>NC_058405.1:124088760-124290346 GCF_002201575.2 Neomonachus schauinslandi
TCTTTCTTTCTTTCTTTCTTTCTTTCTTTCTTTCTTTCTTTCTTTCTTTCTTTCTTTCTTTCTTTCTTTCTTTTCTTTCTTTTTGAACTTAATATGTCTCTTTGTCCTTACTTTGTCCATTTTCCCAAAATGTATTTTGTAAAAAACTAGTTTCACTTCATGGAAAACAGAATTCCATGTTGAATATATTTTAGAAATATTCACTTTGTATTCCTTTCTTGAATTTAACAAGCTCAATTACAAAGTCTCCAAAAAATTTAATAAAGCAGTTTTATACTTTTACTTAACCAGTGTTTTTCAAATTTACTAGTCTATGGAACCATTTTTATTCTAACATTCATTAATATCCATCAGTACTAATATGCCATAAAGTGAGTGAGTGTAGATGATGTTTTTAGAGCTCTGTACTTGTGAGAATGGTGATTACTATAGGGAAAAGAAAGTTGGTTGGATGGAACTTGAATGGGAAGACAGATGAATTCAGTTTTTAGTTCTAAGATTGAGGTGATGACATATTCATGGAGGTTGACAGGATTTAAGTCCAGTGAGTTGCTGTTTTGTTGATCTTATTCTGCAAAACATACTACCCCCAAGTAATAAACAATCATTTTATTTGCTCATGATTCTATAATCTGGGCTGCTTATCTGAATGGCTCTTTGGCTATTCTTGAGGGTTCTCATCTGGAGTTAGCTGGGGCCTGGGCTCAGCTAACATGGTGGTGGCTGGCTTTTTTTCTCTCTCTCCTCCACATGGTGTCTCCTAATGGTGTTTCCTTTAGGGCAGACAGACTCTACATGGCAGTGCTTGGTTACCAGCAGCGCAAAAGCGGAAGCTGTCAGGATTCCTAAAGGTGTTGTCTCACAATTGGCAGAGTGTAATTAATGCTGTATTTCATTGCTTCAAAGCAAGCCACAGGCCTAGCTGAGATTCATGGTGAGGGAACTACAGAAGGTTGTGGACACAGGGTAGCATGGGTGATTGGGCGTCACCATGCAGCTGACTGCCACAGATGCCATATAGCAAATGCAATAGAGAGTATATCAGCTTGAAAAAGAAGTTTTAAAATTTCCTATTTAGTTATCGGTTTCTTCCTTTTTTTTATTACGTTATGTTAATCACCATACATTACATCATTAGTTTTTGATGTAGTGTTCCATGATTCATTGTTTGCGTAATACCCCCAGTGCTCCATGCAGAACGTGCCCTCCTTAATACCCATCACCAGGCTAACCCATCCCCCCACCCCCCTCCCCTGTAGAACCCTCAGTTTGTTTCTCAGAGTCCATAGTCTCTCATGGTTCATCTCCCTGGTTTCTTACACTAGAACATTGAGGCAAGGACTGTATTTGATTTACTATGATATTCCCAGCCCTTTGCACAGTGTGAGGTACTTAGGAGGAATTCAATAAACTTTTGTTTAATAAATGAATATATATAAAGAGAAAAACAGAGGGTTAAGTACTGAACCTAGAGAAATGATTCACAGAGTGGGGTATATAAGGAAGAGTTAGAGAACCAACCAAAGGGAGAATTTCAAAGGAAAGGACGGTGGATAATAGTATTTATTTTAGCAGAAAAGTCAAGGAGAATTAAGGTAGAGAAAAGCCTAAGGGCTTTTATTAGAGTTCTTTGAAACTACAACTATCATCCTTTATTTTGTCTTCCTTTGTTGGTTGGTTGAAATGTTTTTAGAGATCAAGTTTTTAAATCTCTAGCCAAATTTTATGCTTTCAGGCACTGTAAAGTGTAATGGCCCCACTGAATTGGTATTATGGTAATTAGACTGAAGGAAGAATAATGCTTGACAAGTAACTAAAATTTTTGTAAAATGTTATCATTCTATAAAATCTTTAATATATAGGGAAAATAAAAACTATTAAGATCGGAAAAGAAAATAGGCTCTAGAGTTACTATCGGAAGTAGAAATCATACCCATTTTTAAAAATTGAAGTATAATTGAGATACAACATTATATTAGTTTAAGGTGTATGATATAATGATTTGATATTCATGCACTTGCAAAATGATTACTACATTAAGTCTATTTACTATCTGTCACCATACAAAGTTGCAGCATTTTTTTTGTTGTGATGAGAACTTTTAAAATTTACTTGCTTAGCAACTTTTGAATTTGCAATACAATATTATTGACTACACTCCTCGTGCTGTACTTTACATTCCCATGACGTTTATTTTACAGGTGGAAGTTTGTACCTCTTGATCCCCTTCAGCCATTTTGCTTAACTCCCCTCTACTGTGGCAACCACCAATCTGTTGTTCTCTGTCTATGGTCTGGGTTTTGTTTTTTAGATTTTGCGTATAAGTGAAGTCATGTGGTATTTGTCTTTCTCTGTCTGATTTATTTCACTTAGCATTGATACCCTCTAGATCCATCCATGTTGTTGCAAATGGCAAGATTTCATTCTTTTTTATAGCTGAGTGATATTCCATTATATATAGTCACCACATCTTCTTTATTCACCCATTGATGGACTTTTAGCTTGTTTCCATATTGTGGCTATCATAAATAATGCTGCAGTGAACATAAGGGTGCATATGTTTTATCAAATTAATGTTTTCATTTTTTGGAATAAATACCCAGAAGTGGAATTGCTGGATCATATGATAGTTCTGTTTTTATTTTTTTGAGGAATCTCTGTATTGTTTTTTATACTGGCCTCACCAATTTACTTTTCTACCAACAGTGCATAAGAGTTCTCTTTTCTCTACTTTTTTTTTTTTCCAAAAGTTGGACTTCTGATTGGCTCTATTTATTTTTTTTAAATTTTATGATGTTATGTTAATCACCATACATTACATCATTAGTTTTTGATGTAGTGTTCCATGATTCATTGTTTGCGTATAACACCCAGTGCTCCATTCAATATGTGCCTTCTTTAATACCCATCGCCAGGCTAACCCATCCCCCCACCCCCTCCCCTCTAGAACCCTCAGTTTGTTTCTCAGAGTCCATAGTCTCTCATGGTTCATCTCCCCCTCCAATTCCCCCCCTTCATTTTTCCCTTCCTACTATCTTCTTCTTCTTTTTTAACATATAATGTATTATTTGTTTCAGAGGTACAGGTCTGTGATTCATCAGTCTTACACAATTCACAGGGCTCACCATAGCACATACCCTCCCCAGTGTCTATCACCCAGCCACCCCATCCTTCCCACCCACCACCACTCTAGCAACCCTCGGTTTGTTTATTGAGATTAAGAATTCCTCATATCAGTGAGATCATTTGATACATGTCTTTCTCTGATTGACTTATTTCGCTTAGCATAACACCCTCTAGTTCCATCCATGTCATTGCAAATGGCAAGATTTCATTTTTTTTTCTTTTTTTTTTGATGGCTGCATAATATTCCAATGTGTATATATACCACATCTTCCTTATCCATTCATCTGTCGATGGACATCTTGGCTCTTTCCATAGTTTGGCTATTGTGGACATTGCTGCTATAAACATTGGGGTGCAGGTGCCCCTTCGGATCACTACATTTGTATCTTTGGAGTAAATACCCAGTAGTGCAATTGCTGGGTTGCACGATAGCTCTATTTTCATCTTTTCTCTAGTTCTTAATAACACCTGCTATTTTTTGTCTTTTTCATACTAGCCATTCTGACAAGTGTGAGGTGATATCTCATTGTGGTTTTGATTTGCATTTCCCTGATGATTAGTGATGTTGAGCATGTTTTCATGTGCCTATTGGCCATCTCTGTATGTCTTCCTTGGAAAAATGTCTATTCAGATCATCGGCCCCCTTTTTAAATTGGATTGTTTTCCTTTTTGCTATTGAGTTATACAAATTCTTCATCTATGTGGAATATTAACCCTTTATTGGATATATGATTTGCAAATATTTTCTCCCATTCGGTAGGTTGCCTTTTTATTTTGTTGATAGTTTCCTGTGCTGTACAGAAGCTTTTTAGTTTGGTGTAGTCCTTATTTGTTTGTTTTTGCTTTTGTTGCACTTGCTTCTAGAGTCAGATCCAAAAACTAGCGCTAAGACCAATGTCAAGGAGCTTACCATCCATGTTTTCTTCCAGGAGTTTTTAATGGTCTTATATTAAAGTCTTTAATTAATTTTGCATTAATTTTTGTGTATTGTGTAAGGTAGTGGTCCTGTTTCATTTTTTTGTGTGTGACTGTCCAGTTTTCCCATCACCATTTATTGAAGAGGTTGTTTTTTCCCCTTTATATATTCTTGCCTCCTTTATTGTAAATTGTTTGACCATTATTGTGTGCATTTATTCCTGGGCTCTCTAGTCTGTTTCATTGATCTAGTGTCTGTTTTTATGCCAGTACCATACTGTTTTGACTCCTATAGCTTAGTACTATAGTTTGAAATTAGGTAGTGTGATGCCTCCGGCTTTGTTCTTTTTCATGAGTGCTTTGGCTATTCAGGATCTTTGTGCTTTCATACAGATTTTAGGATTGTTTGTTCTAGTTCTATAAAAAATGCTATTGTAATTTTGATAGGGATTGAATTGAATCTGTAGTTTGCTTGGGTAACATGGTCATTTTAGCAATATTAGTTCTTCCAACTCATGAACATGGAAAATCTTTCTATTTGTGTCTTCTTCAATTTCTTTCATTGATGTCTTATAGTTTTCAGTATGCAAATCTTTTACCTCCTTTGTTAAATTTATTCTTAGGCATTTTGATGTAATTGTAAAGGGGATTATTTTCTTATTTCTCTTTCTGATAGTTTGCTGTTAGTATATAAAAATGCATCAAGTTTTTATATTGATTTTATACCCAGTAACTCTTTTGAATATATTTATTAGTTCTAACAGTTTTTCAGTAGCGTCTTTAGAGTTTTCTATATCTAAAATCATGGTGGGCACCTGGGTGGCTCAGTTGTTAAACGTCTGCCTTCGGCTCAGGTCATGATCCCAGAGTCCTGGGATCGACCCCCGTATCAGGCTCCCTGCTTGGTGAGCCTGCTTCTCCTTCTCCCTCTGCTGCTCCCCTTGCTTTTGCTCTCTCTCTCTGTCAAATAAATAAATAAAATCTTAAAAAATCATGGCATCTGCAAATATTGACATTTTTACTTTTTTTTTCCAATTTGGATGCCTTTTAGTTATTTTCTACCCCCCTGCCTAATTGTTCTCACTAGGACTTCCAATACTGTGTTGAATAAAAGTGGTGAGAGTGGGTATCCTTGTCTTGTACCTGATTTTAATGAAAAACTTTCAGCTTTTTGCCATTGAGTATGATAATAGCTGTGGGCTTGTCATATATGGCTTTTGTTATGTTTAGGCATGTACCCTTTATGCCCACATTTTGAGAGTTCTTTTTTAATTGTAAATGGATGTTGAATTTTGTCAAATGTTTTTTTCTGCATCCATTGACATGACCATATGATTTTTTCCTTCATTTGTTAATGTGCATCACTTTGACTGATTTGCAGTTATTGAACCATCCTTGCATCCCCAATTAAATCCCATTCAATCATGCTGAATGATCCTTATAATGTATTATCCACTTTGGTTTGCTAATATTTTATTGAGGATTTTTGCATTTATGTTCATCAGGGATATTGGCCTATAATTTTTGTGTGTGGTATCCTTGTCTTTTTTTTTGTTGTTGTGGTAATGTTTGCCCCATAAGATGAGTTTGGAAGCACTCTCTCCTCTTCAATTTTTTTGGAAGAGTTTGAGAAGCATAGGTATTAAATCTTCTTTGAATGTTTGATAGAATTTACCAGTGAGGCTGTCTGGTCCTGCACTTTTGTTTGTTGGGAGTTTTATGATTATTGATTCAATCACCTTGTCAGTAATTGGTCTAATCAGTAATTGGTTTAATTAATTAACTAATTAATTAAAATGTTAACTATTTATTTGAGAGAGAGAAAGTGCACATGTGATTGGGGGGAGGGGCAGAGGGGAGGGAGAGAAATCCTTAAGCAGATTCCCTCCTGAGCCTGAAGCCCAATGTGGGGCTCAATCCCAGGACCCTGAGATCACGACCTAAACTGAAATCAAGAGTCAGATACTTAATCAACTGAGCTACCCAGGTGCCCCCAGATTTTTATTTATTTATGATTCAGTCTTGGAATATTGTATGTTTCTAGGAATTTATCCATTTCTTCTAGGTTGTCCAATTTGTTGGTGTGTAATTATTTCTAGTAGTCTTTTATGATTCTTTGCATTTCCTTGGTATCATTTGTAATTTCTCTTTTATTTATTTGAGACTTCTCTCTCTTTTTCTTAGTGAGTCTACCTAAAAGGTTTGTTAATTTAAAGATTTTTTCCAAGAATCAGCTTTCCCAGTTTCACTGATCTTTTCTATCATTATGTAGTGCATATCTTTGTCTTTCATTACAGTCTTTATATTAAAGTCTATTTGTCTATTTTGTCTGATATCGTTATAGGTACCCCTGTTTTCTTTTGGTTTCCATTTGCATGGAACAACATTTTCCATTTCTTCACTTTCAATAGTGTAAGCAGCATATAGGTGGGTCCTGTTTTTTAAATACATTCAGCCACTCTATGTCTTTTGATTAGAAAATTAAGTCCATTTACATTTAAAGTAATTATTGATAGGTATGTAGTTATTACCATTTGTTAATTGTTTTTTGTCTGTTTGGTAGTTCCTCTCTGTTCCTTTTTTCTTCTTTTGGTTTCTTCCCTTGTGGTTTGATGACTTTCTGTAGTGTTGTGCTTAGATTTTTTTTCTCGTTATCTTTTGTGCATCTACCATGGATTTTTGTTTGTGGTTACCATGGGGCTCATATATAACAGGCTATATATATAACTATTTTAAGTTGATAGCAAGTTAAGTTTGAATGCATTGTAAACTCTACATTTTTATTCACACCCTCTTGATGTTTTATGTTTGAGGTCACATTTTACATATTTTTATTTTGTGTATTCCTTAACTAATTATTGTGGTTATAGTTATTTTTACTACTGTTTTAACTTTCATACTAGCTGACAGGTGATTAATCCATTGTTTTTATTGGTAAGGTTTTTTAAAACATTTTTTCTTGTTACTAATTAGTGTCCTTTCTTTTCAGTTTAAAGAAGTTCCTTTAATATTTCTTGTAAGCCTGGTTTAGTGTTGATAAACTCTTGTAGCTTTTGTCTGTCTGGAAATCTCTCCTTTAATTCTGAATGATAACCTTGCCTGGTAGAGTATTCTTAATTAGGAATTTTGGTCATCCAGCATTTTCAAGCCATTCCTTTCTGGCCTGCAAAATTTCTGCTGAGAAATCCACTGATCATCTTATGGGGGCTCCCTTATACATAACAAGTTGTTTTTCTGCTGCTTTTATTTTTTTATTTTTATTTTTTTTAAAGATTTTATTTATTTATTTTTTAGAGAGTGAGCGAGAGAGAAACAGCATGAGAGGGGAGAGGGTCAGAGGGAGAAGCAGGCTCCCCGCCGAGCCAGGAGCCCAATGTGGGACTCGATCCCAGGACCCCGGGATCATGACCTGAGCCGAAGGCAGATGCCCAACCATCTGAGCCACCCAGGCGCCCTTTTCTGCTGCTTTTAAAAGATTCTCTCTTTATCCTTAAGTTTTGATATTTTACTTATAGTGCATCTTGATGTGGGTCTCTTTGGGTTCATCTTGTTTGTAATTCTCTGGGCTTCCTGGATCTGGATGCCTGTTTTCTTTACCAGGTTAGGGAAGTTTTCAGCCATTTTTCTTCAAATAAGTTTTCTGCCTTATCCCTCTTTCTTCCCCTTTTGGCACCACTGTAATGCAAATGTTATTTGCTTGATGTTGTCCAAAAGTCCCTGAAAAAATATCTTCATTTGCTAAAGAATTCTTTTTACTTTTTGTAACTCTGTTTGGGTGAGTTCCATTTTTCTGTCTTTTAGCTCACCAACTCTGTCTTCTGCTTCATCTAGTTTGCTGTAGAATCCCTCTAGTGTATTTTTCAGTTCCAGTTATTTTATTTTTCAGCACTGCAACTTCTCTTTGGTACTTTCTTATATTTTCTATCTTTGTTGAAGCCCTTGTTGTATTCATTCATTCTTCTCCCAAGTTTAGTGACCATCTTTATGACCAAGGTGTTGAACTCTTTATCAGATACATTATTTATCTTTTTTTATTAGGGTTTTTGTTTCAGAGGTTTTATCTTGTTTTTTCATTTGCAACCTGTTCCTCTGTCTCCTCATTTTGTTTGACTCTCTGTGTTTGTTTCTATGTATTAGGCAAAAAGACTGTTTCTCCCAGTCTTGCAGGAGTGTTTTTATATAGGAGATGAAACTATCATTCAATCTTGCCTTGGCTCTTAGTCATCTCTCAAACCTTTGTGATTGTCTAAGTAGCCTGATTTTTCTGGGTAAGTCCCAGTTGTTGAGCGTATGACAAGACCTGTGCATTTTCTAGAGGGAGGGATCTCAGTTGAGATCTCATTGGAAGCTAGACCTTCAGGCAGCAGCTTTAAAAGTATGCAAATATATATAGTCCTATGGGATCACAATCATAGACCTTGCTGGCCTCCAGACCAAGTGATCTGGAGGTGCCCCCTTAGCAACAGTTGCAAAATCTGGGCTCTTGATGAGTTTATGAGCTCCTTTCTAGGAGGTACCAGTGCACTGTAGTGAGGCCACATGAGAGCTCAAAGATAGTATCTCCCAGTCTATGTTCCCTGTGAGCACTTTTGTAACCTCTTGATGTGTGTTAAACCTGAAGACTGCCTCTCAGGCTGAAGCTCCAAGTCAAGTGGATATGCTTTTAACACAGGAAGACTCAGAGTATGTTTCAGTCTGCTGTCTGTGCATTGCCCTGGGGGTGGGAGCCTGTCAAGAACTTTCTGCAATTGTTTTGGATTTATAGGGCCCAGAAACTCAATCCTCTTGGCCACCACAACCAGGCACTCAAGGGACACACTCCTCTGTGTGTGTTGCATATCTTGACAGGGAGAGGTCAGGTACTCACCCAGCTGGCTTATGCAGCACTGCAGGGAATGGCCTGTGGGTGTGAGTTGTGAACACTAGGGCTAGCAGGTTAGAGAGAGCGCAAAAATGATGTCTGCCAGTGCCCGTGCTAACAGGGTAAATGGAGAACATCAAAATGACACCCACCAGTATCTTTGTCCCCAGAGAGAGTTCCAACAGGGTCCTGCCCTTCCAGCAGATGCTTTAACATTAGCAGATTAATCTCCTTCACTTATGGTCTAGGCAGTATTCAAACTAATGCTTCTGCACTGGGTCTCAGGATGAGTGAGTCTGCATGTTGAGCCCCTTAAGAGTGGAGTCTCCATTCCCTACAGCCCCAAGGGTTTTCAAAACCAGATGTTTTGGGGGCTCATCTTCCCAATGTAGGTCCCAAGAGTTGGGGTGCCTGATGTGGGCCACAAACCTCTTCATCACCAGGGAGAAGTTCCATATTTGTGAGATCCCTCCCACTGTTGGTTGCAGGGTCATGGGTGGAGTTTCTGCCTCTCCTACCTGTTTCAATGTGATCCTTTTATTCTTTGTTACGGAGGAGCTTGTTTAGGGAGTTTTCAGGTCTTTTTAGAGGGAATTTGCTATATGTAGCTGTAGATTTTTTGTGTCTGTGGGAGGAGGCAATTTCAGGATCTTACTGTATAGCCATCTTAGACTGCCAAACTTCCCCATTTTTTTTATTGTGGTAAAATCTACATAAGATAAAATTTACCATATAACCTCACACTAGTCAGAATGGCTATTATCAAAAAGAGAAGAAGTGTAACAAGTGTTCGCAAGTGTGTGGAGAAAAGGGAACCCTTCTGCACTTGTTGGTGGGAATGTAAATTGGTGCAGCCATTATGGAAAATAGTATGGATGTTCCTCAGAAAATTAAAAATAGAACTATCATATGATCTAGCAATTCTACTTCTGGGTATTTATCTGAAGAAAATAAAAACACTAATTTGGAAAGATAGTATGCACCCATATGTTTACTGCAGCATTATTTACAATAGCCAAGATATGGAAGCAACCAAGTGTCCATCAGTAGATGAATGGATAAAGAAAATATGATACACATACACACAAACACAAACATACACACAATGCAATATTACTCAACCATAAAAAAAAGGTGAATTCTTGCCATTTATGACAACATGGACAGACCTAGAAGGTGTTTACTAAGTGAAATAAGTCAGAGAAAGACAAACATTGTGTGATTTCACTTATATATTGAATCTAAAAACAAAACAGTTGAACAAACAAAACAGAAACAGACTCATAAAGACAGAGAATAAACTGGAAGCTGCTAGAAGGAAGGAGACTTGAAAGATAAGTGACTAGGTGAAAGGGATTAATAGGTACAAAGTTTCAGGTATGAAACAAATAAGTCATGGGGATGTAAAGTACAGCATAGGGAATATAGTCAGTAATATTGTAATAACTATATAAAGTGACAGATGGTCACTAGACATTGTGGTGATCTTTTTGTAATATATATAAATGTCATATCACTATGTTGTACACCTGAAACTAATATTGTATGTCAACTATACTTCAAAAAAGGGATAAAATATATTGTTTTAACCTGTTTGAGTGTACAACTCAGTGGTGTTAAGTACATTCACATTGTTATGTAACCATTGCCACTGTTCATCTTTAGAACTTTTCCATAATCACATTCTGAAATTCTGTAGCCATTGAACATTAACTCCCCATTTTTCTTTCCCCCACAATCTTTGGTAATCACTCTTCTACTTTCTTTTTCTATAAATTTTATGACTCTAGGTTCCTCATAGACGTGGAATCACAGTGTTTTTTCTTTTGTGTTTAGTTTATTTTATTTAGCATGTTTTCAAGGTTCACCAATGTTAAAACATGTATCAGAATTCTATTCCTTTATAAGGTTGAATAATCTTCTATTATATGAATATATTGAAATTTGTTATCCATCCACTTATTGAGAGGTTTTTGGATTGTTTCTACTTTTTGGCTATTGTGGCCATTTTTTTTCCTGCTTAGGAATCGTGATTATCCATTTTCCCCCTCCTTACAGTCTATTTGAGTTCTCCATATTCCTATTTTTAGTTCTACTCCTTCAGAAAATTTTCTGGAAAAGTGCCCTGCAGAGAATAATGAAAGATATATTCCCAGCTACAGCTAGAAAGTAGGGCCATACTTGAAGGGCTTGAACAAGGATTTGAGAGAAGAAGATGATGTTTGTCTGGGGATAGAGTTTTATAAAAGGAAAGAGAAAGAATTTTGCCACTTAGGTAGCTATGTGATCTTGGATAAAATACTTGATCTATCTGAGCCTTGGTTTTTCTCAACTGTAAAATGTAGAAATAATATCCATCTCATAGGTTTATTGCAGGGATTAAATGCTCAGAAGAGGTTAGTAAATAAAATGAAGTTTCTTCATGTGTGTCTTTGTTCTTACATCATGCGTGGTGGTTTTTTACAAATACAGACCAAAGGTTTGGGATAATATAACTTAAAATACAGGTTTTTTACATAATCATTCATGATGCTGGGGAGAGGATAGTAGAAACAGGTAGTCATCTGCCAGAATTGCTGATTATGAGTTCCAAAAAGGGGCCAGTTAAGGAGTCATATGCTATGCACGTTAAGATGCTATAAGGAAAGAGGTAAGCAACGGGTTCACACATGGACTCCACAGAGAAACAATTGCAGGTATTGACTTGCAACTGAGCTTATCACCTGGGAAAGGCAATTTTGTTAGATCCATGGTGATTACCAGCAGGGATTTATTTATTCATTTATGGTTAATGATTCTTTAAAGAGCACAGATCAGTTAAAAACTAATAATAATAATAATAACAACTAAAACTAATAACAACTACCATTATTGAGTGCTTACCATGTTCTAGATTCTGTGTTAAGTGCATTACCTATGTCATCTCATATAATCTTCTCTATCATTCTGTGAGGTATGTAGCATGACTAATCCTATTGTATAGATAAAGAAATTAAAGTTTAGAGAGATTAAGTAATTTGTCCAATATTACACACTAATAAGTGGTGAGGTTGGTATTTGAGCTTGAGCCTTTGACTTAACTGTGCTTTTAACTACTACACAAAAATGAATTTTATCCTTTCTTTTATATCCTGATAATTATGATCCAAGATTCCAATTACATTTACCCAAAACTTATCGAGAACTTTTTCAATTACCTTATCAGGAATTTACTCAATATAGTCAAGTTATAAAAGGTATAATCAGGAAGGTTAAAATAACTAGACTTATTGTGGTGACCATTTTGTGATCTATACAAATATCAAATCACTATGTTGTATACCTGAAACTAAAACAGTATTGAATGTTGGGTTATTTTTTAATTAAAAAAAGAATCAGTATTTTACTTAATGTTAATTTTCTTTTTGATTAGAAAAACTAATTTAAAGAACTTCCTACATTTCTAAGTATACATCAAAATGATTCAAGGTCGAAGATATTGTGGTTTGAGACTGGAGAAGATGTTATGCTGTCACAAAATATGATATTTTTCAAGTAATATTTTTATTATTAAGAAGTTTTTTCCTCTGGAAACTTGAATACCAGAGCACTAGAGTGAAGACATATTCTTTAATTCATCCTGTATATATTTATTAAACATCTACTAGAGATTATGTACTATAATATTAAGAAAGGCACATTCTTGTCTTCATGGAGATCATAGTCCGGTGGTGAGAATGGACAAGCAAGTACTATAATAAAATACAAAGTCCTGAAAGCACAGGAGGTAGGTCTCAATGAGAAGGTGGAGAAAGGAAAGCTAGGGGAGAGAGAATCTGCTTGAAGCTGAGTTACCTGAGGTTCAAAGGGGAAATTATTAAAAATAGAATAAATAAAATTAAAACTCAAATGACAAACTTGGAAAAATATTTACAACATATGTGCTATCAAGGGTTGATATTTTTAGTACATAAATCACTTTATAAACAATCTTCAAATCAAATCCCTTAGACTTGAGACTTGAGAGAGGAAGTTTACAAAGCATATTGTCAATGTCCTTGTAGAAGAATAACGAGAACAAGCAGTTCTCAAAAAATTTGCAAATAGACTCAATAACAATAGAAATAGGAATAATAAATTAGTACAAAATTGAGATATAATTTTTCAAATATCAACTTGTTAAAGATTAAAAGATTGATAATAACCAGTACTGAGGCACGGGTAAGGGAAAGGGGAACTACCATTTACTTACTTACAGCTACCAGTTAAGTAGTTTCATTCTTCTTAGAAGATGCTTTAGCAACATGTACTGGAAGTGTTAATTTCTTCTGTCAGAAAAATTTTACTTCGGGGCACCTGGGTGGCTCAGTTGGTTAAGCAACTGCCTTCGGCTCAGGTCATGATCCTGGAGTCCCGGGATCGAGTCCCGCCATCAGGCTCCCTGCTCAGCAGGGGGTCTGCTTCTCCCTCTGACCCTCCCCCCTCTCATGCTCTCTCTGTCTCTCATTCTCTCTCTCAAATAAATAAATAAAATGTTTTAAAAAAAAAAAGAAAAATTTTACTTCTAATAATTCATTTAAAGGAAAAAAATAATCAGAAGCCTGAGCAAAATTTTGAGTAGGGGATATATCGTAGCAATAGTATTTACATCAGCAAAATAATGGGAAATCATGTTGGTTAATTAATTAGGTATGTCCTTGTGATAGATTAATGTGTTGCCATTAGTATTAGTTTGGAGAAGACTTTTAGAGAAAATGTCAGAAAGCAGGTATGATGAATTCCTAAGTGAAAAGAAAGGTTACTGGGGCGCCTGGGTGGCTCAGTCTGTTAAGTGTCTGACTTCGGCTCAGGTCATGACCTCAGGGTCCTGGGATCAACCCCCCTTCAGGTTCTAGGCTCAGCAGGTTGTCTGCTTCTGTCTCTCCCTCTGCCCCTCCCTCTGCTTGTGCTATCTCTCCAATAATAAATAAAATCTTTTAAAAAACTTACAAAATTCATATATATTATGATTTTGTGTATTTAAACATCATAATGTTTGCAGTGGCTCTCTGAATGTGTTAAAACTAAATAAGTTTTTCTTCTTTGTGCTCTTAGTTTTTTCATGTTTTCTGTAAAAAACAAGAATATTTTAGTAATTAGGAAGAGATAGATATGATTTTAAAATAATATCTTGGATTTATAAATTGAAATGAACGTATAAGCCAATTTTGCAAGTGCCAGTTTATATATGTAATAAAGTGAATTATAATAATTTAAAACTTTAATATAGACTTTCCTAATTTCACTAGTTTTCCCTCTCTAATCTATACTTTTTCCAAAGAAAATGCCTTGTAGATGTTTGTTAAGCAATGTTTTCATGTTAAGAAACACAGTAAGCAATGTTCATCTTTCTCCCAATGTAATTTTTTTTTATTGTTCATAAAAAACAACAGTATAATTATATTTTATTTAGTGATCAGAATGAAAGGAAATGTGCTTAATTATAGTAAGGAAATTACTTATAAACAAAGTTTAAAAGATTTTTGTTCTTGAAGTAAACACTAGTTACCAAGGAAAAAAATCTCCATTTTCTATCCTGTCAAAAATAGGATAGAAAAATTACCTGCTTTAGAAGGCTTAGGTGTTAATCCTCACTGAGGTAGAATCATTTGACTTAGTGACCTCTTGCTATTGCTTATAATTTTGTCATTTTAAAGGCTTGAATAAAGAATATTTTCTTCATTTTTTTGTATCTAGGATAATGAAAAGTATATCATAGAGTAAGGATTATAAAGTTATTGACCCAAATAGAGTCTCTAAATCTATCTCTTGTGTGAAGTCTGAAATGCATTAGTACTCACTGAGGTTTAATAGCTAAGACCATAACTGCTATATTATTTCACATATTTTCCTTAATTTATTAGGTAAACTGTTTTATAATCAAAACTACATTTCAAAAATTATGTTTTAGAACTATCTCTTTAATGTTAAGGAAAAAAAAATTTTTATTGAGTAAAAGGTGACTACAATATCTCTTGGTGCTTTTATGTCCTTTCTTTAGTCTTTCATTTACAACTAAAGAATAATTTACATTCACAATGTTGTGAATGGAATTTAGTGGTTGGCTTCATTAGTTAGGGAAAATTATGAAAACAAGTTAAGTACTGCCCTACCAGAGATTATTGATTTTCTGGTCGTTAAGATTTAGATATCATAGACTTATAAAAGCAAGATCTTTCCAGGTGTTATAGTATATTTTTTATTAATGTTTTGAGGTACCAAATTTTTCTGCTAGTTAAATTAACATTGTGGTGGTGTGGTGGGCAAGTCAACTATGCAGTAAGTATGGCAGACTCTTGGCAAAATCGTGAAGTAAAACAAATACATCTTTGCACCTTTTTTCACCTTTTCTTTTGTTGCATTCCCATTCAGATTCTTATCCAGGTTCTTTGGCATGCTCTGCTCTGAGCACCCCAGGCTACTTAAACTTTCCTGTTCTCCAAAGAGAGTAGTGGATTCATGGCATATACTAATCTTCAAAATAAACTTAAAAGTTCAATCTAAGCAACATAATTTCTTAATCCAGTAAAATATGGAATGACAGCTGATACTGAGAATTTCAGGCACGTTTGACATTTCTTCTGTGTCTTAAATCATAGTGTGTGAGCCTGCCTAATCCGTCTGTGTTGTCCCCTAACGACTAATACAGAACCTTGCTTATTTGGTGTTTTTTATACTTATGGCAGGTGCCATTTGTATACTAAAAGGTCTGGGATCAACACCATAGAATGAATTCTCTTAAACTGGAATTTGGAAGAGGTAATAACCATATTAATGTAGATATTAATTTTATTTCCATGTGAATATGGACTATATATATGTTTGTGTGTATATATAAAGACTATATATATTTTAAACTGTGCTTCATTTTCTGCAATCAGATATGAGGCAGTGAGATGCAAGTGTAAACTGTCATTGTACATAGGAAAATGAAAAGTACATTTATACAAATTTAGCCCAAGAGTTTATTCTCTTAAAAAAGAAAAAAAGTTTTGAATTTAATTAAAAAAATTAGAGTCTGTGTTCCTGTGGATATGTAATTAATATTATCCTCATTAAGAAAAAATAAATATTACTGATCCTTTATGCACTCAATTCTATGATTTTAAAGAATCCTAAAATATATTTCTTGCTCTCAGGAGGTTTATAATCTCGTGGCGGAGATAGCCTTTCATTTCCTCTCAGGAAACATTAATTGAATGTTTGTTAATGCAAATTAAAAATCCTTTCTCTTGAGGAGTTTATAGGCTAAGAAATAAAACATGTACATTAATGTTATGAAACAAATTCATCAATGGTAAACTGGCATAATAGAAATTCAAATAAAATGTTATGGGTTTGGAGGCCACATGCATAGGCTAAATGCCAAGTGAGTGGAGTTAATGACACAGAGCTTTAGAGAGAAGAGGAGTAATCACCTAAGTACAGGGCTGTTGAGGAAAATTTCACTTATGAGGTAAGACTTAAATTTTCCTTAAAAGAAAAGAAAAAGCTAAGTGGAGTCTACATTAACTCCAGAAGAAGGACTTGTAAACATGTGGTTCCACACATAGGAGTCTGACCTTTTGCCTTTTTATAAATCAGCATTTTTCAGAGACTTTAACAAATTTTATGTAGGTATATAGAAATATAAAATAATATAATTACTTAAAGAAAAAATATGTAAATAGTTAAATATTGTGGTACATTTTCCTATAGGCTGAAATTTTGAGTGTTGAACATATTTGACTCATCTCATTGTGAGAAAAATAGTTCTTGTGTGCATTATGATAGAATTTTGTTGCAGTGAGTTGCACCCTGAGTATTGAGTATAAGGAGGTGACAGTGCCTTGTGAGATTCAAACCTTAAAGCCAACACTTAATACATAAAGATATGAAACATTGCTTTAAAGGAACCAAATGGATCCCAAGCCTAAGAAAGTTTATTAAAACCAATCTGAGTATTAACACTGCTAAAGAAGAAGGGGAAATAGTCGGCAGCTAGGAGAACATGGACAAAGGAAGACCACTGAGGCAAATGTTGATAGTTCCATTCAGTTCAGTACACAGGCAATTGAATGATTCACCTATCCAACACCTCCAGTGACCTACCTAGATATAGAGGGGATATCTTTACACAATCAAGTTTTTGAATCTTAAAGTTAACTCATCTAGGTTTGGTGCTGTGCTTGTTAAACAAACTTCTCATTACAATTTGGCTTTTCATGGTGATGTACTGGAGACAGTACCTCAGTAGCTATGTATTATATACTAACAGATCTTAGCAAGCAAACAGAATTATATTTCTAAGGGTGCAAATTTAAGAGAAATACTCAAAACTTGACACATTTACTAAGGTAATGCCAATCTTTGAGGACTTTTGAGAGACAGCTGGCTTTTCCAGGTGACACCTTCTTTCCTTTTATTACTCAGCTTTCCTACATTCTCCAATAATTTTGTTTAGAACACATGTGACTTTGAGACACATCCTTTATGACCTGATATTATAGCTGCTTAGTGTAAATAAACAAGTCAAATCTGGGGGTCAGGGAAACCAATAATTTGAACTTAGAAATTAACCATGAAAATCTTCACAAGAGTTCAGACCCCTCAACTCCCATTAAACTTGTATGTACAACTCATATGTTTGTACTATTCTTATCTGTACAGTTTTTCCCCCAAATATACTTCACGATGCCTAAGGCCAGACCCATCTTTTACTTCTTATAGACTTCATGGTGTTAAAGCAGCACACCATAAAATGAATGAAATTCAAAAACTACAGCAGATTGTTAAAAAAAAAAAAAATAGAAGACTAAAAGGAGTAGAGCCTTTCTGTTTCTGTGTATACTTTTTTATAGGAAGGAATTTATGTTAGAAGGAAAAGGAAAATCAAACATGGTAAGGGCAAAGACCTTAACAGAGAAACATGGAAATAAAACAACTGTTTTGTTTATGACTGTGACCAGAATAATTCAGATTCTTCTTTGATCTGAGTTTGCTACTTCACTTAATTAATTTGAAACAGGATTTAAAACCTTCTTAACCCAATTTGAAACTTAAAAGTAACCATCAGTCAACAGAAAATAAATCTGCAGAATTACTCTTTATCCAGATAATTATTCTGGTTTAAAATTGCTGAATGTTAATGATATTGAGATGGCTTATTTCAAAAATCTTAGTATGTCAACGCTAAATACTTTTTTGTATTTCTGTATTCAAAGTCACTGTGGCTTTTACCCTAGATTTCAATAATCTGTTTAAATTTCCATGTGTTTATACATGAAAAGGATTGAATGTGAAATTGTCACTAAGCAAAAATATTTGTGTATGTGAATATGATGTAGCAATTACTTTTTGTCCTCAAAGTAATAACAGTAAGATATCCGGAGTTCAATAAAATGGAGACTGAATAAATATTGTAACTTTCAAATACAGAGAAATTAAGAATCCTAAGGTCAGTTGAGTGGAAAAAAGATTGTTTTTCTTCCTTCCTTATTTCCTGTTTCTGAAGTCTTCTGTGCCACAGACTGAAATTGCATACCTGTAATCAGCATTTATTTTGACTGTTATTTACAAAGTGGCTTTTGTTGCTAAGGTTTTATTTATACTGTTTTATTTGTTCTTATATACCCAACAGTGATTGCTTTTGGAGGGAAAGAGAGGAGTAGTGCTGTGATTTTTAAATTTAAAATTGATGTTTTGTGTTTAGTTTCATTTTCATCACTTAGGAGATATAATTTTGGGGAAAGTCCTCCTTGGCCATCCTCTCCAACTAAAATCCCAGTGATAATAACTTTTTGCAATTTAATGTGCTCCCTTGAGGACTTTTAAGTACATATTTAAAACCATTTATGTTTAATTTTAATTTTTTAAAAGATTTATTTATTTATTTGAGAGAGAGAGGATGTGAGCAGCAGGAAGGGCAGAGTAGAGGGAGAGGGAAAGAATCTCAAGCAGACTCCCCACAGAGCACAGAGCCTGATGTGGGGCTCGATCTCATGACCTTGAGATCATGACTTGAGTCAACATCAAAAGTCGGATACTTGACCAACTGAGCTATCCAGGTGCCCCTAAAACTAACTTTATGTTTAGCAAAACATTTATTAACATTTAGAGTTTTCCCAGTATTTTGCTATTATAAATACTGTTGCCATAAATGTCATTGCCCTTATATCTTTGTGCTCTCATTCATTAGAATATTTTTATAGAATATGTTTCCAATAATAAAATTTAAAAAATTATCATGGCTCTATTTATAGTCAGGCTTATGGAACACTCTTTTGTTAAATTGAAAAAAAAAAAAAGAGCTTCTTTAGAGGCTAACTCCTGCCTTCCCCCACCCATAAGCACTAAAGAGAACTAGAATTTAACAGAACAAATATTTGGTGACAGCAAATATCATGGCTGCCATTTATCATATTTCCCTTGTTTGAGTCATCTTTGAAACTGTTCTTCTATTTGCCACAAGAGTACCAGTTTTGAAACAACCATCTCCAAATAGGTGTATTTTAGTGGTCTGAAAAATGACAATTAGACTTCATTCTTTCACTGATTCTATAAATATTTTCAAGTACATATTAAGTCAGGGAACTATATTAAGTGTAATATGAAAATGAATCATACACAAATTTTTGTTTTAAGGAGCTTAATAATTGAGAATGAGACAAAATAAGGCCATACATAACTCTAAAAGAAAGCGCAAATGCTTCAGAGAAGTCAGGAAGGAAAGTTGAGAATTCAAGAGCTGAGAGAGAGGTAAGACCAAAAGCATGTGATCAGGGAAGGCTTCATGGGTGATGTGTTTTCCTAAACTTTGATCAATAGGTAAGATCTGGATCTGTGGAATGAAGGAAAAAGCATGCGTTTCAACGACAGCAACAGCAGTTGTTAAGTACTATGTTGTAGGTAGGCACTGAGTGAATTAAGCACTATATATTTTTAATTCCTCTAATCCTCAGAGAACACTACGTAGATAGGTACTCTTGTTATCTCCACTGTACTAATAAGGAAATGGAGGTCCATGTAAGTATTATAACTTGTAAAATATGCCACAGTTAAAAATGACAACACCGAGATCTGAACCAGGATCTGTACTTAGAGGGACAAGCAAAGCTAAAGGCTTTCAAGTACAGAATGATTATTGGGAATGGTGAGCCACTGGATGTAATAGAGTAGCAGACAACTAATAGAGAAGACTGTTAAGGTTGGAAAGGTCGGTCAGCGTGAGACCATAGAGGTCATAAAATGCTAGAGTAGGACATTTGTAAAGAGTTTTTGACTAGGTAATAACAGTAATTTTAGATACGTTGAAAATAACAATAAAGACTAAAAGAAGTTGCTGGATTTGGTAACTACCAAATTTGGTCATTAACATATCAATTACATTTATTTAGTAATTACCCTCTGCCAGGATTGTGAGGCAAATGTTGCCAAAATTGAGAATAATGAGGGTGGAGAAATGGCCACTGGATATGGTAAGGGGAAAGGAACTTGTTATATTCTATTATGTACTTTACCCCTAACTTTAGTTTATCAACTTTCTCAGTGATTCATTGATTCTTCTTTCCCCTTTCTTGATCTTTTCTATTGGTAGACTATGCTAATTGCCTTATACATATTTTCTTATTTAACCTTACAAACACTTTTATGAGGTAGATAACATTATTAACTATATTTTGCAGAGGAGAAAACTGAGGCTAGGAGCTTAAGCAACTTGCTCATGGTCACTAATTGGTGAATTAAAGATTTAATCGAAGTTTGTCGGACTCCCAAGCCGGTATAGTATAAAATTTGTGTCATATACTGAATTAAAAAAAAAAATTCTTCTGTGTCTACATAGTTATCTGAAGTGTCTGCATTGCCATCTTCAGGTCTTGAAAACTCTACTCAGTTATGTATATACTTCTGATTGTTTCATAATCTTATACCATTTTTTCTTTACTTTCTTGTCTTTTTTGGGGGGGAGAAAGGGAATACTAAAACAAGCCAGCTTTCTTAGAATAAGAGCAAAGATTTATTCAGCAATTACTCTGTGCCAGGCACTATTTTAACTGCCTCACATATATTAATCACAAATAATTCTTGCAACAACCCTAGGAGGATATTCATTATTTTACATATAAAGAATGAGGCAGAGAGTACATAGAGAACCCAAGGTTATAGAAACAGGATTTGAACTTCATAGTCTGTTTCTATAGCATGTGCTTTTAACCACAAACCTATATGTCCTTTAGACAAATAAAGGATGAGCTATAAGCTGTTCTAATTTTTTTCAGTGTTTTTTGTTGTTGTTGTTAAAAATTGTATTTAGGGCCACCTGGGTGGCTCAGTCAGTTAAGCACCCAACTCTTGGTTTCAGTTCAGGTCATGATGTAATGGGTTGTAAGACTGAGTTCCCTGTCAGGCTCCACGCTCCGCGGGGAGTCTGCTTAAAGATTTTCTCCCTCGGGGCACCTGGGTGGCTCTGTCGTTAAGCGTCTGCCTTTGGCTCAGGTCATGATCCCAGCGTCCTGGGATTGAGCCCCGCATCGGGCTCCCTGCTTGGCGGGAAGCCTGCTTCTCCTTCTCCCACTCCTCTGCTTGTGTTCCCTCTCTCACTGTCTCTTTCTCTGTCAAATAAATAAATAAAATCTTTAAAAAAAAAAAAAAGATTTTCTCCCTCTGCCTCTCCCCCACTCACACCTGCACACACACACTCTCTCTTTCTCTTTAAAATAAAATAAATTTATTTATTTATTAAAATTTAAATTCAATTAATTAACATATAGTGTATTATTTGTTTCAGAGGTAGAATTCAGTAATTCGTCAGTTGTATATAACACCCAGTGCTCATTACATCATGTGCCCTCCTTAATGCCCATCACCCTTTTACCCTATCCCTTCACTGTCCAGCAACCCTCCAGCAACCCTGTTTGTTTCTTATGGTTAAGAGTTTCTTATGGTTGGGCGCCTGGGTGGCTCAGTTGGTTAAGCGACTGCCTTCGGCTCAGGTCATTCATGATCCTGGAGTCCCGGGATCGAGTCCCGCATCGGGCTCCCTGCTCGGCGGGGAGCCTGCTTCTCCCTCTGACCCTCCCCCCTCTCATGTGCTCTCTCTCTCTCATTCTCTCTGTCTCAAATAAATAAATAAAATCTTTAAAAAAAAAAAAGAGTTTCTTATGGTTTATCTCCCTCTCTGATTATGTCTTATTTTTCCCTCCCTTCCTCTAAACTCTGTTTTTTTTTTTTTTTTAAAGATTTTATTTATTTATTCGACAGAGAGAGAGAGACAGCGAGAATGGGAACACAAGCAGGGGGAGTGGGAGAGGGAGAATCAGGCTTCCCACAGAGCAGGGAGCCAGATGCGGGGCTTGATCCCAGGACCCTGGGACCATGACCTGAGCCGAAGGCAGATGCTTAACACCTGAGCCACCCACGTGCCCTAAACTCTGTTTTGTTTCTTAAATTCCACATAGGAGTGAAATCATATGATAATTGTCTTTCTCTGATTGACTTATTTTGCTTAGCATAATACACTCTAGTTCTATCCACATTGTTGCAAATGGCAAGATTTCATTTTTTTGATGACTGAGTAGTATTCCATTATATATTATATATTATATATTTTATATATATATACATACATATATATATACACACACACACACATATATCACATCTTTTTTATACATTATCGGTTGGTGGACATCTGGGCTCTTTCCATAGTTTGGTGATTGTGGACATTGCTGCTATAAGCATTGGGGTGCAGGTGCCCCTTCAGATCGCTACATTTGTATCTTTGGGGTAAATACCTAGTAGTGCTGGGTTGTAGGGTAGCTCTATTTTCAAAGTTTTGAGGAACCTCCATACTGTTTTCTAGAGTGGCTGCACCAGCTTACATTCCCACCAACAGTGTAAGAAGTTTCCCTTTTCTCCACATCCTCACCAACATCTGTCATTTCCTGAGTGGTTACTTTTAGCTATTCTGCCCTGTGTCAGGTGGTATCTCATTGTGGCTTTGATTTGATTGATTTGTATTGATGCTGAGTGATGTTGAGCATTTTTTCATGTGTCTGTTGGCCATTTGTATGTCTTTAGCGGAATGTCTGTTCATGTCTACTGCCCATTTCTTGATTAGATTATTTGTTCTTTGGGTGTTGAGTTTGATAAATTCTTTACAGATTTTGGATACTAGCCCTTTATCTGATAAGACATTTGCAGGTATCTTCTCCCATTCTGTCAGTTGTCTTTTAGTTTTGTCGACCATTTCCTTTGCTGTGCAAAAGCATTTTATCTTGATGAAGTCCCAATAGTTCATTTTTGCCCTTGCTTCCCTTGCCTTTGGAGATGTGTCTAGCAAGAAGTTGCTGAGACCAAGATCGAAGAGGTTGCTGCCTGTGTTCTCCTCTAGGATTTTGATCAATTCCTGTCTCAAATTGAGGTCTTTCATCTATTTTGAGTCTTATTTTTGTATGTGGTGTAAGGAAATGGTCCAGTTTCAGTCTTCTGCATGTGGCTGTCCAATTTTCCCAACACCATTTGTTGAAGAGTCTCTCTTTTTTCCATTGAACATTCTTTCCTGCTTTGTCGGAGATTAGTTGACCATAGAGTTGAAAGTCCATTTCTGGGCTCTCTATTGTGTTCCATTGATCTATGTGTCTGTTTTTGTGCCAGTACCATACTGTCTTGATGATTACAGCTTTATAATATACCTTGAAGTCTGGAATTGTGATGCCACCGCTTTGGTTTTCTTTTTCAACATGCCTTTGGCTATTCAGGGTCTTTTCTGGTTCCATACAAATTTTAGGATTATTTGTTCCAGCTCTGTGAAAAAAGTTGATGGTATTTTGTTAGGGATTGCCTTGAATGTATAGATTGCTCTAGGTAGTATAGACATTTTAACAGTATTTGTTCTTACAATCCATGAGCATGGAACGTTTTTCCATTTCTTTGTGTCTTCTTCAATTTCTTTCACGAGTGTTCTATAGTTTCTGAGTACAGATCCTTTGCCTCTTTGGTTAGGTTTATTCCTAGGTATCTTAAGGTTTTTGGTGTAAAATAAATAAATCTTTAAAAAAATCATATTTATTTATGGCCTTTGACCCAGTCTACATTGAAATTAAAGAGGACAGTCTGTCTTCAATTTTTTGTAACTGTCCCTTTATATACAATTTTAGTATTACCAAAATTACATTTTAATAACGGGTAAATCTATTAGAAAATTTCACTCAAAAGATCCTTATTTTATTGATTTTTTTAAACAGTGAAATCTTTTAAAGATCAAGCACATTGTGAATTTTTATTTATGTTCCCCCCCCCCCCATTTACTTAGGCCTGGAATGAATGATGCTTAGAGAGAATAAGTTTACAAACACACAAAATTTGTCTTTACATATAGTATTTTCACTTCTCTTGAGTGGTTTCATGGTTAAAGTTATATTTAATAACCATTTGAAAGATTTCCTAAGGCCACAAAAATCCAACTTTCTGTTTGTATGTTTGTGTGTCATATTTTGGAAGAGTGCAATAGCATTGAACTGGGTGAATGATTCTTCCTCTCTAGATTCATTTATTCTATAGATGTCACAGAGAAAAAATAAAGACTAATTTCCTATTTATAATTGTATTTTTAAATTGAAGTATAGTTGACATAAAATGTTATATTAGTTTCAGGTGTACAACACAGTGATTTGACAATTCTATGTGTTACGCAATGCTCACCATGATAAGTGTAGTTACCATCTGTCACCACACAAGGTTATTATGGTACTATCGACTATATTCCCTATGTTGCATTGGTTTTTATTTATTTTTTTAAATTTTTATTTTTTCCTATGCTGCACTGGTTTTTATTTATTTTTTTAATTTTAATTTTTTCCTATGCTGCACTGGTTCTTAATTAGTTAGCTTTGCCATATTTTAGTACCATTTATTCCAAGGTTATTGTTTTGCTTTACAATCATTGGATATATTCCTTAGGGACTGGTGTTATATCTTTGTGTATATGTATAGAAACAGGGAAGCTTATTTTTTCTAGGTTTTTGTTATTGTTGTTAGAAAATGTATAAACAAAACTGTATTTTGTTTAATTATCCTTAATTTCAGCTTTTGTCTTAATGAATGCCCAGTTTTCCATTATTTTGATATTAACATATCAAGACTATTATTCTACATAAAGTTTATGTGATAATACCCAGTTCTGGCAAGGCAATGAGGAAATAAGATATTTTTGTTGGAGAATGTAAATGGATATAATCCTTATGGAAGGTAATTTGGCATTTTTTATCCAAAATTTCAAAAATGTTTATATTCTTTGATACAGTAAGTTTACTTACTGTAATTTATCTTAAGGAAATAGAGGATATGTATAAGGCTGTTTCCAGAAAGATGCTTATTATGTTATTATTTATAATATTTAAAAAAGGGAAAAAAATCTGAAATGTCTAAGAATAGGGATTTGTTAAATAAAGTATGGTACCTTTATTTGATAGAATACCATTTAGCCATTAAACATTGTTATAGAAAAAAATTTTTCATTTTTTTCATATAACATTGAAGTTGGTGTGAGAGCTGATTTGCCAGAAACAGTCTGTTCCAGCATTAACCCAAAAGAAATAGTGTGAAAGTAAACAGTCACATGCATTTATAATAATAAATGATATGCAAAGCGCATCAATAATTTTTTTTTTAGAGAGAGAGAGTGAGAATGAGTGGGGGAGGGGCAAAGGGTGAGGGAGAGAATCTTAAGCAGGCTCCACACCCAATGAGGAGCCCGCTGTGGGGCTCCATCTCATGACCCTGAGATCATGACATGAGCCAAAATCAAGAGTTGGATGCTTAACTGACTGAGCCACCCAGGCACCCCTCCCCTCAAGAATGATTTTTAAAGTATAGATAATCTAATAGAAAGAGATTTGAAAATTTTCATTAAAGTAGAGCAGAAATATGAGTAAAACATTAGGAAAACTGAAATTTGAGGCACAATTTTAGTGGAAAGAGGGAGCACATGGGAAACAAGAGTAGTTGTTCAACTTTAAAATACTTCTCAGTAACTTTTTCCTATTTTTTATTAGAAAAAACTTGAACTCTGGTGTATATATTTGTAAAATGAGTCATATTGGGGGCTGTCTTTTAAACTTCACTATTTCATCTATTTTTTCAGTGTATATTTACATAGTTGTAATTGTACCACATAAATATATTTGGGGTCTTGTTTTTCATTTAATATTCCATGATCTACATTTTCCTCTGTCATTAACAAGTCTTTCATTCATAATATTCAGTGGTTACATGGCATTTAATTTTTGTTATATGATAATTTAACTTTTTTCTTATATTCCTGTTTTTCTTCTTCTTCTATTATAATGTGGCACCAAACATCTTTGTGCATAAACCTTAATCTGCATTTTTTACTTTGGACAAATTCTCTAAACTGGATATACTGGAAAAGATTAAATATTTTTAGGGTCTTAATACACTTTGCCAAGTTACTTTGAAAAGATGAACCAGTTAACACTTTTTCAAGCAGTGGTATTTAAACAAAGTGAATTACTTAAGTTTTTCAGAGGTATTCTTTGAAATAAGTTATCTAAATAAAAATAAAAAATAGATGCTTTATGATAAAAATAAACTTTAATATAAAAAACTTGATTCTTATGGATATGTTTCTGAAGTATTTACTATGTTTCACAATGATATATCAAAAATATATGAAACAATATTAAAATGGAAGTTATTTTAATTAATGAAGATAAAGTATATTACTACAAAGATATAACTAAAAGACAGTGATTTTATTGTGGAAAATGTGAAACTATGAGACAGGAATTCTGAAATCTGGCCTTGGTCCTGCTATTAACTGACCTTGGATGAGCCACTTTACTTCTCTAAATTTCAGTTACCTTATCTGGAAAATGAGGGCCTTGGATCACATGGTCCCTGAAAGGTGAAAAATAGAAGGTAAATATGTGTTAATTGTTGTAAAGCTCTTGCTGTTTGTAAGATGCTGATCCTTTATTATTTGGTATAGTCTGATACTCAACAAATCATTAACTACATAAAGTTACTTTTGATTTATGCTTTTCACTGTTTTGGTTCTTTCTTCATTCAGACCAAGGGGTTCCTTTGTTATGCTTTGGCTGGTCTTCATCCCTTTTATCAAACCTTTGTTAGAGAGATTTCTTAGGGAAAATGTAGAAGCATTGTGTCTTACTATTACAAGAATACCTTTATAACACTGCTAAGAGTAGAACATTGTATGAATAATTTTTTTCACAGAGCAATGGTCATCTAAAAAATGGGTATCTATTAGTTTTAAGCGGTTAGTCCATGCTAAATTATTAAGTGGGTCAAGTAATGAATTATAAATACATAACTTTTCCAGTTAAATAATTTTGTCAACTAGATGGTAGCTATTAAATTAAATAGTTTAAAAAGCTTTTTTTCCAGATTTTATATTTTTATTGCAGCGATTAAGTGTGTTGGCAAGAAAACACTGAAGAAAATTAGATTATATATACTAATTAATAATGGCCATGAAAACAAAATTTATATCCATGTTATGACAAAATATGTAAAAAGAAAAGCTCAATGTTCTGTTTATTTAGTTATTTATAGTAACTTTGTAATGCACATTATGAGAAGACACAGAAGGAAAATAAAATGAGTCTTTTCACAATTTTCTATTTTCTAAAAACCAGACATATACACATAGAAAAAGATAAATAACAATACAACAGAGCATGTGATGAAAGTATACTGATTGTCAAAATTAAATCTGTAATAGCAGAGGAGGTTAGGAACCAATCTTACATTTCTTTCTCCTTCATTTTTCACATTCAATCCCTTAATCTTATCCCTTTTAACTAAAAAGCATATCTAGACTCTATCAATTTCTTTCCATTTCTACTGCTACCACTTTTTTCCAGGCCATCATTATCCCCTGCCCAAAATTATATAACTTGTTTTTCTTCCTCCAGTTTTGTTTTACACACTTGTTTCTATGCCATAGCTAGGGTAATGTAAGACTACAAGAGTGGTTATGTTTGATGGCTTCTCATTCCCCTAAGGATAAAGCTCAATGGCTTCTAAGTTCTAAGGCTTCCCGTGCTTGGACTTTGGCTCATTCTTCTAGCCTTATCTCTCCCTTCTGTCCCACTTACCCTTCATGGTCCAACCACCTGTATTTACCATTCCTTGAATGTGACCTGCTTCCCAGTTTCAATAGTACTTGCTTAAGGAGATACTTTCTGATCTCTAGAGTAGGGTCGGATGCCCTATTACTGTTCTTATATGGCCTCCTAATTCTTCTGTTATAACAAAACATGTTTAAAACTTGTTTAATTGTCTGCTTTTGTGATGGCATATTTTGTGTTGTCATGACACCTATACAGTGTCTGACACATAGAAGGTGTTTGATGTTTTATACATTAAAGAATGAATATAAATGGGTGATGATGTAATTTAGGAGGATCTTATTGAGAAGATAGATCTTCAAGAATGAGTTCCTATTTTGATGACTAGAGAGGAAATACTGCACAGATAAATCATGTTTCCCTACATATAATTTTCATCCAGGTGTGTGATTGTATACATACAGCCCAAATCCCAAATTCTTTGTCTGGACTTGTGCAGTTAGAGGAAGTAACTTCTCTAAAGAGATAGTGTGGATCAGACTATTAAAGAAGCCTGGGAGTGCCTGGGTGGCTCAGTCGGTTAAGCGACTGCCTTCGGCTCAGGTCATGATCCCGGAGTCCCGGGATCGAGTCCCACGTCGGGCTCCCTGCTCGGCGGGGAGCCTGCTTCTCCCTCTGCCCCTCCCCCCTCTCATGTGCTCTCTCTCTCTCATTCTCTCTGTCTCAAATAAATAAATAAAATCTTTAAAAAAAAAATAAAAAAAAAGAAGCCTAATTTCTTTCTTTATTTTTTACCAAAAAATGTATATTTTTAGGTGTGATAACTGTTTTCCCCAGATACATTGAGCTATAATTGACATATAGCATGGTGTAAGTTTGAGGTATACAACTTGCTATATATAAGTATCAAATCAACATAATAATTATCACCATGGTGCAACTTTCAAGTATGTAATACTATATTATGAACAATAATCACTATGCTATACATTAGATTCCCAGGACTTATTTATCTTCCAACTGGAATTTTCTACTCTTTGACCAACATCTCCCCTATCCTCCCGATCCCCCCACGTTTTCCTCCACCCTCCAGCTTCCCAAAGAAGCCCAGTCTTTAAGGTTCATTTTGACTAGTCTCCACAATAACACATATTATGCTCATCAGATGTCATGAGTGGGAGAAGGGAAATTAAACTGCGTTGTTAGTCTACATTTATCTAAAACATTTTCTGTAAGCACTTAAGCTATCATTAAATTTCATTTAGTTTATTTCACAGCTATATAAACAAATTTTCAGAGGTATATAAATAAAGTGTTCATTAACTCAGGCTATACATAATGTGAAGGCTGTTTTAGGATAATAATACATTGTACTTGGTGTCTTAATTTTGAATTCAGTTAAATTGATTATAATTTAACTTATTTTTTGTTTTATTTCTAAAACGCAATCTTTTGTCACTTGGTAAAGAAAATATTTCCATATTACACTGTATGTTATCTAACTGGAATTTAATATTTAGAGCCCCCCCCAAAGAAAATATTTCCATTTATAATTCTAGAGGATATTGTTTCTTTGTTATCAGACTACTTTACCAATCTTAAATTTCATGATTCCACTATGTTGTGGTGAAAGAAAGCATTATAAGAACCTTGCTAAACACAAATAAGATGCAGTGAAAAATCACAATAAAAATGCCAATAGCTTACATAGGTTTCATTCCTATGTTTAACAATGCAGTTTTGGAATTTGACAATAACACATTGTATATGTGAAACTCTTTAGAAGAAGATGTTAAAATATAAAAGATACTTTGATTTGAAGCATGTTGGTCTAAAGAACATGAAATAAAAATGAAGTTCTTGAGGGACCCCTGGGTGGTGCAGTCAGTTAAGCGTCTAACTCTTGGTTTTGGCTCAGGTTGTGATCTTAGGGCCGTGAGATCGAGACCTATGTTGGGCTCCTCGCTTGGCATGGAGCCTACCTAAAAGACTCTCTCTCTCCCTCTGTGCACCACCCCAGCTCTCTCTCTCTCTGATAAATAAGTAAATCTTTAAAAAAATGAAGTTCTTGAGAATTAAAAGTGAATATGCATTTACCTATTTGTCAACTGTTAAACACAGTTTTCAAAGATTGCCAGCATAAAAATTCTTCATTTTTAAAGACTTCTAATTTTGATGGGTTAGATGAATAATGATACATATGGTTTGGAGGGAAGTTTCCTTTAAAAGAGAGTACAATTTGCTTATTAAATCATTATACTAAAGCTTAGTCATTTATGAAGAAAACTGACTAATAGTTAAGAATTGATATTTTAACATGGCATTTGCAGCAGACACATTGGATACTTAATTAAGTAGAACATTGCTTATTTTTTAAAGGATTGACAAAATCAAACTCTTTTTGGCAAGTGAAATTTTTATAGTAGCAGAAGTGGGAAACCTAAAGGATGTGGCTCATTCTCTGTTTGGATGATGCAGAATTGCTCCAAGCAGTAAGCTTACTGTTTTCAGACAGCATTAGCAGCTTCAGCAAATACAACTGTGTCATCGTCCTTTAATACGGGGTGTTTGTAACTGCAAAGGGGAGACGATAAACAATATATGTGATCTAATATCTTCTTGAATGCTTAAACTGATACTGATGGACAGATCTGCTCTTTGATGTTGTCTTCACTAGCCCTGAAGATGCTGAGACATAGAGATGGCTGTGATTATTTTTTATAAGACAGGAAATGCAATCTTTAGGGGTTTCTGGAAATAGAAAGGTCATGCAGTCTGGAACCTGTGAGCCTTTTCAATCTCTAAGTCATCAGGTATGACTTCATGAATTATGATGATACTATTAGATTGTAGAGTTATTGCTTTTTCTAGCTCTTAGACATGTAGAATGTATTAATCAATGTAATTGTTTATTATTATCAGATTTTTCTTAGGATATTTGAACAACTGATATTTATAGTAATAGATACCAGCTGAACAATATGAATTTTAGAAATGCATATGTGTGTGTGTTTGAGTTCGTGTTTACTTGAGCTTTCTTTTTTTGGGGAAGTAGGGAGTAAGGAAAGATTCTTTTTTGTGATTAAAAGCAAGGTTTGGGGCTCTCCAGATTTCTCCAGATTAAGCCTGAATACAGTCAAACTGCCATCTCTTATTTCAAATGATAAAAATTGCATAATTTGTTCAAACTGATAAGGATACCTTGTAGCAAGCTGCTTATAGATAGTGACATATTAAAAAAATTTTTATCTGGAATTTCATAAGCACAGAAATAGATGTTGCTACCATTGTAGGGTGCAGCCACACAGCAGTACAAGTTTGATGAGTGGAATCATGTTTACCAGCATCTGAGCTATAAGCTGATTTCCTGAAATTTGTGTTTCAGTATCTGAACTGTTTTAAAAGGCATAAATTTAAATTATTTCTCCAGTCTATAGAGATAATGATGCTCTTGGTCCTCTTAATGTAGATATCTGCTTACGGCATTGCTTATAGCTGAAAGCAGATGAGAAATCTGTTTTTTGTTTTTGCTTTTGTTTTTTACAAAGAATGCTTGTGACATTTAAGCTTGTTTAAGATTTTTTGATCCAGAGATACTCCGCATTAGCTTACTTTCATTTTCAAAATGAAAAGACTTGACTACATTAAACATGTTAATTACAAAGAGTAAAGAATCATCACAGCAAAGAAATTGGATTTCTATTTCCATTTTATCCTGAAGCTCTGCTATTTATTTTAAACTATTTTATCAAGTTATAATGCATTTAACTTTATTTTGTTATAGCATTCCTTCAGAATGACATAGTAGGGCAAGAAAATGTGCCTGTGTTTGACATTCCAATTTTGAAGAAAAGATTTTTTTTTTAAATTACGCATATTTCTTTCTTAATTTTAGAGAACTTGTTAGATATTTGACTAGGTATTCCATATTAAATGAGCAAAAAAAGGTTGAATGTTGCAGCATTTCTCGTCAGAAAGATTGTTTTGTCTTCATGATTCTGTAGTATAGTTAGGATTTAGTGCCTCATCAGGGTGATGCTATAGTAATAAAAATGAATATGTTTAGCAGAAGACAGAATTTAGAGTCTAAAACAATGATTTAATTCAGTTAAGGGGTTAGTTTCTCCTTTTTAATTAAAAAGACATTAAAAATTATACCTACTGATATTGGCTATAATTTATATGTTATTCAGGCTACTTAGCCAGCTTATATTCTTATTAGTAGGGAAGATTGCCATATTCTTAAGCTTGATTAGTTTTGGAATTATTTGAATATACCTTTTAGTTGCAACAAAACCTGTTTAATCTGTTAGAATTTATTTCCAGTATTTGCATGTATTAGTCGCTATGAGTACATTCTGTTTCTTGGCATTGCTTTGGGATTCCTCTAGGTATTGGTTTTACAGCATTCTGCTATTTTTCATTGTATTTATGGCCTTTCAAAGGAACCAAACCATAAAGATTTTTGATAACTTTCCTTTAGTGGCACTTAAAGGATATCTCAATAATTTTGTAAGGTGAAAAAATTACTGCCTTAGAGTTGTCATTTCTTTTACAAATTGGAGAAAAATTTCTTTCTGTTGCTATGTCAAAATGCATTACCTTAAAAAGTAAAGATTGTTCAGAATGTCACAGACAGTTAAATTTAATGTCAACCTTTTTCCCTTTGCGGCAAGATGATCTTGACCTTTTGAATGGAATTGATTGTAAATCTGCCCAGTAATGATTGGTCATCTGCTTTTTACAATGGCTGCCTCTGTCTTTGCTATTTTACACAGCATTTCATTTTACATGATGAAGGTTTCTAAAGCTAAGCTGTCTATAAGTAACTATTTGAGTATTGTTCAGTTCGGTCAGCATTATGTGGAAGCTGATTATTTGCACAATACTGTGTTTGGTGTTGTGAGAAATAAAGAAAAGAAAAAGTTGTTTCTTGCTTTCAAGGAGATTATGAGAAAATGTACACAATGAACCATGTTTACGTTTTGAATTGACTTTTCAAAGATGGCATGTACAATCAGTTTTAACTTCATATAAACTGATGAATCCTTGGATACGTTACATATAACTCTTTTTCTTTTCATGTAAATTTCTTGGAATTAGAGCAATAAAAGATTGGGTCAAAGTGTATAAATAAGCATTTCATAATTTTGACAACTGCATTAAATTCTTTTATAATATGTAATTTGTTGTACCAAGGCATTATAAACTGTGAATCAGTAAAATAATTTTGTATGTTTTATAGGCCATAGTTGGCAATTGATGTGGAGAGTAAGGTGGATCTAGTCCGTTGGTAGGAAACAGAAGCAGGGACCTCAAGAATTAGCTCAAAACAGAGATGCGACCAGTCCAATCTAATTCTATTATGGAAGGGGGCTTTGACTTCATAGAGATTAAATTTTGGAAATAAAGAGTAGCAAGTTTGGGAGTGTTTGATGCTAACTAGGTCCCTGGGGAGTTTTTTCAATAAAATTGGGGGACTAGGATTTTCTTCATGCTTTGAGAAAGGGGACTGAGAAGAACTTGTATGCATGTAGGCCTTAGCCAGCTAGCTGTTGGACATCCAGACACCACCTCTTATCTCTTTCATACCAGTATGCTGGCTGAAAGTAACAGGGAGGTGGGAAGAGCAGATGGAAAACCCTTGTTTCCTCTGGAATCCTAAACTGGGGCATGTTGCCCAATAGTGCCTCCAAAGTACCTGTTTTCTTATATTACAGCAACAAAAAAAATGATAGGCAAATTTTTCTGGTTTGTAATAGTGAGCTGGCTGCAGTAAGAGGTGGTGAGTATGGTGGTTAAGTATCTGGGCTGCCACATTCACTGGGTTCAGAGCTTAGCTCTACCATTTACCAGCTATATGATCTTGGGCAAATTACTTACCCTTTCTGGGCATCAGTTTTCTCATTTGTAATATAGAGATAATGATACCTACCTCAAAGAGTTGTTGTGAAGACCAAGTGGGATAATGTATATAAAACATTTGTAAGACTACCTGGTATATAACAAGCACATTATTACAAAAATTATTTGTTGACAAGACATTAGTATATACATTCTATGAGTTAGGATGGGCTATTGGCAGGTGTTGGTGATGGTAGTCATGCAGGTTAGTTTTGTTATCTCTCCATTCTCCTTATCAAATAAGGAATTCAGTTAAAAACAGAGTATACTGAGATAAAGATGGCTATAAAAATGCAAACAAAGAAAAACATCCTACATCTGATTAAATTCTAACATTTACTGACTATAGGAATTGTGATTTGATGAAAAGTGTTGTGTTTCAATTTTTTTTGCATCTGCTTGCTAGGCTGACTTAAACTTTTATTAGTAGTCTATGTATAGATTCTTTGCTTTCTTATGTTATACCAACTACTTCATTCATGACAAAAAAGATTACTGGACCTTGTCAAGTCTTCTTTAGTTGTAGTTGAAGATTAAAATTTAGGAGTAAAAATCCAGGTTTAAGGAAAATAATAGAGAAGTTTTACAGCTTAGATTTAATGATCTGAGTTATTTTTAATCATTAAAGATGTCCAGGGCAAAAACCTTCACTGAAAGTTAAACACAACTTGTTTTGTTTTAATTTTTGTTTTTAATTTTATTTGTTAATGAATATTTTTATTCTAAATGAAAGACTAAAATGACATTATAAATAATAGTGTTATAAATGCAATACTGTATATGAATAGAACAATTCATGTTCCTATTTGATATAGTATGCTATTTTGAATTACTGGCTTTATTAATGTAAAAACATCCATAGTTGACCCTGGAGCAATGGAGGGGGGGTTAGGGTTGCTGATCCCTTGCACAGTTGAAAATCTATGCATAACTTTGACTTCCCTAAAACTCAACTACCAGGAACCTACTATTGGCTGGAAGCCTTACTGATAACATAAACAGTCAATTAACACCTCTTTTGTCTGTTATATGTATTACATACTGTATTCTAAAATAAAGTGAGCTAGAGAAAAGAAAATGTTGTTAAGAAAACCATGAGGAAGAGAAAATACATTTGAAGTACTGTACTGTATTTATATTAAAAAAAATCCGCATGTAAGTGGACCTGTCTGCTTCAAACCCATGTTGTTCTGTCAAGCTCCAGAGTCCAAGTGAGTAACCTGATATTTGGATGAAATGTAAATGTTTAGGTATTACATTTTAGTTCTCTTTTCTTGAGCAATTTTCTCAATGTGCAAGTATTTTCCCCAAATTGGCACAGGGTCAATCAAATCTCAGCACAATGCAATTTTTTCAAATAAACAAACATACAAAATCTTATGATGTTCTAGTAAGCACAGTACTAGGCAAAGATATAAAGACCAATAGGCCCCTGCTTCAGGAAATCACATTTAGTGAGTCATAAACACTAAATACATGTAATTGCAACAGAATGTGGAAAGTAGTGAGTGCCTTGGGGGTTCAAAAGAGAGAAGAAAGAACACAAATCATTCTGCTGTGAATTCAGTGGGCAGAATATTTCAAGCTGAGTAGGGAGAAGAGAGGAGAGGCTAGATGAGGAGTTAGGGAAGTACGGAAAAAGGTAGCATTTGAGGTAGACCTTGAAGACTGTCCAAGATGGGGAAAGATCATTTTGGGCAGAAGAAACAACACGAACAGAGATAGGGAGACAGAAAGCAAATAATATGTTTGAAAAGTATGGAGTAGTTCATTTTGGCTATAGCCTGGTGGGGTAATTCAGGCTAACACAGGAAGGTTTGTTGGGACCAGATAATATAGTCTTGAATTTTAGATTATGATTTCTAAACTGAGAACATTTCTGTGCTGATTTACTTATTCTTGGAAGAAAATAAAATAAAAAACCAAAAGAGCAGCACCTATATTTTGCAGTCCTTCTTAGAGCTCTAACCCTCTTGAGACTTTGAAAATGAAAATTAAATTCCTGAGTAGATTTAGTAGTTAGTAGACAAGGTAGGGGGTAGAAGCAAAATGAAGGATTTTAATAAAATTCTCTATCAAAATTGCATGTGAGAGCATTTCTGTCTATCCACAACCACTCAAAAGTCCTAGATTTCGGATCCTAAGAGACCTCCTGCTTGTCCCTGATGTAAACTCTATTTTATTGGTAGGTAATCTGATTTAGCTTTGGCTTTATTTTTGACATTTCCTAGATCAAGGACAATCTAGCGGGATCATTTTAATACAATGACTATACATGTCACTATGGTGAATATTTGGATAATACGGACTTTGTCTTTGGGAAATTGGAGATAGAAATGCTGTTTATAATCATGGAAATCGTAGGGTTATTTTAGCTTTACTCTTTGTTCATTTAGAGATGATGAAGTAAATCATCATTGCTAAATACTTTTAATATCGTTTTCAAATCTCCTCCATGCACCAGAAGCATTTCAGTATTTCCTATGGTTAATAAAAAAAGCTGGGTAACATCCAAGAGCAGATTTCCTTTAGATGTGACAGCTGGGGTGTGACTTTGTTATCAGACCCAGGAAGATGATATTTGTGCATGGGAATTGTGAAAAAATTGGAATTGAATACTCTTACTAGCACCTTATCTATATAAAGTATGTCAGAAGTGAAACTCTTGGAATACCACAAGTGCAAGTAAAAATGAAACCGGACACAGTGACTCTTTTGGCTCTATTTTTAGCAGACCCATATAATTGAGAATATTCTGTTTCTTCCTGTAGAAGTCTGAATTACTTGAAAACACCATTTTCTAGTTCTTGTGAGGTTTTTCTTATTAATCCTTGTGCTTCACATTGCCTGGAAAAAAGTTATATTTATAGTAGGGACCCAACAAAATTTCAGTACTTGTTTTAGCATCATAGATCCATTTCTGGGAGAAACCTTGGAGATCATTGAGCTTTGGGTTACTTTAAAACTTTAAAAATTTGAACATGTTTTCCTCAAAAAAAAGTAGGTAAAAGACACTTAGTGATGTGATCCTTTCCACACCCCACGCCTTTCAAAAATGATAATATTGATATTTATATTGATAATGATATTCCTTTACCAAACTCCTCTTTCTAAAAGGCGAAAGAGCCTGGTTTCAATGAAGTACATTGCAAAATGTGCTGCATATAAGTGTGTACATCTATTCCTATCCATTTATTTTTTTTAAGATTTATTTATTTATTTTAGATAGAGGGAGAGCACGAGTGGGAGGGGCAGAGGGAGAGGGAGAGAATCTCAAGCAGACTCCATGCTGAGCCGGAGCCTGACGCAAGGCTTCATCTCACGACCCTGAGATCATGACATGAGCCGAAACCAAGAGTCAGTCGCTCAGCTGACTGCACCACCTAGGCGCCACTCCATTTCTTTTTTTTAAAAAAATGTTTATTCAATCTCGTAAGAATTTGTCTATTGCAAAGTATAGAGGGAGGCAGTATAGCATAGTAGTTAACAGCTAGTTATCGAGCTGGACTCCCTTGTCCGGATCCCATATCTTCTACTTCCCTGGCAATGTTTATTTTAGGAAAATTACCTGATCTCTATTTTCCTCAGTATTGTCTTCTGTAAAATGGGGATGCTAAGTTGCTAATCTCTAGAGTTCTAATGAGAATCAATTGAATTAATCAATTAATACAAGTAAGGTACATGAAAGAGTGTCTAGCTTAACAAATATTTGTTATTAGAATTACTTCCACTGGAAGGAACTTACGTTATGTATATACACACATATTTAGCACATGCATATATACATACATACACATACATTTAGTACATATGTGCGTATACATACATATACATTATACTTTAATTATATACAGTATACTAAGTAAGACACTAAGTAGCTTGCCTAGGATTAAAATTGCCAGCAAAGGACAGGATGATATGGGATTCAAACCTGACAGTCTAGCTCTAGAGCTCTTGCTCTTAACCACTGTGTTATACTGCTTAGGGTTACATACACTTGAATTAGGTAGCCAGGAGTAAGTCAGTATAGTCTAAATGCCAAATGGAGATAAGAGATGTCAAGGCAAACTGAAACTGCTGTGGAGGACTTCATGCAGGAGGTTTTAACTTACTTTCATTATACTCTTTTTTGGTTTCTCTTCCACTACAAAAAAATACATGTGAAGTCATTAGCACAGTTCCTGCCATAGTGCTCAGTAAATTATAGTTATTATTGTCATAATCTTTCTGATAATTTCTTCTCAATCTCCCCTAGTTGATGCAATCTATTTGAAAACAGTACTCATTTATACTCATGACTTACATTACCGACTAGTGATTCTTAATTGTGACTATGCATCAGAATCGAATATTTAGTTTTCTAAAAACATTGAGGCACCAAGCTTATCTCAGAAGTACTAGTCTATGGAGATAGAATCCAGGCTTCTACATTTACAAAAAGCTTTCCATGTGAATCTCATGAGCAGCCAGAATTGAGAACTGCTGCTTCACTTGGTGATTTCAGAGTAGAATAGAGTAGATTCCAAATCCATAGCTCAAATCTGCATCTTAACCTCATTCCAGTGTTTCAGACATTGCATCGTTAGACATCTCTGCTCATTTATTTTATAAATATCTCAAACTTGCTGTGTCCCAAACTAACTTATCACTTTCTCTTCAAAACCTTTTGTTTTCCATAGCATGATGACCTGATCATTTTTTTCAACTTTTTTTATCCTAATCTTAGATCCAATTTCTAACCAAGTTATGTCGATTCTTTCTCCTAGGGAGTCTAAAGTTTATTCCTTCTTTCCATTTCCCATTGTCTTGACCTTAGTATGAATTCATATTCATTTTTCACCTGAACTATTATAATAATTTTTAACTGATATTTCTTTTTCTTCCCATTGCCCATCCCCAAAGCAACCTACTCATTATCACTCAGCTACCTTAGTACTCTTTCCAGAATGTGAACCAGGAACAGGCATTTGCCTACTTAAATTAATTCTAAGGCTCCTCTTACTTTCAAGATAATTTTCAGAGTTCAGATAAGTGAGAACATACAGTATTTGTCTTTCTCTGACTTACTTCACTTAATACCCTCAGTCCATCCATTTTGGCACAAATGTCAAGATTTCCTTCTTTCTCATGGCTGAATAATATTCCATTGTATTTATGTTGTCCATTTATCTACCTTTGGGCAAATTAGGTTATTTCCCTATCTTGGATATTATGAATAAAGTGACAATGAGCATAGGAGTGCAGATAGTTCTTGAGATCGTGATTTTATTTCTTTTGGATATATACCCAGAAGCAGAATTGCTGCATCATATGGTAGTTCTATTTGTAATTTTTTGAGGAATGAGGAAGTGACATTTAAACTTAGCCATCTTTAGTTAAACTTAGTCTAAATTCTATTAGTTAGATAGAAACCTTTTCTTTTTTTAAGATTTTATTTATTTATTTGACAGAGAGAGACAAAGCAAGAGAAGGAACATAAGCAGGGGGAGTGGGAGAGGGAAAAGCAGGCTTCCTGCCGAGCAGGGAGCCCGATGTGGGGCTTGATCCCAGGACCCTGGGATCATGACCTGAGCCGAAGGCAGATGCTTAACGACTGAGCCACCCAGGTGCCCCTAGGTAGAAACCTTTTAAAATGCTGTCCTTTTTGCATATAATGTCTTTGGCCCCTCATTTCTCTTTATATTTGCCTGGCTCACTCTTTATTCTGCCTCAAGATTTATTTAGATTGAGTATTGCCTCCTACTGAAACATTCCCTTAATTCCTTCAGAGTGAATTAAGTGTTTTTCCCTAATGTTCCTCTGGATTCCAGTATTTACTTTAAGTGAAGCATAATACATTCTATATTTTAGCCATGATTTTTCTTGTCTTGACTCTGAACTGTTTAAGGGCAAAGGCAGTGTCTTATTTCTTTAAAGCTAACACAAATACAGTGCCTGGCACATGGTAAGTATTTAATACATTTTTGTTGAATAACAGAAAGGGGAATTCGTATGAAAAGTTCATGGAACATATGACCTGGACACCATTAGGAATTCATATTACCTGAAGTATATAAGTAGAGTTGAACCAGACTAAAGTTTTTAAAGTTAAATTAAGGAATTTTAGGTTTTATGATTAACTAACATAATGCCTTTGCAGTGTAGCATATTTACCTGCCTTCAAACCTGTCTCTACCCCTTAATAGTTAAGGGTTCTGGCAAAGTTTCTGAGCCTGTTTAAGTCTCAGAATACTCATCTGTTTTTGAGGATTTCTAATGAGTAAACGTCTGTAGAGTTCTAGCACTGTGTGTGGCACATTGCAAGCATTACAATGAATGTTAGTTCTTATTATTACTGCAATTATATGGAACACTGAGAAAAGTCAGACAGCTAAGAGACTAACAATATCAGAGTGCAGAGTTAGAATTATCCAGTGATTGACCATTCAGATTGCCATCAGAAAAACAAAATTTTAGTTCTAATTCTAGCTCTACTATTGCCTTACTGTAAAGCTTGAATGTATCTGATTTTCCTCATACAAAAAATTACAATAAAATAGTATTAATGCTTTTTCACCAGGATGTTATAATCATTTGGGATGTCTAAAGAAAAAAAACCTGTCAAATTAAAAATAGTGGGGATTTGTATCTTTTGAAGTCACTGATATCACATGCTTTTGTATAAGTTGTGCCATTTGCTTGGAATGCTCTTCTTTTTATTCCTTGTAATCTTATTTGTCCTTTAAGATTCAATTTAAGCATCAGTTAGTGGTATTACTGCATTCTCTCCAGTATAATTAATATGTATAATTAATGTATATTATTATATATTATTCTCTCCAATATAATTAATATATATAATTATATATAATTTAATATATTAATATAATATTAATTAACAATTATAAAAATTATAAAAATTGAAATTGTTCTGTAGAACACGTGTGTGACAAAATTAGGAACCAAACACAATAAAATTAAGTGAGGATAGACACTAAACACTAAATATCAGGCTACAAGGCATTGTTTCACATATAAATTATGGCTTTTTGCTTTAAAGATGTGTCTTCTTCAAACCATAATAGCAATCAGTACTTTTGAGTTACTTGATGTTAGGGTAGTCATAGCTAACTGTATCTGGCTGCTTGCCAATCATTTGATTGACTAAGTCACAAATACTGTAATATTTCTGTAGAATTTGAAGTCATATCTTTCTTTGTTCTTCCTATTCCCTTTCCCTCCTTGAAAATTCTCTAGAAACTTAGAAATAAATGAGGTATACATATATAATGCATTTTAAAGTATTCTTTCCCAAGTTACTATTATTTTTTCCAGGTTACTATTATTTAAGAAAATAAATTCTTATATAAGCTTTCATGTATATAAAATTCATATTTTATCTATTAAAAGTACTTTTATTCATTGGAGATGACCAGTTCATAATTAACTGGATTTTCTTTTAAATGTTTTCACATTTTTATTTATTTTTTAAATGTTGTGTTTATTTATTTGAGAGAGAGAGAGAGAAAGAGAGAGTGTGCACAAGCTGGGGGAGAGGGAGAGGGAGAAGTAGATTCACTGCTGATCCCAGGACCTGGAGATCATGACCTGAGCCCGTCAGATGCTTAACTGGCTGAGCCACCTAGGGCCCCTAAATGTTTTCACATTTTAAATTACAAATGCAACTATTACATGGTCAATGTTAATGGATTTTTCATCTCAAAAGCAGGCAATTTAGCAGGCAATTGTGTTCCATTCTCTGGTCCTTTTTGTTGTCATCATGGATTTACGAAAACTGATTATTTGTTTAAAATGAGAAAAGCCTATCTTCAGTGTCATATTAATTCATTTCTTGGTTTGGTGTGTGTTCTCCAAACTTAGACTGATTTCTTTCACAAACTTCAGAAGATGGAGGAATCTGAAGTAGAGAGGAAACGGAAGCTGTGTTGTGTGATTAACAGATTTTTGTTTTAACGTTGTGGGGTCCTGAGTTTTCTCATCTTTAAAATAAGGATCATGGATTGGATGATTTTAGAATCTTCCCAGAAGCCATATTTCAAGTCCATTATTCTAGTATTTCTAGTTTTAAAGTTTTAAGTCTCTTTATTCACATACTTAAAATTATCTGTTGGGGGCGTCTACATTTTTTTTTTCATTCTTTCCTTATAACGTTGACCCTTTCTTTTGGACATTTTTCATTGTTTTTTCTCACAGTTCCATTATTTTCATCCCTTTTCATTTTAAAATCTCTGCTCTCACTTAGCTATTTCTATGCCAAAGAATATGTTCTTTACTCTCTGTTCCTTAAGTTCTTCCTTTAAGACCTTTCTTCATTTCATAAAAAAGCACGTTCTATCATTCTATTGCATTTTAAAGGAGTACTTTTAAATAACTACCCAGTTATGCTCACTGTTTTGATGCAAAGACAGTAATTTATCTTTATGCTTTGGCTAAGTTTTCCAGCATTTAATCTCTGCAAATATGAATATTGAAAAATTACTTATATCAGTGAGGAATTAGATAAAAATCTAAGTGGCCAATACCACAGGAAAGACTAACTAAGCTATATGACATCACCCTTTAAAAATATGTAACCACTAGGGATACCTGGTGGCTTGGTCAGTTAAGTGTCTGCCTTCGGCTCAGGTCATGATCCCAGGACCCTGGGATAGAGTCCTGCTTCTGGCTCCTTGCTCAGCGGGGTGCCTGCTTCTCCCTCTGCCTGCTTCTCCCCCTGCTTGTGCTTGTGCTCTTTCTCTTTGACAAATAAATAAACAGAACCCTTAAAAACAAAATAAAACAAACAAAAAATATGTAACCACTATCTAGTATAATTTGGAGAAGTATAAATATAAAAATATTTTCTTGTTAGGATAAGCTAAGGTATGTTGCAGTAACATCTCCAAAATCTCAATGGTTCATACAATAAATACAATAAATGTGGGTCAGAGCTGAGACTGGGAACTTCTCTTCCACATAGTCACTCAGGAATTCAGACTAAGAGAGGCTTAATGATTTTATAGCTGTACCACCTGGACCACCTGATCTCCCTGGTCTCTGCCCCTGGGAAGAGAGGAGCACAAAGAAGTCGCACTCGTTTTTCTGTTCTTTGGCCCAGATGTGACACACCATCACTTTTGCTTATGCCCCTTCGGTCAACACTAGTTACTACAAGTCCCTGAGAAACGTATAATATTTTTCTTGTATCCAGGAAGAGAAAGAGGACAACACAATATTGTGAACGTTAGTAACAATCACACTTTAAGATAAAAAATCAAAATACATAACTATGTGCATATTTATTCTTATATAGATTAGAGGAAAATGTAGAAAATTGTAAAATTTAGAAAGAAGCTTGAATGCCCTTTAATTTTTTTCCCTAAAATATCTATTGTTGCTACTGTTAATGTTGTTTATGTGGTATGTTAAAATTGGGAGAAAAATGGCTAAGTTTTGAGAAAATGAAGCAGTATGTCACACAGTAGAAAGAACATGAATTTTAAAGTCATATAAAATTTGATTCAAATCCTAATCCTGTCTCATATTAGTTGTGCAAGTTATACTCTTGGGCAAGTCATTTAACCTATCTTAACTGAGCTTCAGATTCCTCATCTTTGAAGTAGGGATGAAAATATCTACCTTCTAAAACCATTGGGAGGATTATATAAGATAAAGTGTATTTACTTAACTAATACTAATGTAGAACTCCCAGGTACTATTTTATGCATGTTAGCGATATGTAACTCATTTAATCTTCGTAAAAACCATATAAAGTAAATACTGTAATCCCCATTTTGCATTTGAGGAAACCGAGACAGAAGGAACTTGCTCAAAGTCAAATGGTTAAGTAAGTAGTAAGTATCAAAACTGGATATGAATCCTGGTTGTCTGGTTTTAGAGATTTTCTTAGCTACTACTCTGCTTCCTCTTATGGACCTTTTCTAAGTGCCTATCAACAGAATGAGTTTAATAAATAAGAAATGTAGCTATAATGCTAGCTACAAATCAGTTTTGGCTGTTTCTATTATATAATAAGTAGAGGAACAGATTATTCACATAAGTTTCTAATAATTGGAGTTTAGTTCTTCTCCATAGAGGAAATTCTAACATTCCAATTTTAGTATATGTGCTGCCGAAGCGAGCACAGAAATTCTAACATCTCAATTGAACATCAATAATAGTCTTTGGTCTTGTGAAGGGAATAAGTAGTTAAGCAAATATAAGAAGTTATTCATCTTCTTAAGAGAGTTGAACAATGCAGGGGTTGGGGTCTTAACCCCCATACACAGTTGAAAACTCATGTATAATTTTGACTCCCTCAAAACTTAACTACTGATAATCTACTGTTGACCTGAAGCCTTACTGATAACAGAATCAGTTAATTAACATATTTTGTATGTTATATGTATTATGTTCTGGAAAATGCTATTAAGAAAATCATAAGGCAGAGAAAATACACTTACTGTGTTTATTGAAAAAAATCTGCATGTAAGTGGACCCACACAGTTCAAACCCATATTGTTCAAGGGTCAACTGTATACATTTTTATTCACCCTTTGCCTTTTTCTCATTTCCCATTTCTAATTTAATTCCATTTTCCCCCATGTTTAGGGTTTTTAATTTTCTTTCTATATATCCCTTGAATTTTAAAAATTTGAATTAGAGAATTTAAGAACACAGGTGTTTTTGGTTGGTTGGTTTTGTTTTTAGATCTAAAGGGGAAAGTAAATAAAATGGCCCTCTCCACTCCCTTTCTCACATTTTTGGCATTTGTATAGGAAAATCACTTTACTTGAAGTTGGTATTAAATATAACAGAAGTCGATTTTTTTAACTACATTAATCAGGTTTCTGCCACTTTATTAATGATACTGTAGAGCATATCACTAATAAACAATCACTGAGGTTAAAGAAAAAAATCACCAAACTGCTTAGACTAGCTTATTTTGCTTTTTAAGTATTTAAACACTACACTTTTCATCACTCATGGGTATACTCAAAGTATCTCCTTTCACTGCTTGTTTTCTTATCACTGAATTTCATCTTCTAATGTTTTATTTATCTCGCTCCTCAGTACCATTTTGTTTACCTAAAAATATCTTGAAATTTTTCTGTTTATTTAATCCGTAATGCCTTATAAATATTATTTTATTATCCCCATTCTCTGGCTTGGTTTAGTTTTGCTTATATTAGGAATTTCTTTCCGTCTAATTATTGAATATGCAAGCCCACTTCACCTATAAATCATTAAAATACGGACACTATGAGCTTATTTCTGTTTAAATAACTCATATAATTTACTATTGTGTATGTAGGCCAACTCAGAACTGTCCTAGTTTATGATGAGAAGGCCAAATACTTATGGAGTGCTCTAATTGTGTAGATTCTTACAAAGTTGTAAAGAAAAGTCCTTACTGTGGAAACGGTAACAATTACTAATTAGGGGCTTCTGGGTGGCTCAGTCAGTTGAGTGAGACTTCAGCTTGGGTCATGGTCTTGGGGTCCTTGGGTCAGCCATGCATTGGGCTCTGTACTCAGTGGGGGAGTCAGCTTGTCCCTCTCCTACCCCAATGCTCCTCCCCCTCCCCCTGCTCACGCTCTCTCTCTCTCAAGTAAATAAAATCTTAAAAAAAAGTCGAAACCACAATGAAATACAACCTCACACCAGTCAAATTAACAACTCAGGAAACAACAGATGTTGGTGACAATGCAGAGAACGGGGAACTCTCTTACACTGTTGGTGGGAAAGCAAACTGGCACAGCCACTCTGGAAAGCAGTATGGAGTTTACTCAGAAAGTTAAAATTAGAACTACTCTGCAACCCAGCAATTGCACTACTAGGTATTTATCCAGAAGATACAAACATAGTGATTCGAAGGGGCACATGCACCCCAAAGTTTACAGCAGCAGTGTCCACAATAGCTAAACTATGGAAAGAGCCCAGATGTCCAACGGATGAATGGATAAAGAAGGTCTGGTATATATATATATATATATATATATATTATATATATATAAATACATATATATTATATGTATATTACTCCGCCTACAAAAAGAATGAAACCTTACCATTTGCAATGACATGGATGGAACTAGAGGGTTTATGCTAAGCAAAATAGGTCAGTCAGAGAAAGACAAATATCACATGATTTCATTCATATGTGGAATTTAAGAAACAAACAGATGAACATAGGGGAAGGGAAGGAAAAATAAAACAAGGTGAAAACAGAGAGGGAGACAAGCCATAAGACTCTTAACTCTAGGAAACAAACAGACGGTTGCTGGAGGGGAGGTGGGTGGGGAGATGGGGTAACTGGGTGATGGGCATTAAAGAGGGCACTTGATGTAATGAGCACTGGGTGTTATATGCAACTGATGAATCACTAAATTCTACCTCTGAAACTAATAATACACTATATGTTGATTAAATTGAATTTAAATAAAAAATTTTAAAAAAGAAAAAGATTACTAATTCTAAAATGTATACATATACTTTATCCCCTTCTTATAATTGATACTAACTGATATTATAAGTCTATAGTATATCAGTAAAACTATCGGGATTTGGGGTGACAGAAGTGGAGAAGGGTATTGATATATGGGAGAGTTATAAATGTTATTATCTTAGGTTAAAGCACAGATAGCTACATGAATGCAAACCAAAAATGACCCTTATTTACACTGAAGTAGAAAACAATATAAAAAGAAATCAGCTATTGTACAACTAGAAAGGATTCTAGAAATCATGAAGTTGGTTTTTAAACTCATTATTTTCTTTATATTTGTTTATGTCCTTCCGTTTCTTGTCTCAGGATTCCTTCTTGCATCTCAGACATCCTTTCTGGGATTATTGTTTTTCTGAAGTATATACTTTTAAATCCCTTTACAAAGGATGCCTTAGTGATAAATTCTCACAGTTTCTGTTTATCTGAAGTGGGTTTCTTGAATGATAACTTAGCTGGGTATCCACTTCTAGATTTACAATGATTTTTCCTTAACATTCTGAAGATATTATGTTACTGTCTTCTGGCCTCTATTTTTGTTAGTTTGTCATTCCTATGTAGGTTATCTTTTCTTTTTCCTTTGCTGCTTTAAGATGTGTCATTCTGCAGTTTCACATGGTATGTGGAAGTGTGAATTGTTCTTTAATTATCCTGTTTGTGATTCATCATGATTCCTGAATCTGTGGATTCATGTGTTTTATCAATTCTGGAAAATTTTCACCTATTATTTTCAAATAGTACTTCTTCCTCATTTTTTTTCTATTCTTATCTTCTAGAAATCCATTTAGGTATATGTTAGACTTCATCATATTATCCTCATTTTTAAAATTATGAATATTAGGGACACGTGGGTGGCTCAGTCGGTTAAGCATCTGCCTTCAGCTCAGGTCATGATCTTGGGTCTTGGGATCAAGCCCCAAGTTGGGCTTCCTGCTCAGCAGGGAGTCTGCTTCTCCCTCTCCCTCTGTCCTCCCCTGGCTTGTGCTCTCCTCTCTCTCTCTCTCCCTCTCAAATATATAAAAATCTTAAAAAAATTATCTATTTCATATTTTTCATATCCTTATCATTCTATGATATATTCTGTGTAATTTTTTCAGATCTTTTTGCCAGTTCCCTAATTTGTATATCATTTGTCCAGTCTACTTGTTTTACTCATCTATGGAGTTTTCAATTTTAAGGATTATATATAATATATACATATAATTTTTCTAATTTCTAGAAGTCCAACTTTTTCATATTAAGATTTTCAGTCTTGTCCTGGGTTTTAGAAGTTTTCTTTGCAAGCATTTGGATTATTAGGAGAAAAAATCAGTAGCTTGGTAATTTAGTATCCAGTCTTGCTCTGGGTCCAACTAATATCTTTCACCCTTCTTCAAATAACCAGGATCTTGTCTTGATACTTGTGACTGAACTACTAATTTGCCCCCCCTTGTCTGCCTGACAAAGATGCATTGATTTTTAAAAAAATCAGCTCAAGTGTCTCTTTTAATGGAGTCTTTACTGACCTTCTTGGAGAAAAATAATAACTGTTATGGTTGAATGTCTCCTATATGAATTTCTTTCATAATGCCATTGTTGTTATACTTAATGTGAAGTCTGTAAGCTCTTTGAGGGAAGCAACCATGTTTTATTTATTTTTGTGGCCCTAATGATACAAATAGTCATATAAATAACAATAATAATAAACATTTACTGAGAACTTGATTAGCAAATTCAAGAACTTTACATGTATTAATAAGTCAGTCAACATACAGATTACATAAGATGCCTAAAATCACACAACTAGGAGTTAACTGAAACAACACTTAAATTCAGGTATAGTCCACATACAAACTCTCAGTGTTTATCCAACACTGCCTTTCTCTTGACCTCCTAAATGGGAGCATCAGCAGCAGAGGAATAGCCATACCAGCAAGAACTTGGACCTGAGCACCAAACAAGCCCATGGGGATGTGTCAGATGCTTAAAGAAAGACACAGCAGGACAAATGAAGGAAGGCCTACAAGACAGATGGAGCCTCGTAGGACATTTATGAGCAAGCAACATGAAGAGAGAAAAGACAGCATGAAGCAACAATAAGGAAATCTAGCAGCCGTTAATATCATTTTCTGGGCACCAATTGGGTTCATATGCAGAACTGAGGCTCTAGAAGGACTCTTAAGAAAAAGGCAGGAATCATCCACAATACAAAACAAATTGGGGGCATCAGGTGGACAAAAAGGCAGGAACTCAATTGCACAGGTATTAGTGTCTTTTAAAATACTATCAGCGAATTAAAACTGATCTTAACTTCTCAAATACTTTTTATCCTTAAACCATCAGATGTTAGGGGTGCCTGGGTGGCTCAGATGGTTAAGTGTCTGCCTTCGGCTCAGGTCATGGTCCCAGGGTCCTGGGATCGAGCCCCGCATCGGGCTCCCTGCTCAGTGGGAAGCCTGCTTCTCCTTCTTCCACTCCCCCTGCTTGTGTTCTTGCTCTCACTATCTCTCTCTCTATCAAATAAATAAATAAAATCTTAAAAAAAAAACCCCAAAAACCCCCAAAAAACCTATCAGGTGTTAGGCCCAGTAGGAGAGAGAGTATTTTTTAGATTACAGTGTAAGTAATAATAATAATACTGTATGTGCTGATGAAATTTATCCTGAGCCAGAAATAACTTACCATTGGAAGGTTTTAATTTTACTGACTTAACTGTGTAGTCCACCAACTGGTCTTTAAGGTTTACATGGGTGGAGTGTTCCAAGTAAATGAGATGAGAAAAATCTTGAAATTTTTACATGATGATTTAGTTTATGCCTACTTAGCCCTATTCCTCTGATAGCATTTTATTCTCCAATTCTTATCCTCAGTTCCATTTTTTTTCTTATATGCCTAAAGATGAAATAATGGGGTACCTGGGTGGCTCAGATGGTTAAGTGTCTGCCTTCAGCTCACGTCAAGATCCCAGGGTCCTGAGATTGTGTCCCACATCAGGCTCCCAGCTCCGCGGGGAGTCTGCTTTTCCCTCTCTCCCTGCCTCTCCCCCTGCTTGTGCTCTCTCTGTCTCAAATGAATAAATAAAATCTTTAAAAAAATAAAAAAATAAAAATGAAATAACACATTTACTTTGTATAAGTAAATGAAACCTAACTGCCATCTCCCCAACTCAGTATTTTGGAAAGGAGCTCAACTGACTGTTAAAAATACATAGGAATGGGGAAAGAGTGATTTATTGGACTACTTTATTTTTTTTAAAATATTAAAAAGATTTATTTATTTATTTGAGAGAGAGAGAGAGAGAGAGAGAATGAATGGGAGGGGCATAGGGACAGGGAGAGAGAATCTCAAGCAGACTCCATGCTGAGTGCAGAGCCCGAGCCTGACCTGGGACAGCATCCCAGGAGCCTGAGATCATGACCTGAGCCGAAGTCAGGAGTCGGATGCTCAACCGACTGAGCCACCCAGGTGCCCCTGGGGTACTTTAGAATAAATGTTTCCTATGACTTAATTAATACAATATATAAGACAGATTTAACTTGTATTACCATGAGATAGTATAGTCTACATTATAGAGTAGATACCACACTCTAAATACCTAGTTTCAAAGCAATACCCTAGCAAATAGGTGGGTTTATTTATTTTATGAAAATATGATATGCTAAATGAAATTCAAAGTTAGGCTTGGCTTATGCTTAGATTCCAGTTTGGCTAGCATTTATTGAACTCTTATGATATGTTAATTTCTGACGATGCTCTCACATCTCTTGTCCTATTTAATATAGCATAGCAAAATTAGAGATTAAATGGTTGACTTTTTAATACTTGTATAATACTTTAACTTACATGATAATGAAAAAATAGCCTCTAGAGTAAATACAGATGCATAAGTTGAATATTAATATTGAATCCAAGTGTTAATGTTCAGTTTTCTTAGTTTCATAATTTAAAGTAAAAGATAATAAAAATAATAAACACTTAAAAACCTAGCTCTCAGATCATGTTTATAAAATATGTGTGTATATATATTTCTCCTCATTAAATCAGTAGTGGAAAATGTTTCATTTAAACTAGCCAAGATATTAATCCATAGACTGAGAGAGACCCTGTAAACTGAATTTAAAAAGTAATTTTTTTCTCCATCAGACTTAAATGGAAAAGAGGAAAAATTAACTGTTTGCACTAAAATGTTTTGTTTTGTTGCAACATAGAAAAATAACCAAGCACAATATTCCGTACTTTTTATCGATTTTTTTTCTATTTGTACCACCTGCTATATTCATTTCTCCAATCTCACACCTACCTTGATGTGGGAGTGGGGGCTGGAGTTAGAAGGATAATCTTATCAAAAGGCACCTTGGTGCATATGTGTTTGTTAGCTCACTTTGTTCATGAAAATATTTTATGATATTAAAGAAAATATTTTGAAATGGCAAAAAAGGCACCTCATGGGTAGAAATGTATACATACATTTCTTGAGTTATGGGGAACATTCTTTGCAAATGTAAAATACTCCTACTTGATTAATTATTCTATTTTCACTCGCTTTCACACATCTAGAATTTTATTCTATGTCCTCTTTTCATTTCTTTCAGAAATTAAGTATTCTTGACTTAATCATGCCTATTGAGAGTTCTTTGATGACTTAGAGTCTTTCCCACCATTTTATCCTCTACCCTTCATTCAACAGTATTTTTTAATCGGTATTTCCTAGTCAAAGTTTTGTACATAGGTTGCCATTTTGATTATATGTCCATCTCCACAAAATTTAATGTCATGGATTTTATTCACTAAACATGACACATACGTATAGGTTAGGGTCACAGCAGGAAAGAGTCACTTGAAAAGGGGCGCCTGGGTGGCTCAGTTGGTTAAGCGACTGCCTTCGGCTCAGGTCATGATCCTGGAGTCCCTGGATCGAGTCCCGCATCGGGCTCCCTGCTCGGCAGGGAGCCTGCTTCTCCCTCTGACCCTCCCCCCTCTCATGTGCTCTCTCTCTCTCATTCTCTCTGTCTCAAATAAATAAATAAAATCTTTAAAAAAAAAAAAAAGAGTCACTTGAAAAGCATGATAAAAAGGTTTAATGAAGGGACTATCTTTTAAAGGCATCGACAGGATAAAGGGAAATCAACAGGGTTGATGAAATTCCAGGACCTTGCAGCAACAGAAAACTGTCACTATTTCTAGGCCTGAAGGCGCAAGATGTGGGAACGGTTAATGCAAACTGGCAAGATCTAGAGCTATAGGAGAGTCAGGTGACAAGATTTTGTCTGAGATAGAGAAATACAGCTATTGCCAAATTATGGCTCAACAGGGCCCATATTTCTGGCTCCCACTATCCAGTCTCATTCTCTCTCATTGGCTGAGCTCAATAGGAAGCTAGATTACAGGGGAACCTGGTGATGCAGTCCACAAAGACATAGAGCATGGTGAAGAGTGGAAAGTGGTTCTGTAATGGCTAGTGGAGTATATATAGCATCCCATATTATCCTAATACCTAATAAAAAGTCAGAAAATGTGGTTGCTTTTTTTTAAATTTGAGTATAGTTGACACATAATGTTACATTAGTTTCAGTGATTCGACAAGTTTATACATTATGCCATGTTTGCTGCAAGTGTAGATACCATCTGTCACCATACGTCCCTATTACAATATCATTGACTATATTCCTTATGCTGTGCCTTTTATTTCCGTGATTTATTCATTGCATAACTGGGAGCCTGTATCTTCCACTCCCTTTCATCTCTTTTGCCCAACCCCCACCCACCTCCCCTCTGGCGACCATCAGTTTGTTCTCCGTATTTATGGGTCTGATTCTGCTTTTTGTTTGTTTATTCATTTTTTTTAAGATTCCACTACAAGTGAAATCATATGGTATTTGTCTTTCTTGGTCTAACATATTTCATTTAGCATAAATACCTTCTAAGTCCATCCATGTTGTCTCAAATAGCAAGATGACCTTTTTTATGACTGTGTAATATTTCATTATATATATATTATATATATATATTACATACCATATCTTCCTTACTCATTTGTCTATTGATAGACACTTAGATTGCTTCTATATCTTAGTTATTGTACAAAGTGCTGCAATGAACACAGGGGTGTGTGTATCTTTTCAAATTAGTGTTTTATTTTCTTTGTGTAAATACCCAGTAGTGGAATTACTGGATCATATAGTAATTCTATTTTTAAATTTTTGAGGAATCTCCATACTGTTTTCCATAGTAGCTGTACCAATTTACATTCACATCAAGAGTATATGAGGCTTCTTTTTTCTCCACACTTGTTATTTCTTTAACACTTATTTCTTGCCTTTTTGATTTTACCTGTTCTAACAGGTGTAAGATGATATTTGATTGATTGCATTTCCCTGATGATTAGCTATATCGAACATCTTTTTATGTGTCTGTAGGCTATTTGTATGTCTTCTTTGGAAAAAATGTCTATTCAAGGCTTCTGCCCGTTTTCTTTTAAGATTTATTTATTTATTTATTTGAGAGAGAGAGAGAGAGAGAGAGAGAGAGAGAGAGAGAGAACGTGTGAGAAGGGGGAGGGGCAGAGGGAGAGGGAGAGAATCTCAAGCAGATTCTCTGCTGAGCATGGCCCAACATGGGGCTCAATCTCACGACCCTGAGATCACGACCTGAGCCAAAACTAAGAGTGAACCCCCAACCGACTGAGACACCCAGGTGCCCCCTTTACCCATTTTTTAATCAGATTTCTTTTTTGGTGTTGAGTTGTGTAAGTTCTTTATATATTTTGGACATTAACCCTTTATTGGCTATGTCTTTTGCAAATATCTTCTTCCATTCAGTAGGTTGCCTTTTTGTTTTGTTGATGGTTTCCTCTGCTGCACGAAAGTTTTTATTTTGATGCAGTCCCAGTAGTTTTTTTTTTTGCTTTTGTTTCCCTTGCTTAGGAGACATATCTAGAAAAATGTTGGTATGACCGATGTCAGAGAAATTAGTGCTTCTGTTCTCCTCTAGGAATTTTATGGTTTCATGTTTCACATTTAGGTCTTTAATCCATTTTGACTCTTCTAGGATTTTTTATGGTTTCATGTCTCACATTTAGGTTTTTAATCCATTTTGAATTTATTTTTGTGTATGGTGTTAAAGGTGGTCCAGTGTCATTCTTTTGCATGTGGCTGTCCAGTTCTCCCAGCATCATTTATTGAGGAAATGGTTGCTTTTTAAAAATTGATATGATAAATAGTTCTAGGGAAGAAAGAATACTGAAATGAAAATGAACTGCTCTCTCTTCTATTAACCCAATCTCAAATGAGATGAGAATTTTCAAAAGGACATGAAAAGTTTGAATTGTCTTGCTCATGGGATTACTGTTAGATTTTGTTTTATAAAATTAGGAAAGTTTATTTCTGTGAAGACTGTGCTCAAGAGTTATGGTAAATCAGAAAAATATATTTTTTATACATTTATAGAGAGCTTAATGATATTTTCAAACAATTCTAGAAGAAATTGTTGATATATCTTTATCTGACTATTTTAACACTTAAATGTGCTAGCCCATCTTAGTTGCTTTTTCACGAGAGAGTGTACTGGTTCAAGGTCACTTCAAATGTGAGAGCTGAGCTAGAAAGCTCTTTTTTCTGCTATTGCTCTCTAGTAATTGTTCAGTAAAAATAATGACAGCAAAACACTTCCCTCTAAAAACTTTCCTTGGAGGTAGAAATATTCCCAATTTACATTTATGTACATTTGTATTCAAAACACAAATGTCTTAATATTTAGAAGTAATCATATTGTAGAAAATTATAAAATGCATTTGGGTTATGCCAATTATATGGAGTTTGCCTTTAAAAAAGCTGGGGGTGCCTGGGTGGCTCAGTCATTGAGCATCTGCCTTCTGCTCAGCTCATGATCCCAGGGTCCTGGGACTGAGCCCCTCATCAGGTTCCCTGCCTGACAGGAAACCTGATTCTCCCTCTCCTACTCCCCCTGCTTGTGTTCCTGCTCTCACTATCTTTCTCTCTGTCAAATAAAAAAATATATAAAATAGCTGAATACAAATTCAATTTAGTCATAAGCAGGTTTTAACTGGAGAGGATCATAGATAATAGTATTTCTTCCTTCTTTCTTGGGAAGACGTGGAGAAAAGTACTTAAGTCGAACTAGGAAGAGCAAACTATTACTTTCCTGGTGGAAAGAAAAACAAAGTAAAAATAGTTTAGCAAAAGATATGTGATATTGTAATTATAATAATATGTCCCTACACTTAACATGAAAGAAACTTCAAAAATTGAAAAATATTGATTTGAAAGGTATAGTATTATTGTTTGTTCGTTTGGTTAGAGTCCTATGTAAATGGATTTAAGATGTGATTTCTGTGTGACTTAGTTCCTGTTACTGTTTCAGGGCCATAGTTTGTATCAGTGTTTTTCAAATTGCAGGTCACAACTCATTTTTAAGTACTGAAATAAATTTAAAGGATAGTGACTAGGATTTTTAAATGAAATAGAATGCCCTGGAATAGAAAATATCATACTGCATTGTTTATAGTTAGAATAAATGTTGGAAATCGGAGGGGGAGATGAACCATGAGAGACTATGGACTCTGAGAAACAAACTGAGGGTTCTAGAGGGGAGGGAGGTGGGAGGATGGGTTAGCCTGGTGATGGGTATTAAGGAGGGCACGTACTGAATGGAGCACTGGGTGTTATATGCAAACAATGAATCACGGAACACTACATCAAAACTAATGATGTAATGTATGGTGATTAACATAACATAATAAAAAAAAGAATAAATGTTGGTTTGTGAAAGTTTTGTTTTGTTTACATATAAAATATGTGACTGTGTTGAATGTATATTTCTCACCATGGGTCATCCCCCCCAACACACAAATTTTAAAACATTGTTTTATACTATTTACTGGAATAAATCATCTTATAAATGTTCACCCAATAGTGTAACAAAGGTCAATTGTATTGAGAGGCAATATAATAGATTTATGTGTTCTCTCTCTACATGGTGATAAAATTTGTTCTGAGTGAGTAAATACATATGGACATTAGGGTACATTACTGTATTTGATGTTCAACAAATCCAAAAAGGGACAGTAAAAAGTGAAATAAAAATTTTCTTACTGGTGTATTTGGGATTATTGCACAGCCTGGATTCTCTTCATCACACCCATGTTTACTCGCTCTTGGTAATAAGGAGGAAGGGAAGTACTCTATTAAAAATTCTTTAATAATATTGAAATAAACTTTTGAACTATAACCAAAGTAGAGGAATTTCAGTATATGTATTGGTATTAAGTTGTATCTTGGGAATTTTCAGGATAAAAGATCATGCACTTGATGTTTCTATGGCCTATCTGGAGAGTATTTAAAGTTATATAAAACTGCAAAACTGTTAAATTCATATTCTAGTTTCAAGTTCTTTTTTTTTTTTAATCAATGAAACATTAAAATTAGGGCACTTCTACTTGTAATTCATATTGTAATTAAATAATCAACTATTTCCTATTTAGATTCCACTTCTACTTCTGCTGCAAAATTTCCTTTTATCTCAATATCCTAACATTAGCTACTGTGTAGAGTTATCTTTTGTGTGTGGACAGTTTATATGCCATATAAAAATAAGGAGAAAAACCATTTTGCATAAGTTGAAAATTGATTCAGACCCTTGAAATAAGAATTAAATATTTTACTGTATAGGGGGAAACATCTTCTTATATTCTATATAAACCTTTCCATTTTGCATTTGTTTTAAGAGGCTGCCATTATGAGATATAGTGGAATAGTGCTTCTTCTGACCTCTGAACATGGATGCATGACTTAGCTTTTGGCATTCTTCCTAATAACACTCCAGAGAGCAGAGATACATTCCAATGTGACATATATTTGAATATGTCCTGTACATAGGATAAATGTGATTTGTAAATGAATCAAGAATAGATTGTAAAGAGGCTGAAACTTGCATTTGTCTGGTTCAGGAAAATTATATAAATATATAATTCTGTAGTTTTTTTCTATTGCTATTTTGCTCAGACCAACAGATTTTTTAAAAAAGATTTTATTTTATTTTTTTTATTTTTGCGAGAGAAAGAGAGAGAAAGTGAGCACGGGCGGGGGGTGGGGGCAGGTTCAGAGGAGAAACAGGCTCGCTGTTGACTTAGCAGGGTGTCCAATGTGGGACTTGATCCCAGGACCCTGGGATCATGACCTGAGCTGAAGGGAACCACTTAACTGACTGAGCCACCCAGGTGCCCAGACCAACAGATTTTTAAAACTTTGCTAAACACAAGAGCAGTAGGCTCAGAATCCTATCTCAATTTTCATTTGTTCCTTCATTTGTAGTATAGGTTTCTTTCACTCTGATTTCAGACACTTTGCCCTGACCTGTCTCAGCAAATGTCTGAAAGACACAGGACTATAGGGTATAAAACATGTTATTCTACTTATGTTTTGCTGCTTGTGAAGCACCTAAGAGCTGATATTTCTAGGTTGAAATATGTCTGTAGTCGGTAATCCTACAGTTGACAATACTGATTTATAAGACACGGAGGCCAAATCTTTATCAAGATTATGCCTGGGAATGAAAAAGCTTTCAAAGAAGAAAGAGAAATCTATAATTTTTCTGCTAGTCAAATACTAGAACAGGCTTAGAAATAGATGTTGGAAGATTCATTCATCTTCAATCTACCTTTTCATTTCTCCTTTGTGTTCAGTGTTCACTTTTTTTTTTAAAGATTTTATTTATTTATTTGACAGAGAGAGAGAGCGAGAGAGAGGGAACACAAGCAGGGGGAGGGGGAGAGGGAGAAGCAGGCTTCCCGCGGAGCAGGGAGCCCGATGCGGGGCTCGATCCCAGGATCCTGGGATCATGACCTGAGCCAAAGGCAGATGCTTAACGACTGAGCCACCCAGGCGCCCCTCAGTGTTCACTTTTAAGGCAGTTTTTACAGGTGCTCGCAATCAAAAAAATTTGGAAATAATCTGTATTTCACTTTGTTCAGTATTTTGTATCTTGTTCATTCCTGTGTGGTTAAATGGATTATACTTATCCCTCCCCCATTATTTTATTGAGTACCAAATGAGTGAGTGTATTGTTTTGAGCATATGTACAATGTTAAGAAGAGAGTCTCCATCCAGCCATTCTAAATAAGTAAAATATACATATGTATATACATACTGAATGAAGGTTTAATGTATATGATTATAATTAAAAGTTTAGTTTGAATAAAATGTATTATACTGAAGCAAAGTAATTAAAATTGTAGTTTACCTAATAATTGCTACTAATTGCTTTCAAGAGATTAGATCCCCCCAACCTCATTTTAAATGGCAGTGGAATTACTTCACCTTGCCATAGCATTAGTAGTGTTAATACTAATGATTTCTGTATTTTCCTTGTATAGTTCAAAATGTCATCTTGTTAACAAGAATTCTTTATCAGAGATAAAAATGCATGTTACTAAATTGTCAGGATAACTGTTTTCTGTTTTTCATCTCATTAACAAATGATGGCAACTGGAATGTATGACTACCTTTGATTTCATGGAAAATCAAATGACATTCCTTCTCTGAGTATGTGGTCAATTTAATTTTAGTCTCTTTCTTTTTAAACTAACACTTGATAATCAAATAGAATAGTTGTTCACAAGTAGGTTTAAGTGATTGAATTAAACCCCTAAAATACTAGATTATATTATTGTTTATTCTCTGAAGTTAAGAGAATATATGTATAGTAGTCCACTCTTACCTATGGTTTTGTTCTCTATGGTTTCATTGACCTGAGGTCAACCATGGCCAGGAAGCAGATGATCTTCCTTCTGACATACCATCAGAAGGTCGATAGTAGCCTAATGCTATGTCACAGTGCCTACATTATTCACCTCACTTCATCTGATCACATAGGCATTTTATCATCTCATATCATTATAAAAAGGGTGAGTATAGTACAATAAGATATTTTGAGAGAGAGAGAGAACACATTCACATAACTTATTACAGCATATTGTTTTAAGTGTTTTATTTCATTATTATTGTTAACCTCTTACTGTGCCTAATTTAAATATTATACTTTATCATAAGTATATATGTTTAGCAAAAAACATAGTTTATATAGTGTTTGGTACTATCTGCGATTTCAGGCATCCACAGGGGGTCTTGGAAAGTACCCCATGGATAAAGAGGAACTACTGTAATATCATTTAATCTTCTTTCTTCCCATTCTACAGAGAAATGATGAAGAGGCAGTTGTGGATAGAGGTGGAACTCGTTCTATTCTCAAAACACACTTTGAGAAAGAAGATTTAGAAGGTAAGACCTTTTTTCCCCCTTGGGATAGGTTTTGTTATGCTTTCTTAAAGTTTTCAAAGAAACTTTGAAGAAAAATCTTAAAGATTTCAAAGAGAAATATGAAATTTGTCACAATCTGGAGAAATGCATACGTTGATAATCAGAGTAATGGTGGTGGTGGTGAGTTGTGGATATGATTGCTTTGATGCAGCCTAAAATGCCAACAGGAAGACCTACAAACATTCATCCAGCAGACATTTATTGAACCTCTACTATCTTCCAGGCTCTGTGTTGTGTGCCAGTCTTTCAATAATTATTGCTTCAGGAATTACCATCAGTGGGGGAAATCTATGACAGACCAACATATTAGGTACTACATGAGAGGGGAGAATAGGACAGGAAGGGCATCTAATCTGGCCTATGCTGTCAGACTAGGCTGTCCTAGAAGAGAGTTAAAGACAACTGGCATTCGAGTTTTACTCAGATATATATGAGAGAGAGGTGGTGGCACCATTTGTCTATGTGCTTTTCAATAGGAAGAAAGTCAGATAAGTCAACCGGGAGGTGGTATGATCTAGTAGTTAAGTGTATGGGATCTGAAACTGCACTGGATTCAAATACCAGTTCTGCCCCTTATGTGCTATGGAAACTTCAGCCAGTTAATTTCTCTGCACCTCAGTTTTCTCAGTTGTTAAGATAAGGATAACAGTGAAATAAGTCAAGCAGAGAAAGTCAATTATCATATGGTTTCGCTTATTTGTGGAACATAAGGAATAGCATGGAGGACATTAGGAGAAGTAAGGGAAAAATGAAGGGGGGGGAATCAGAGGGGGAGATGAACCATGAGAGACGATGGACTCTGAGAAACAAACTGAGGGTTTTAGAGGGGAGGGGGGTGGGGGGATGGGTTAGCCCAGTGATGGGTATTAAGGAGGGCACGTACTGCATGGAGCACTGGGTGTTATATGAAAACAATGAATCGTGGATCACTACATCAAACACTAATGTGTATTATATGGTGACTAACATAACATAATAAAATTAAAAAAAATAATGTAGTTGGACTCTCCCTAATTCTACAAGGGGCAACTGAGAGGAAGAGAAGGGGCATGATGGGCCCAAGGTCACTCAGGCAGCTGGTGGCAGAACTCAGACCATAATCAGGGTCTTTTCCAGATGTAGTCCACTTCCGTGTCCCCCCAAACTGAGGGAATTTGGCAGAGGTGGCACCAGGTAAGATTAGTGAGGCACTACCTTCTAGAGTAAAATGTAAAGGGGCACGAAGATACTTGGCAATCAAGATTAATACTTGAATTTTTTTAGATCGGCAAACTACAGCTTGTGCAGCCAACCATTTTGTAAATAAAGTTTTTTTGGGAAAAAAAAAGATAACAGTGGCCAAGATATGGACGCAACCTAACTGTCCATCGATACGCGAATGGATAAAGAAGATATCTCACACACACACTCACACACACACAAATATTACACAGCCATAAAAAAGAATGGGATCTTTCCATTTGTGACAGTATAGATGGACCTAGAGGGTAAAAAGTGAAATAACTCAAGACTAAATAAGGTATGTTTTCACTCATATGTGGAATCTAAAAAAAACAAATGAATAAATAGGCAAACAAAAAGCAGAATCAGAACTGTAAATTTTACAGAGAACAAACTGATGTTTGTGGAGGGGGCAAAATGGGTAAAGGGGAGTGGTAGATACAGGCTTTCAATTATGGAATGAGTAAGTCAAGGAATAAAAGGCACAGAATAGGGAATATAGTCAATGATACCATAATAGCATTGCATGGTGACAGATGGTAGCTATACGCATAGCATAATGTATAAATTTGTCCGATCATTATGTTATAATTACTGAAACTAACGTAATACTGTGTGTCAACTATGCTCAAATAAAAAAATTTAAATTTAAAAAATAAAATAAAATAAGGGTAACAATGGAATGTATTTCATAAAGTTTTTATAAGAATTAAGGGAAAAATACTTAGAATAGTACCTGGCATAAGACTTACATAAGTCTTGACAGTTACTACTGAACCACAATTTAATGTATACACATCATTGCTTCATTTTAATTTTTAACCAGAAATTATTATTAGTGGGATACAAGGTATATGATATCTTTCATCTTTTGGTTAAAAAATAAAACCCAGGTAATCTTAAGTAAAAATAATCAGAGATAGTTCTTAATAATCCACCACAGCTGAGTAAGGAGTATTCCTCCTAAGAATTGTCAGGTAACTAATTAAATTACAGTGAAATTCATAGTTCTTAGGTCTTATCTTTAGCTACAACAATTAAACAACAGGAAAATTGATATAATATTTAGAGTAAACTTTCAACAACTATACCTACTTAGTACCTGACATTTTGCTTGGTGCACAGAAAATATGTATGTCCAGGAAGGTTATACTTACTGGGTGGGCATAGAGATTTGCTATGCTATCCATATGCATTATATAAATTTAAGGGAGCAGAAACTTGAAAAATCTAAACTGATAATGGAGACTATAAAGATAATTTCTCCTTGGATTTGAAATGCCATTATATTACATTTTTTCCCCAGCAGCTATTTACCTTCTTACTTAGGTCATGTCATGGCTTAAGCTATACTTGTATTCAGTAAGCACATGTAAGAAAACCCAATAAAGCAAGAAGTTATTCTAAAAACATAATCGCAGGAAAAAGCCATCTTGGGTTTAAAGATTGTGATGGATAATCTGCACACAGATTATTCAAAGTTAACAATGGATAATTTATAAATAATTACAATAAAATACTGAATTTTCCCTTTGGTTGGAAAATACATAGTACAAAAATAGGATTCAATATGTTTATTCTAATTATTATATCAACGTGTATTACATTTTCTCTTACTGGGCATGGTACTCAGGTGAGGGTGTATGATGCTTTTTAAAATAGATTTCTGATTGGCAAACACAACTGGATAAGTCAGATTTTGTTCTGTTTATTGATGTCTATAGTGGGCATTTTAATCCCAGAAGTGAATAATTGTCGCTAAGCACTAAGTCACTGGCGATTAAAATTAACATCATAGAATGCAAATGTAACATTACATTTTAGAATTTTGAACTAAAATAGGAAAAACTTATTTATTTTGACTTTCTCGGTATTTGTTCTGCTCCCAGACCATACTAAGTAGATAAACATCCTAGCATCTGAGGATGCTATCCAGGATTCTGCTATGATGCACACAAAGAATTAATAGATCTGTTAGTGGTTCCTAGATTGATTACTCTGAATCAGAAAATAATGCAGGGACAATGTGTTGAATGTCATGATTCAGGAAAAATCAACTGACAGCATAATATAAAATGGGTAAAGGGGAGAGTGCCAGTTAGAAAGACAGCATTGCGGAGTGTAATGTGGGCAGGAGTTCCACATTTTAAGAACTCTTTGGTTAATGTGTATAAAACATACACATAGATATTTATTTTAATAAAATAGAGTTAGGAATTGCTGTTTAAGAAAAACACACATTTTATAAAGTCTTCCTTCAATTAAGATTTTAAATTTGAAAATTAGTGTTTACAGGACTTAATGGATATATAAGAATTATTAATAGCTAATAGAATTAGGAGTATAATTTAACATCCTGTGCACAGCTTGTAGAAATGCTAGGTGGTTAAAAATATCTATAAAGTCTCAGGTAAATATGTTTAATGGAAAATGATCACTTGACCAATATCAACAGCTTGGTATAGTATATTAGTTAATGCATTCACATATATTATACATTCGGATGAATAGTATGTCAAATGTATAATTTCTCCCTTCAAACCTATTTATGTTTTTGTTTTACATGTATCTTTACCATATCCTTTTTTTTCCCTGTTACCTAAAATCAAGAACATAGAATTTTGTTAGATTCTGTTCACCTCCTGTATTTCTGTATCATACAGTTAGTAAATTCTCTGAATCTATCTCAGGGGCGTCTCTTCTCATTTCTTCCCTTTCATTCCCACTGCCACTGCTCTAGTTCTTTCCCTGTCTGTATACTGTGTGCTCTCTTTCCCACAATCCGCCCTCCTTAAAACTGCTAGTGTTCTTTCTAAGCCTATTTCTGCTTCCTATGGTAAAAAGTAGTGAGCGGCATTGGATCCCTATAATTAGACCAAGTCAGGATTGTGAGTGGAACAAAAACTGTTGAGGTTAACCAATTTTTATTTTCGGTCTCTCATGTCCATGTAGGATTACTACTGTACAAAGTATAAGATTACAAAAGGAGAAATGCATTAATCCCCTTGAAACTCTTTCTTCTACTTGCCCTTTAACACATGTGTAGTGGACAGAGTGGCCAGATAAAATAGACAATACTCAGTTATATTTGAAATTTACGTAAGTAATGAGTATCTTTTCAGTATAGGTATGCCATGCAGTATTTTTATTTATTGCTTTTTACTTGCCAAATCCAGGAACCTTAGTAGTGGATGTTACCAGGAACCACCAAAATCCCCTCTTAAGGATGGTGGTGCTTATTTCCCCAGTTGCCGTGGCTGTTGCCTGCTTTGCCCCACGGCCGCGCTCCTCCCCAGAAATTTCCTTCCGCTGAAAGGAGCTGCCTCTTGCTATGGGAGCTGCCTCCCCTGGGGCACACTGAATTCGATGAAGAAAGAGAGTAAGGGCCCGGCCCCTTTGCCTCAATGCATTACAACTCTGAAGGGTGGTCTCAGCTTCAAAGCCCCCTGTGGAATCAGCGGAGGCTTTTACTGCAACTGTACCATAATTAAACTTCTTCCTCTACCAAATGCTGCTGCCGGTATTTCTGCACAGGTGTTATTGCTGACAGCTTTCTTCACTAAACTCTCTGAACACAGATCTCTGTCTCAGAGTCTGTTTGCTGAGGAACCTGACTCACTCATTCATCATTTTCCTGCTCCCTGAACAGTACCAGTAGACATACATACTTGGTAACTGGCAAGACATCCACCTTACATTGGTGTCTTAGCCTATGAGGCTAAGAACTATCCTATCGTAGTGGGAGAGAAGGCTCCCTAACTACTTGCCTTGGCCATGAGAGTATATGAAAATCAGTATTGCATGTGACAGAAAGTGGCAGAGATTAGTGTCATCTGTATTTATTTGTTTGTTTGTTTGTTTGTTTTTTAGAGTGAGAAAGAGAGAGCATGAGCAGAGAGAGGGGTTAGAGGGAGAGAGAGACTCCCAAGCAGACTCCCCGCTGGGCAGGAAGCCCGATGCGGGGCTCAATACAATGACCCTGAGATCATGACCTGAGCCGAAATCAAGAGTCGGATGCCCAACCGACTGTGCCACCCAGGTGCCCCTAGTGTCATCTTTAAAGACCTAAAGTATATGCCAGTCTGGCTATTGCAGAAATTGTCAAATCATAGAGGATGGTAGTGGGTGACTGCGAACTCAGCCAAGTGGTAGCATCAATTGCAACTGCTCTGTCAGAAATGGAATCTTAGAGCAGGTTAACACGGCCTCAAGTATGTGGTGTGCAGCTCTTGATCTGGTAAATGCCCTTTTTCCTATTACTATCAAGAAGGACTACCAGAAGTATAACGATATACATGTATGGTCTTGCTCCAAAGCTGTGTTAAGTCTCCTATCCTTTGTCATAATAGAGTCCAAAAAGACTTGAACTGAGTGGATACTCTACAGAACATTACATTGTTTCATTGTATCGACAAAATGAACAAGAAGTGGCAAGTATGTTGGTGGCCTTGATAAGACAGATGGGTTCCAGAGTCTGTTTCCAGCGAACCTGTTGAAAGGACAATATGAGAGTGTCAACACTCTACTGAGTCTGAAACTCCATGATGGATGGATGGATAGGTGGGGTCAGTTTCCACAGGCACAATAAAAGTAACCAACTGCCCCTTCAGTTACTCTTACTCACCTTGATTCTCTCTTCATGGTCCACCCTGGTCCTGCTTTTTTTCCCAATTGATGCCTACACTTTTTAAAGATTTAATAATTTTTTTTTCAGATAGGACCATTGTTGTATCTTCTGCAAGTGTAAGAATAAATTAATGGCAAACCTCTAAAAGTAGCATGTCCTGTTAATAACTAGATGATAATAAAGAGAAGAAAGTTTAGCAGCTAAAGATGACATGATATTATTTTAGTAATTTTGACTGAACTGATCAATTTCCAGTCAAGGCAATACTACCAACAACTGGATTGTCTTTTGCTAAAATTTTTTAAAATGGTTTTTTCTTGCAAAAAAAAAAAGCATAACATAGAATTTACCATTTAACCATTTCTAAGTATACAGTTCAGTAGTGTTAAGTATATTCACATTGTTATGTAACCAATCTTCAAAACTTTTTCATCTTGGAAAATGGAAACTTTATTCACATTAAGCAACTCTCCCATTTGTTCCCCACCCTATCCTGTAACAAGCACCATTCTATCTTCTGTTTCTGTGAATATGACTACTTTAGAGACCACATGTAATTGAAATCATTCAGTATTTGTCTTTTTGTGACTGGTTTATTTCATAGCATAATGTCTTCAAGGTTCATCCATGTTTTAGCATGTTAGACTTTATATTCTTTTTAAGGTTATAATACTCCATTATATGTATGTACTACATTTTGTTTATCCGTTCATCTGTTGATGGACATCGTTGCTCTTTATCTCTTGGCTAAGGTGAATGGTGCTGTTATGAACATGGGTATGCAAATATTTCTTTGAAATCCTGCTTTCAAGTCTTTTTGAATATACAGCCATAAGTGGATTGCTGGATCATGAAGTAATTCCATTTTTAATTTTTAGCAGAACTGCCATACTGTTTTCCATAGCAATTCACAATTTTACATTTCCACCAAGAGTGCACAAGGGTTCCAATTTCTCCACATGCTTGCTAAAACTTACGATTTTCTGTTTGTTTATTTGTTTGTTTTTGATAAGCAGCCTTCCTCATGAGTATGAAGTGATATCTCATTGTGGTTTTGACTTGCATTTTCCTAATAATTAGTGATATTGAGCATCTTCTCATATGCTTGTTGGCCGTTTGTTCATCATTTTTGGAGAGATGTCTGTTCAAGTCCTTTGCCCATTGTTTAATTAGGTGTTTTGTTGTTGTTCTTGAGTTGTATGAATTCTTTATATATCTTAGATATTAACCCCATATCAGATATATGATTTAGAAATATTTTCTCCCATTCCATTGGTTGCCTTTCACTCTGTTGATTTTGTCCTTTCATACACAGAAAATTTTAATTTTTATGTAGTTTAACTTGTCTAGTTTTACTTTTGTTGCCTTTGCTTTTGGTGTCATATACAGGAAATCCTCATCAAATCCAATGTCATAAAGTTTTTCCCTATGTTTCCTCTAATTTGTAGTTTTGGGTGTTACATTTAGGTCTCTGATCCGTTTTGAGATAATTTTGTATATGTTGTAGAATGCTTGCACTTTTGCCTTTCATATTTCTTTGTTGCCTAACATTCCACCTATTGCTCCTCACAGGTTAAATATTTCCGTAAATCACTGAAACATAAAGAACCTATTTAGTGAGAGATTATTGTTTTCCATATTTTTAGCAAGTATTTCTATTTTTCTATAGTCTGAGAACATAGAAGACACAGTAAAACCTCAGGGATATTATTCTATTCTGTTTAAGGCCTTTTGGATTGCCCCAAATTGGAGTCTTCCCATCTCCACCATTTGCTAGTGATTTCCTTCCACACAGAAATAGAATGCCCATTCTTCCCATCCGTTAGTGTTACCTGATCTCTCCTAGAAGAATAATTATTTTCTTCCTTCACACCTCTGAGTTTACATCGTTTTTTATATTATTGTTATGTATATGTATATATATATATATATATTTTTTTTTTTTTGAGAGAGAGAAAGAGAGTGAGCACATGAACGGTGGGGGGGAAGGGCAGAGGAAGAGGGAGAGAGAGAATCTTAAGCAGGCTCCATGCTTAGTGTGAGCCCAACGTGGGGCTTGATCTCATGACCCTGAGATCATGACCTGAGCTGAAATCAAGAGTCAGCTGCTTAACCAACTGAGCCACTCAGGCACCCCATGTATATATTTCTTACCATTTTTATTATAAGCTTGTTGAGGGACAAATTGTCATCTTACACATATTTGCTTTCTCCCATGTTATCTAGCACTTTTTCTTGAATTAGATAGGAACTAGGAATGTGTTGCATTGAATCTCGTTTATATGTTATTTAATAATATATCACTAATCATGTAAGAAGTTAAATTTATGTAATGCAATTAGGTGCATAATTAACGGTCATCAAATATTTAATTACCTTTGAATTACATGTAAATACAGAAATTTCTAACTATGTTGCACTGCACTAAGATAAGTCAATCTAGTTACAGTTCAGTGATTTTCAGGAATTCATAAATTTAAAACTTTAACAGAACAGTTAAACTCATCTTTAAATCTTGGCCTACAAGTTAAATCAAAGAGACATTTTCTTTATCCTGTATTGATTTTAGCAGACAGTAAAATATTTTTCACTCAAGGATTTAATAAAGAAAATTATGTCGCTATCTTGATATTCTTTTGCTCATTCCATTTGGGGAAAAAAATGGTTTACTAGTTTATTTCCTTTGGGGACCACTTAATAGATTGTGGACCCAAATGCAAAAATAAGATAATGTAAGTAAAGCACCTAGCACAAAGTGATCTTACAACATAGTTCTATCAATGGTGGTACCCTCTCACTTTCTTCCTTTCACCCCATTCCTGAGCTCTTATGATAACTGAAATGGTTTTCTGACTATAATCATCATAATGTCACAAGTGGTTTCCTCTGAAAAACTAAAGATAATGAGTACAGGTCCTACATTTATTTAGGCACATAGACTAATACTGAAGATTTCAGAAAAAATTAGTCAATATTAAATTTCATTTCCTTATTGAGCAATCTTTGCCACTTGAGCACATTTCATAATGAACTGTTGTATTTTCCCCTGGGTATCCTAAGAATAAGAAACAAATATGAGAATATTGTTTTAAATACTTTTATTTCTAAAATTAACTGTCAGGTGAGCTATACATTATGTTCCATATTTCTTCATTTTAGGCATTTCACGTAATTTGTATATGTGACCCACATCAATATATTTTGATATATAATTTATTTATGATATTTTATCTATTTGAAGTGAGTGGTAACTTGGTAGTTATTTATAATCTGTTTTTATAGTATATTGTAATTCCAAGTAAATTCGAAAGGTCTTAAAGTATTTTTTAAAATTTGGTTGTGGTTTGTTTGACCATTTGTCAATAGTTGTAGACACGTGTTTGCATGGGGGCAGTAACATATATTCTAATGTGTATATGTGACTAAGAAATCCTGTAAATTTATGGTTTCATAATTTAGGGGTCCTGATTATACATTTTGCATCCATAGCTTAGGATGTCAGTTTTTTGGTAGCCGATTTTAGAATAAAAGCCCTTCTTGTTAATCTCCCTTCATTATTCCTTGTAAGTCAAGCTCTGTTTAATATAATTTTCTACCATCAAAGATATGGTACAGCATTTAGGGTATTTGCTTTCTTTTTTGAGGGGGGAGGAAGGTATTTGCTTTCTAATGTGACTTAAATATATCATCTGTGAATGAGTAGAATTGTGTGTTTGTGTGTGTATATGTAACATTTTCAATCAATTACTATTTCAGAGATATAATAGATGAAAAGAAATTCCTTTTCATTATATTAAATATAATCCTATAAATATTAAAAGAAGGAATTTTACAGCAAAGAAAGTATTCCTTTAATCCTTAAATATTTGAATCCTTAAATATTGAAAACTTTGAAGACAGACCACAAATGACCAAAGCTTCTTAGTATATACTACATAGGTTTATATTAATATTATACTTTTGTTTTGCATTTTCCAGACATCTGAGACTTAAGGGTGTTCATTATTTAGTACACAGTTTAATAGTGTGGGAGTAGTACTATTAAGGTGACGTTGTGAAGTAGATGAACTTAGTCTACTTCTTGATTAAATTCTTAAATCTCTATTTCAGCTGCTAATCTTTCCCCCAGAACTATCCAACTTTATTTATTTATTTTTAAAGATTTATTTATTTATTTTAGAGAGAGAGACAGAGTGTGAGCCGGAGGAGGGGCAAAGGGAGAGGGAGAGGAAGGGAAATCCTCAAGCAGACTCCCTGCTGAAAGTGGAGGCCCACCCCCGCTCAATCCCAGGATCCTGAGATCACGACCTGAGCCAAAATCAAGAGCTTAACTGACTGAGCCATCCAGGTGCTCCGTAGAGTGATCCTACTTTAAAGCTCCTAAGCTGCATGTGATTGCAGCCTCCTCAGGTTGTCGCCTTTCTATAGAATTATCTCACAGTAGTACATGCAGGGATAGGCTACTGGTCAGTTAGGAACTTTCTAGGGAAGTTGTCATCATTCACCAATATTTAATTAAGTGCTCATGGCCTACAAACACCGAGCCATTGTCTGTTCTATGCTCTTCATTTTCTGAGGAGGTTTAGATATTGGTGCCACCAATAGGGCGCTTCAGTCCTACATCCCTTTGGAAAAAAATGTCAGTGGCCACTTTGCACATAAATGTCTACACTAAAATATAAATGGATGTAAATAGGGATAATAATAAGTATTAAATAATAATTGAAAGAGGTGATGCTCTCAATTTTTTGGAGAATGCATACCTATCATTTAGCAGTACTATATCACTGCTACCTTAACAGAATTAATTCCATTTTGGGTACCAGTATGCTGAGTATTTTTTTGAATGCTCTCTTATATTTTGTCCCAGTAACCTTGTTTATTTCTGCATTCTATCTTCCCACTTTCCCGGCTGCCTAGTCGTTCCTACTACCTTTAACGTATCAGAGCTGCTGAAAACACGGGGCGCCTGGGTGGCTCAGTTGGTTAGGCGACTGCTTTGGGCTCAGGTCATGATCCTGGAGTCCCGGGATCGAGTCCCGCATCGGGCTCCCTGCTTGGCAGGGAGTCTGCTTCTCCCTCTGACCCTCCTCCCTCTCATGCTCTCTGTCTCTCATTCTCTCTGTCTCAAATAAATAAATAAAATCTTTAAAAAAAAAAAAAGAACTGCTGAAAGCACAATGAAAAAAATCGATTCTCTCTCCTTCCTTTCTCCATCATTTCTACCCCTTAATGAGCTTCAGGTGGAATGATAATAAAGGAAACAAAATAATTGAAATTGTGATTAGAAGAAAGTAAAATTTTAATTTTCTGCTGGTAAATTAAGCTTTTGTCTCTGAGGCAGGACGATTATGAATATTCCGTCTCATTACTTTCTTTTTTTTTTTTTTAAGATTTTATTTATTTATTTGACAGCGAGAGAGGCAGTGAGAGAGGGAACACAAGCAGGGGGAGTGGGAGGGGGAGAAGGAGGCTTCCCGCTGAGCAGGGAGCCCGATGCGGGGCTGGATCCCAGAACCCTGGGATCATGACCTGAGCCGAAGGCAGACACTTAGCGACTGAGCCACCCAGGCGTCCCTCTTTTTGACTACTTTCAAAAATGCTTCTGAATTACCTTAGGAGCATTTGTAATAAAAGTATTACAGTCTTATTAGCAAAGGGATTTCTAATTTCTAGCTAAATTACTTAGAATTATGCCTATTTTTTCCTTTGTATATCAGGTTTTTTTCTTGTGAAGACAATTGCCATGATTTAATTAGATGACAATATAGCACAAAAGCATTTTATGACATCACAGTGATTAATACAAAATTATAGTGTCAGCAACACCAATGCAGTTAATAACAGTGATCATGAAAACAAAAGTCTTGTTCAGTAAGTTGAGATACCGACTGTTTATGTGAATGGCTTATTTCTCTCATGCTAAGATTTATTAATATGTATCCTATCTAACTATTAAAAAGTGCTCTTAATTGCCAACTACAATGGCTCTCTGTCCTCATTCCTTTTGAATTCTCTGTTGCTTTTAGAACTCTGACTATGCCTTAGTTTTTAGACCGCTCTTCTCTCATCTCTCTTCCCTTGGCTGATGATTTTCTCAGATCATGGCTTCCTTGATATTTTTTCTGTTTTACCCACTTGTCCCCTCTTACTCTGCCTGACATTTCTATACTTTTTTTTTTCAAAATTACATTAATTTTATTGTTTTAAAAATTATTAAAATAGGGGCACCAGTTAAGCGTCCATCTCTTGATTTTGGCTCAGGTCATGATCTCAGGGTCATGAGACTGAGCCCCACGTTGGGCTCTGTGCTGGGTGTGTAGCCTGCTTAAGATTCTCCCTCTACCTCTCTCCCTGCTCCTCCCCTCCCCAAAATAGATTAAAAAATAAAAATTATTAAAATAATATGTATTCCATTAGAAAAATCCAAGAAATATAAAAAGTATAAAGAAGGCAAACAAACAAAACAACAACCCTGAAAACCCACCACCTAAAAGTAATACTATTAATAGTCTGAGCAGAATAATAATGGAATTAATATTATGAACAGAATATTAGTTAAACATGTGTCATAAACAGATACATGATTATAACTAAATTATATATAAATGGAATTATGGTACCTTTTAACTTTTAAATTACTCTCATTTCATTAAAAAAACATCAAGATCTTTTCATGTTATATAGATACCATTCATATAAATTGCTACTTAGCATTTTATTGAATGGTTGTAACATGCTTTATTTAACTAATTGTTTATCAGTGGAAATTTTGATTATTTCTCATTTTTCTCTTTTAAGCAAAGTGGCTATGAACATTATTGTGTAGGTATTTCTGTACGTTTGACTTTCCCAATATAATTCACAGAAGCAGAATCGCTACCTCAAAAGGTTATTAAATTAAGATTTTGATACATGTTTTTATATTGGCTTCCAGCATGATTGTACTGAAATACACTACCATTAACATAATGTGAGAGGTTCCATCTATTTCTTCAAACCTTTGACAATTACAATTCTCATCTATCTTTGAAATGTTGGTTTCCTTCCACATCTATTCTTGGTTCTTTTTTCCTTCTTATTCTTCATACTTTCCCTGGATGAGTCACTTTCTGGAATATTATTTCCACCTATAGGTGCTGTAGGGGTCTATATGGGCATAACAAAAATGCTCCAGATGTGTCCTGTGGACCTTCATACATTGACTACATCTAAGGTAGACACACTGGAGAAGATGGATTTGACCTCAGGAGAGGTCATCTCATACAAATATTAGTTGAGGAAAATGCTAAGAGAATACTTACAAGGAACATGACTGCTAAATTAAAGTATTCAAAAGATTGTTATATGGAAGATGAAATATATTATCATTTTATCTTCTATGGAAATAGTAGAGTTTCATATAAGGAAAAAATGTATTAAGTTGTTAAAATTGCCCTATTGAATATGGTTACTTAACAGTGTTTAGTTTTAGAAATGTTGAGTTCACTTCTTCAGCTCCTATTTATTTTACATGTTAAAATGAGAGATTTTAATCAGATGATTGCTGAAGAATTTTCCAGCTCTAAATTCTGTGATCTTTAAAGTGAACTTTTAGAGTATGCTCTAAAATATAAATTCCTTGTTAACTTTGCTTAATATTTAAATACCTTGAAGTTTTTAAGTTTTCTGACTGAGAGGAAAAGTTCATTAGTTTTACATTTGAAAAGGAATCCTCATTCTGTATAAATGAAGGGGTTAGAAATGTCCTAAAAGTTATTTAAAACCATAGAAACTTATTTTATACCTCTCTTGAGGAAGAAGTAATTTGAAGTAGAGTAATGTGACATCATTATATACCTGATTATACAATTAGTTGCTTGAATTGAAATTTTGAAAAGTTTTATAAGGAAGTATAAGGTGCTAAGAGAGTATACACTGGCAGTTCTGTGTGATACAATTAGGCAGATTTGATAGATCTGATTACATGGTAGCTTAAGAGTTCCCAGAAACAACAGCAGGAAAAGCAAGTGTACACGTACTCCCCAAGCCTTTGTATCACATTCGCTGATGTCCCAGAGGTCAAAACAAGTCACACAGCCAAGCCGAGATTCAAGGATTGGGGAATAGATTTCACCTCAGATGGGAGAAACTGCTAAAATATTTGTGGCCATTAAAAAAAATCTACCATGTTATCTCTTATTTGTAAATATCTATACAGAAGTGCCAGGTTTTTTCGTCTTTGCTTTCCGATGTTTTATTACTTCAGTTCTACACTTGAATCCCACCCAACTTTCTTCATGGAAATGTCCTCTTTGTCTTCTCAACGACTCTTTGTTTTCCCAAGCAAGCCTCTTTGTCCTTAATTACCATAATTCCCAGAATGAGCCACTTTCTACATGTGCACGTGTCTTTTGGATTAACACAACACAAAACTAAATCTGGAATATCTTACAGTTTTACATTTTTGCTCATTTCCTAAACTGTTTCCCTAAAGCAAAGTGGCAGGGCAGTTCAGAAATCATAAATTAATTAAAATGGGTTGGGGAGGTGGGGAGTACCACCTTCGCTTTTGCGTTCATTTTTTAAAGTATCCCAGAACATATGTTGATCTATCTTCTCTCTCTTCCTTACAAAATAAAGCAGCAAACATAAATATTTTAAAATAATAGTGAAATTGATGGGGCACCTGGGTGACTCAGTCAGTTGAGTGACCGACTCTTGATTTCAGCTCAGGTCATGATCTCAGGGTCATGAGATCAAGCCCCACCCAAGTGAGGCCCTGTGCTGAGCACTGAGAATGGATGGAGCCTGCTTAAGATTCTGTCTTTCCCTCTCCCTTTGTTGTATCCCTCCCCCACTCCTGTTTGCATGTTCTCTCTCTCTCTCTCAAAATAAATAAATAAATAAAATAATAGTGAAATTGCAAGATTTTGTGATCATAAAAGTATTCTATCCTACCTTATTTTTTCCCCTGCCTTAGCGTGTACCTCACATTATCCCCTTGCGTTGGTGGTATAGTGGTTAGCATAGCTGCCTTCCTCACATTATCCCCCAAAATTGCTCCTCTGCTTTTGCACACATTATCCCACTCCGCTGCTAATGTAAAACCTGCTTATTGTTTAAGACTCAAGTCAAGTTCTATCTTCTCCATGAAACTTTCCTTGATTGCTCAAGTTATGGCTGATTTCACTCTAATACAAATTCCTACAGCATTTAATGGCTGATACCACATAAGAACATTAGCTTTAATGCAAATTGGTATTGTTTCCTGCTTTTTATTTGTATTCTAATTTGTATATTTGCTGCTGTTTTCTTCATTGGATTTGAGTCCTCCACAATTGGATAATTATCTTTTAAGTGCAGGGATCATGTCCTCTAAGCATTCCTTATTATCCCCTTTCTTGATTGATTTAAATTCTAGCCTCTCTTTGAACACTGTAAACATCCAACATCAAGCTGTTTTACAATCTACCAGAACTGGGAATTCTCCTGGCTTTTTCTTTTTCTTAGAAAATACATATTATTAGGATCCATTCATTTATTCGAGAAATGCTGAAGCTTATGTTGAGGCTTTTCATGTTCCAAGATGAAAAATAACACTGCTATCTCAAGATACAAAGTCATTTAGTTGCTATGTTTTGCTCAAGACAGCGTTATAAACTTATAAAAAGAAGTTTTTTTTTTTTTAAAGATTTTATTTATTTATTTGACAGAGAGAGAGACAGCGAGAGAGGGAACACAAGCAGGGGGAGTGGGAGAGGGAGAAGCAGGCTTCCCGCGGAGCAGGGAGCCCGATGCGGGGCTCGATCCCAGGACCCTGGGATCATGACCCGAGCCAAAGGCAGAAGCTTAACGACTGAGCCACTCAGGCGCCTTCCCCCCCCCTTTTTTTTTTTTAATGTCACAGTAGTAAACTAGTAAATCTCAGACTATGGCTTTTTTGATGAGTAACGTTAGCACTTACAAGATTTCAACTTTTTTGGATAGAAGAGTCACAATCATGTGACCCTTTGTTTTGCAATGATTACAAATATAGCCCTGAGGTCTGGTGACTGTGACCAACACTGGTTTGACACTTTTTTTTCTTTCAGTGAAGCAGTCGAAGAAAGAGCAGTGCAATAGCCCATACACACACTCACTCACACCTTCTTGGTCTCTTTTGTACTATTGCTCTCCCTCAGCAGAGAATTTCTGTCAGAATTAGAATTCTTTGATATATTATGATAAATGATGGCTTGTTGTGTTTCCTGACTCTATTATAGAGTCTCCATGGAATTAAAGTTTACATGCTTATTCAGCTTAATGTACTTGACCTTTTCCCATGATTGACACACCTTAACGGCTGTAGCAACTCGGTAATTATGCACCAGCTGTGTTATATTCATTTCACGGAAAAAAAAAAAACCAAACCCACAGTTCTCTTCAAGAGTAGGTAGCTTGGCCCCTTCCCTCCTAGCTAAAGAAGAATAGTTTATTAGTATGATTATTAATTATAGTAGGAGTCCATTCCATTCCCAAATACAACTCTAATCTCACTGCATTTGGTAAAAACTCAGAATGCTAGGACCACGGCCACATTGAGTTGTTTCAGTACTGATACCTCTTACATAATGAAAATATCTACAGTAATTTTGTATCTGCTTAGCAAGATTGTATCCACACAATTTAAGTGTCAAAAAACCAGGATTTGTTAGCAAAATTTTACTCAGAAAGCAATGTTACCTTTAATGAACCCTTGTTTTTCTTTTTTCTTTTCTTTTTTAAAATTTTATTATGTTATGTTAGTCACCATACAATACATCATTAGTTTTTGATGTAGTGATCCAGGATCCATTGTTTTCATATAACACCCAGTGCTCCAAGAAATACGTGCCCTCCTTAATACCCAATACCGGGCTAACCCATCCCCCCACCCCCCTCCCCTCTAAAACCCTGTTTGTTTCTCAGAGTCTATAGTCTCTCATGGTTCTTCTCTCCCTCCGATTTCCCTCCCTTCATTTTTCCCTTCCTTCTCCTAATGTCCTCCATGCTAAATAAGTGAAACCATATGATAATTGATTTTTCTGCTTGACTTATTTCACTTAGCATAATCTCCTCCAGTCCCATCCATGTTGATGTAAAAGTTGGGTATTCATTATTTCTGATGGCTGAGTAATATTCCATTGTATATATGGACCACATCTTCTTTATCCATTCATCTGTTGAAGGGCATCTTGGCTCTTTCCACAGTTTGGCTATTGCAGACTTTGCTGCTATGAAAATTGGGGTGCATATGGCCCTTCTTTTCACTACATCTGTGTCTTTGGGGTAAATACCCAGGAGTGCAGTTCCTGGGTCATAGGGTAGCTCTATTTTTAATTTTTTGAGGAACCTCCACACTGTTTTCCAAAGTGGCTGTACCAACTTGCATTCCCACCAACAGTGTAAGAGGGTTCCCCTTTCTCCACAACCTCTCCAACATTTGTTGTTTCTTTCCCTGTCCATTTTTGCCATTCTAACTGGTGTAAGGTGGTATGTCAGTGTGGTTTTGATTTGAATTTCCCTGATGGCTAATGATGATGAACATTTTTTCATGTGTCTGTTAGCCATTTGTATGTCTTCTTCAGAGAAGTGTCTTTTCATATCTTCTGCCCATCTTTTGACTTGATTATTTGTTTTTTGGGTGTTGAGTTTGAGAAGTTCTTTATAGATCTTGGATACCAGCCCTTTATCTGTAGTGTCATTTGCAAATATCTTCTCCCATTCTGTGGATTGCCTCTTTGTTTTGTTGACTGTTTCCTTTGCTGTGCAGAAGCTTTTTATCTTGATGAAGTCCCAAAAGTTCATTTTTGCTTTTGTTTCACTAGCTTTTGGAGATGTATCTTGAAAGAAGTTGCTGTGGGCGATGTCAAAGAGGCTACTGCCTATGTTCTCCTCTAGGATTTTGATGGATTCCTGTCTCACATTGAGGTCTTTCATCCATTTTGAGTTTATCTTTGTGTATGGTGTTAGAGAATGGTTGAGTTTCATTCTTCTGCATGTGGCTGTCCAATTTTCCCAGCACCATTTATTGAAGAGACTGTCTTTTTTCCATTGCATGTTTTTTCCTGCTTTGTCAAAGATTATTTGACCATAGAATTGAGGGTCCATATCTGGGTTCTCTATTTTGTTCCATTGGTCTATATGTCTGTTTTTCTGCCAGTACCATGCTGTCTTGGTGATCACAGCTTTGTAATATAGCTTGAAATCGGGCAACGTGATGCCACCAGCTTTGTTTCTCTTTTTCAACATTTCCTTGGCGATTTGGGGTCTTTTCTGATTCCATACAAATTTTAGGATTGTTTGTTCCAGCACTTTGAAAAATGTCATTGGAATTTTGATCGGGATGGCATTGAAGGTATAGATTGCTCTGGGTAGCATAGACATTTTAACAATGTTTATTCTTCTAATCCATGAGCGTGGAATATTTTTCCATCTTTTTGTGTCTTCTTCAATTTCTTTCATGAGTGTTCTGTAGTTCCTAGAGTATAGATCCTTTACCTCTTTGGTTAGGTTTATTCCGAGGTATCTTATGGTTTTTGGTGCAATTGTAAATGGAATCGTTTCTCTAATTTCTCTTTCTACAGTTGCGTTGTTAGTGTATAAGAAAGCAACTGATGGATGTGAGGGCGATCTGGCTGCGACATCTGTCACCCCATTGATCGCCAGGGTTGATTTGGCTGATCTGGCTGGCTAGGTGGGTGTCCCCTTCCTCCCTCACCGCTCCATGTGCGTCCCTCCCGAAGCTGCGCACTCGGTCAAAGAGGACGACCTTCCCCGATAGAGGAGGACCGTTCTTCGGTCAAGGGTATACGAGTAGCTGCGCTCCCCTGCTAGAACCTCCAAACAAGCTTTCAAGAAAGCACCTGATTTCTGTGCATTGATTTTGTATCCTGCCACATTACTGAATTGCTGTATGAGTTCTAGTAATTTGGGGGTGGAGTCTTTTGGGTTTTCCACATAGACTCATGTCGTCTGCAAAAAGAGAGAGTTTGACTTCTTCTTTGCCAATTCGAATACCTTTTATTTCTTTTTGTTGTCTGACTGCTGTTGCTAGGACTTCTAGTACTATGTTGAACAGTAGTGGCGAGAGTGGGCATCCTTGACGTGTTCCTGATCTTAAGGGAAAGGCTTTCAGCTTTTCCCCATTGAGGATGATATTCGTTGTGGGTTTTTCATAGATGAATTTTATGAACTTGAGGAATGTTCCCTCTATCCCTATACTCTGAAGAGTTTTAATCAGGAAAGGATGTTGTATTTTGTCAAATGCTTTTTCTGCATCAATTGAGAGGACCATATTGTTCTTCTCCCTCCTCTTATTAATGTGTTCTATCACATTGATTGATTTGCGAATGTTGAACTACCCTTGCATCCCAGGGATAAATCCCACTTGGTCGTGGTAGATGATCCTTTTAATGTATTGTTGGATCCTATTAGCTAGGATTTTGTTGAGGATTTTGGAATCCATATTCATCAGGGATATTGGTCTGAAATTCTCCTTTTTGATGGGGTCTTTGCCTGGTTTGGGGATTAAGGTAATGCTGGCCTCATAGAATGAGTTTGGAAGTTTTCCTTCGGTTTCTATTTTTTGAAACAGCTTCAGTAGAATAGGTATTATTTCTTCTTTGAATGTTTGGTAGAATTCCCCAGGGAATCCATCAGGCCCTGGACTCTTGTTTTTTGGGAGGTTTTTGATTACTGCTTCAATCTCGTTACTGGTTATTGGCCTATTCAGGTTGTCAATTTCTTCCTGTTTCAGTCTTGGCAGCTTATAGGTTTTCAGGAAGGCCTCCATTTCATCCAGATTGCTCAGTTTCTTGGCATATAGTCGTTGATAATAATTTCTAATAATTGTTTCTATTTCCTTGGTGTTAGTTGTGATCGCTCCCCTTTCATTCATAATTTTATTAATTTGGAACCCTTGTCTTTCTAATGGGGAAGTTGTATTTTCTCTCAAGTGACATATAGGTAAATTCTGAATAAATTCTAGTGTTCTGTGCTTATCTCAAAAAAAATCTTTTAATAGCACTGTCCTATTCTTACTAATATTTTTGAAATATATTTGTATCTAAATGATTTTGCATTTTTATTAATTCTGGGGTTTTGATGTGATATGAAATTAATTATTGACTATTTTGATTAACTTAAGAAATGTTCATTTGAGATTCCCTCTTTTAACTAAATTTTTGGACTTTGTATTTCATAAAATAAAATTATTCCTTATATAATCTTAAAAATAGTTTAAGTTTAATAATATTCAAGTAATTTCTGAACAATGACATTTATCATTATTTGGATTCTTTGTCTTCTTAAGTGATGTCTCCTAGGATGGAAAATTCAATTTTGGATATAATGTTTTTGGAAAAATTTATGGAAATGTTACCCTGGAAATTTTATTTGTATACTGTTTTCCACAGGATCTAATGTGATTCCCTAGTTGCTTAAGCCAGGGTTATTATAGTTGGGATTAGAAAAGCTGGCAATATAGAAGGAAACAGGAAGACAATGAGATAGGACAGGAAAATTTTATTCTGTCTTCTTATTCCTTTGAGCCACTGAGGGGTGAGCAGTATGAAGGGGAAAGGTAACTAAGAAGTATGAGTGTCTGCTGTGTAATAGGCCTCATGTTTAATATTTTATATCTATCATATTCTCATACAGTCTTTGTAGAAAGTCTCTTAAACCCATTGGTGTTTTTAATATCTACATTTATTGATTTTGTTCTAAAAGCAAACATGAGGCGGTTTCTGGATTGGAGGCTGTTACTACTTACACAATAACCACATTGGTTCTTCATGCCCCCTTTTTTCCCTTTAAGGTGATGTGATGAGAACCAGATTTTTTTTTTTTTTTTATTTTTTTTTTTTTATTTATTTTTTTATTCTTATGTTAATCCCCATACATTACATCATTAGTTTTAGATGAAGTGTTCCATGATTCATTGTTTGTGCATAACACCCAGTGCTCCATGCAGAACGTGCCCTCCTCAGTACCCACCACCAGGCTAACCCATCCTCCCACCCCCCTCCCCTCTAGAACCCTGTTTGTTTTTCAGAGTCCATCGTCTCTCATGGAGAACCAGATTGTTATATGCACAGGAAGGGAGCCCTAAAATTATGAATCTGGGAGTTTATATAGGAATTTATCTACAGCTGCCTTTTCCCCTCCTGAGAGAGAGAGAGAGAGAAATCTTATCTACCTTATAGAATCAAATCTCAAGGAAGAGAAGAGGAAGGTCCCTAGTTTAAACCCTTTGGAATATAAACCAGTAGCTTTGGGGATTTATTATCTTTTGCAATGTAAAGACATAAATCTGGAAGATAAATGTCTACATCTCTTTAGAGGTCTCTATCTTTTAGTCAACCTTTAACCTCTAGAGCTTGTCCTTTAATCCAGATTCCAGTTTTCTTTGCTTTAGAAGTCTAACCATGCAGAAACAGGAAATATTTTCTCTATGGTTTCATAGCCATAAATTGTGGCTTTTTCATTACTGTTGCTTTGAAATCTGTGGCCATACCTTTTTTCCCATTAAGTTTTTTAATGTGTTTAGTAGCCAATGCATTATTATGTCTGTTATCTATATATTTCACTTAAAAATATCATCTCTATTTTTTGCAAAAGATTTATATACTCAATAAGAATTTATTTAGCATCAAGAACTATCAAGTAGTGTTCTAGGTACTTTTATGATACCTCAGTGAAAAAATAAAAAATCCCTGCTCTTCTTATGTTGAAAAACTTTGGAGGGGAACTAGAAAGTAAACACTAAATATAATAAGTTAATTATATGTAAGTGCTATAGAAAAAATAAAAATAGAAGAGTCTGAGAAGCATAAAGGGTCAGAAAGGGTAGGGTATAATATTAAGTAGGTGTTTAGTGTAGGCTTTGCTGAGAAGGTGAAATATGAACAAAGGCTTGAAAGAAGTGAGGAATTACCTAAGTAGGAAGAATATTTCAGATAGTGAAAAAAGACAGAGGCAAGTTCCCAGGATGGGCAGTGAGTACAGCAGGGAGGCCAGTGTGGCTGAAGTGAAGTGGGGTGAGGAGGAGATCAGCAGGAGAAGAGATCAGAGACCTAATAGGAGGGGGGTGGGCAGATCACACAAGTCCTTGGAGAGCCCTAGAAAAATCTTGTCCTTTTCTCTGAGTAAAATAGGGTAACATTAGAAGGATAAATGAATGACATGATCTAACCTGCATTTTAAGAGGACTACACTGGCTGTTGTGTTTGGTGCAGACCATGGGGCTAAAGGTAGACTCACAAAGGCCTGTCAGGAGACTGTTGCAGTCATCCAGGTTGGGTATGATGTGGCCCTGACCCAGGGTGGTGAAGTGAAATAATAAGTGGACAAATTCTGGATATATTTTGCAGGTTGCTCCAATAGGTTTCCTGTTGGATCAGTTGTAGGCTTAAGAAAAAGAGAGGAGTCTACAATGACTCCAAGACACTTGTTCTGAGCAACTAGAAAATTGTTTTGTCATTAACTGAGATGGACAAGATTGTGGGGGAGCAGTTTGTAGGAAGGAGCTGGGATGGAGAAGAATAAGAGTTTAGTATGTGTTGATTTCCAGTTGTATTTCAGACATGCAGTGGAGGTGTCAGATGAGTGCTTGGATATGTCAGTTTGGAGTCTGGGAAAGAGGTTTGAGATGGAGACACAAAATTGGGGGATACTCACCAACAGGTGGCCTTAGGGCAGATTTAGGTTTTGTGGGTTCTAAAGCTTATGCATTTTTGAGGGTTCTCTAGGGGGAAAAAAGTCAACATTTGAATAGAAATTAGGTACAAAGGTAGATATTTATTTAGAATGAGAAAAAATCAACAAATACTTATTTGGAAAGTGATACATAGCACAAAATTGTAACATTTGGAGAAATAGCATACTTTTAAAAATGAACTGACATACCTCTGTAATACTTTTCCCCCCTAAATTTTTGACCCCTAATGTCAACGATTTTTAAATATCATTTTCTGATGGGGATATGGAAAATTAACTCTATCCTTATCATTATTAATTTTTTAAAATTTATTTATTTGATAGAGAGAGACAGCGCGAGAGGGAACACAAGCAGGAGGAGTGGGAGAGGGAGAAGCAGGCTTCCCGCTGGGCAGGGAGCCCGATGTGGGGCTCGATCCCAGGACCCTGGGATCATGACCCAAGCCGAAGGCAGTCGCTTAACGACTGAGCCACCCAGGCACTCTTTATCATTATTAATTAAAATTTATTTTTTACTAACGTAGTCTAGAAAGGTTTCTTTCATCTTTACAACTTATTTATAATTTCACAAAAATTTTTGGGGTGGTCTTAAAATTTAAGAAAACTTCTGTTAAGTTTCTTATATATATATCCTGTAAGATTTAGAATTTTCTGGAGATGAACTCTGGCTCTATACAATTGAAATTTTGCTTCTTCTCTACTACTCACATACTTCCAATGTGAGGCAGATTGTGATTCTCTGCATCTTGTAATACCACTTCAGCCCTGAACCTTGGTGTCACGATGTCAGGTGAATTCAGCACAGTGGGTACAAGGAATATTCCTGGAAGCTATTCCAATTCTAGGATAGCTAACAATAACTTACTCATATATGGAGGTGCCTGCAAATCACATAAATACATTCCATTAAATCCAACCTGAACGTATCTATGCCTCTATTTCCTCTTAGTTTCTCAACATGTCCACAGACACTCAAGTACCTCCCATCATGAAGATATTTTACATTAATAAATTTTCATAAAATATATTACCATAAGAACACAGTGTTAGTCCTCTCCCCCCTTACATGTAATTTACTATGAGCTATGAGTCTTGACTTTTTTTTAATTAAAAAACTATTTTTTAGAGCCGTTTTAGGTTTGCAGAGATAGTGCAGAAAGTAGAGAAAGTTCCCATATGCCCCTCTCCTCCCTGCACACTGTTTCCCCTATTATTAACATTTTTCATTAGTGGAATACATTTGTTACAATTGATGAACCAGTATTAGAAGATAATTTTTAACTACATTTCATAGTTTACATTAGGGTTCACTCTTTGTTTTTTTATATTTCTCTGGCTTTTGACAAATGTGTAGTATTACATATCCACCATTACAGTATCATACAAGATAGTATCACTTCTCTAAAAATGCCCTGTGCTTTACTTAAATATCCCTACCACCTATCCATGAACCCCTGGAAACATTTGGTAGTTTTACTGTCTCTATAGTTTCACCTTTTCCAGAATTTCACATAGTTGGAATCCTATGGTACATAGCTTTTTCACTGACTTCTTCAATTAGCGATATTAATTTAAGGTTTCTCCATTTTTTCATGGTAGATAGCTCATTTCTTTTCATTGTTTAATAATACTCCATTGTCTGCCATACAACAGTTTGGTTATTCCTTTAAAAAACATCTTAGTTGTTTCCCATATTTTGACAATTATGAATAAAGCTGCTATAAACATTTGTGTGCAGGTTTTTGTGTGGACATTAGCTTTCAACTTATTGGAGCAAATACCTAATGAGTGAATTCAGTATTTAGATTAGAATCTAGATGGAGATCTTACACCTTTTACAAAAATTAACTCAAAATGGATCATAGACCTAAATGTAAAACATGGACTTGTGCAACTTACAGAAAATAACATAGGAGAAAATCTAGGTGACCTTGAGTTTGATGATGACTTTTTAGATGCAGCACAAAAACACAATTCATGACAGAAAAATTGATAAATTGAACTTCTTTAAAATTTAAACATACACTGTATGAAGGATTGTTACAAGAATGAAAAGATAAGCTAAAGAGAAAATTCTTGCAAAAGACATATCCAATAAAGGACTTAGATCCAAAATATAAAAAGAACCCTTAAAACTCAACAATAAGAAAACAAAAATCCAATTACAAAATAGGAAAAAATCTGAACAGACACCTCACCAAAGAAGAAATACAGATAGTAAATAAGCATATGAAAAGATGCTCAATATTGTATGTCATTAGGGAATTGCAAATTAAAAGTGAGATATCACTACACACCCATTAGAATAGCTAAAATCCAAAACGCTGACAACATCAAATGTTGGCAAGAATGTGGAGCACCAGGAACTTTCATTCATTGCTGGTTGGGATGCAAATGCCACTTTGGAAGACAGTCTGGCAGTTTCTCATATAGGTAAACATAAGCTTACCATGTGATCCAACAATTCAATCATAGTTATTTACCCAAGTGAATTTTGATATTTTAACCAGCCTTGCAAGATTCTGTCTCAGGAAACTCCTTCAGTTTGGTCTTCCTTGCATTTAATGTCCTCAAGACATCAGTTCAGCTGTGTGTCTTGGCATCCTTTTATCTGATTATGCTTGGATGTGGTTTCAGATGGTTTATTTTAGCCTTGACTTGGCAACTTTTTAGGATGTTACTTTTGGCACATGCCCATCAAATCTACATTTCATAAACAAAGACAATATTCACTATACCCAGCCAGGCCCTCTGGACTTGCCCTAAGGTGCCTGATGCCCCTTATCTTTGTCCATCTGGGGAATGGTTATCTTAATCAGTAATTATTAGAAACCTTTGCAATCTTGAGGCTTAGTTCAAGTACCGCCTTCTGTAAAGCCTTTATTTTCAAGTCTAGGAAATATTTATTGCCTAAACTTCCTCAATTTTACTCATTTCCTAATTCACTGAAATTGCTTTTATGAAGGTAACAGATAAACATTAATTGCCAACTGTAATGGCTAATTTTTAGTCTTAATCTTGTTTGACTCCTTTATAGCATATAAACTAGTAACTGTCCCCTTCTTGAAATTCTCCCTCTTTGGTTTCTTTAATTTTTTAAATTTTGAAATGAAACATACATGCAGAAAAGTACAGAAAGCTTATGTATAAATTTTAAGTATTATTGAAGCAAAAACTTGTATGAAGAAACAGAACATTTCTAACACCCCAGAAGCTCCTCATGTGCCTCTCCTCAGTCACAGGTTCTATTCACCTTTATGCCAGAGGTAACAAGTATTCTGACTTTTGTACTGATCTTTTCCTGTGTATGTATCTCTGAGCAATGTATTTTAGTTCTTCTATTTTTAAAGCTTTATAAAAGAAATTCTATTATATATATATACTTTTGCTCAATAGTATGTTTGTGAGATTCATCTATATTGTTATACATATCTCTTGTTTGTTCATTCTTGTTGTATATATCCCATTGTGTGAATATCTCCTTATACATTTTGTTAATGGATTTTGGGGTTGTTTTCAGCACTCTGTCTTTATAAGCAGTGCAGCTGTAGAGATTCTTATACATGTCTCTTATATTTTTATACATCTTCATGCAATTCTCTAGGATTCAAGGAAATTGCTGGGTTATAAAGAATGCTATTTTCAATTTCAATAAAGAATGCTATCTTGTTTCAAGGTAGTTTTGTATAATACTACTGGTACTATACCAGAAGCTGGTCTGTACCACATCAAGACATAGAATTGTCAACCATTTCAATTTTTGCCAAGATGGTGGGAGTATAGAGATATCTCATTATGGTTTGAACTTCTGTTTCCCTGAGAACTAGTGGAGTTGAGTACCTTTTCCTACATTTATTTGCAATTTGTATTTTCTTTTTTATTAAATGCCTATTTAAATTTTTGTCTATGTTCCCATTGGGTTTTTATCTTTTTCTTAGGATTTGTAGGATTTCTTTGTATATCTTGTTTATTAGTCCTTTATTAGTTATTTGTGTTAGAAATATATTTTTATGCCTTGTGGCCCCCAACTCTTATAATGAAGAGAAGTTCCTGACTTAAGTGTAATAAAACTTATTAATCATTTCTTTTATGGTTAGTGTTCTTTAAGAAATTGTTTCCTAACTTGGCATTAAGAAGACAGTTTCCCGAGACAATAGAAATACAAAGCAGGTGTCTAATCTCCCATATTTAATTGGAAGGCAGCTATGCTCACCACTATACCACCAACGCTCCCATATTTAATTGGAAGTCTGTGACTTCACTTTTTTTTTTTTTTTACTTTTAAGCATTTAATTTCTTTTTCTTTCTCTTAAATGTTAGTTTTACACAAGGGTCCATCTGAATTCTCTTTCTTGCTCTGCACATTCCTCCTGATTAATAACCTTCAACATATTAGAAAATAACAATGTAGTGATGGTCCAAGTAATTTGAAATTACTAACATTTAAGATGCCAAAATTTGTGAATTATTTTAAGTATACAACTTTGTAGTATATCTTGATATTTCATAAGGTAAATTCTCTCTCCTTGAACTTCAAGAACTTATTGGTTATTTTTCTTTTAGTTTTTCCTTATAGATTTTAGATTATTTGTTCTAGTTATATTGAAATAATAATGTCAGAAATTTGTGATTGTGTTGAATGCATAGGTTAATGTATGTTTGTTTTGGGGTTCACATCTTCTCTTCCTTTATAATGATATGTTTGTTCAGGGAAGGGATACCTAGGACAATACCTCACACTTGTGAGTCCCACTTTTTACATAAGTTGGGGAGGGCTGAAACCTGCTGACTTATAAAAATGAAATAATTTCTTGTTTATATTTGTATGCTTGATACCTAGCACAATACCACTCAATAAAATGTTTGTTATTTCAGTAAACATTTGTTAGGCATCTGCTGTATGCCAGGTACTGTGTCAGGAGCTAAAGATACAAATTGACTAACATAATGTCCTTCTCAGGGAAGATTTGTAAGAATACTTTAAGGTAAATAATTACAATCAAGAGTTATTAAGTACTAGAGGAAGTACTTAAGGAAGAAAGTGGTCAACTGTGTTTAGAGTGAGAGGATATGGAAAATTTTATAGGTGGCATAATCCTTGAACTGAGACCTGAAAGGTGAGTAGGTATTCACCAGATAGTTAAGAAAGACAAAGACATTTCCTACAGTTGGAAGAATAAGAAGAGTATTAAGTGAAAACAGAGACTTGAGAACATCTGGCTAAAGGGATTAAGGGGCTCACACTGGCTTATAGTATGTGAGGCAGAGTATATTTAGAAGCCTGGCCAGATATATAGGCAGAGGTCAGATATTATTTGGCTTTAAAGAGTATTAAAAACTTTACCATATAGGAAACAGAGAACAATTAATGAGTTTAAAGCAGGGGAGTAATGTAGTCACACTTGCATTTTTAGGAAAAAAAAAAGCCATCAGCATTCAGGATGGATAAAAGGTGGGACAAGAGTGTGGTTAAGAAAGAAAAAAAATCTGGAAGGAGAATGTTCTTATAATAGTCCTGGTAGGAAATGATCAGAATCCAACTAAGACAGTAGCACTAGGGATACTGAAGAGGGAATGGATTCTAGAGATATAAAGGAGAACCTGGTGATAAATTAGATGGCCTTCTGGATTGATGGCACACTTACTAAGATAGATGATAATGGCTGATACTTGGGAGACAGAGAAAATGATGAGTTCCATGGACGTGTTGAGTTTGACATGCCCGTGGGAAGGATATGCAAGTAATATGTCTAATAGGTGGATGGATATATAGGCCTGCAGTCCAAGAAAGCAATCTGTCATTAAGTTTTAGGTCTCAGAGCCCTTAATAAATATGTATTAGCTGAAATCGTAAGGTCAAAGATAGAGCCTGGGGATCTTCAGCCTTGAATAGGTAAATAGAAGAAGAACCAGCAAAGGAAACTAAGATGAACAAAACAAAGGAGAAGAAAGACTACCAAGAGAAAGTGGTCATAAAGAAGGGAGTGGTCAATTGTATCAAGTGCCGCAGATAGAAATAATAGAACCAAAAAAATTCCATGGGATTTGGCATTACTATGGACATTGGTGAAATCTGTTTTATGGGATAGTGATTGTTTCACATACTTAACTGTGAAGGGAGGGGAACTGGTAGTATAACACTGTTGAGGGTAAGGAGAAAACAGAATAAATTTTCTTAATGAGAAGAGTATAATTATAACTATGAGGAATAGACACAGAGAGATTAAGACAATAATTTAATGGTGATTATAAGATATATAACCAAATAATTAGTATTGTAAATGTTTGTGATAGATCTGTGGTATATTTCAATAGGTCTAAGTGCCGAAATACATGCTAAGTTGCAAGCTTTACATACCATAAACACTCAAAAATGGTTTGCTGGATTGAATTGAATTGAGTTCCATTGATATGTAAATCATCATCTGTGCTTTGGAATAATTCAGAGTTTAATTTATGCATTTGCTTCTGATGAAGGTCATCGGACACTATTTATTGGAGTTCATGTGCCCCTGGGAGGAAGAAAAAGTCATCGACGTCACAGGCATCGTGGTCATAAACACAGAAAGAGAGACAGAGAGAGAGATTCAGGATTAGAGGATGGGAGGGAGTCACCTTCCTTTGGTAAGAATCTTTCTTCTTGTTTTTTATTAAATTTACAATGGTAATAATATTATACTTGCTTAAATCCATAATTAGCAGTCATACCTCATACTCATAAAATTGTTTATACTTTATAAGAGACGTTGGTTGGTCCGATGGGGGAGAAGTGAGAGAGAAAAACCTTGTTTATTTTTCTTGAGTTGTGCTTTATGAAGGTGAGAATTGGCTTAGATTTGTGATTGAGGAAATACACATAAATTGTAAAACTTAGTTGTATAAACTATTGATAATATATACAAATAATAGTCATTTCTCTAAAACCCTGGCGGGGGGGAATGCCTTTATTAAGTTCCCACATACTATTGCTGATGCTGGCCAAATTTCCCTCTTAGGATGTGGACATTCTACTATTTTGAATGTTCTTCCTCTGGAAGTAGATACAGAATATCAAAATATAGTGATATGGTAGTTGTTAACAATTTATGAGTGCTATGAAAGCCTGTGTGCATGACATAACCAAGAACCTGGCTTTCAGTTTCTTGACACTCCCATCTCCTATGACCCTCTCCTTCATTGCACCTAGCTCACCTACTCCTCCATAATTACTCTGTCTCTGAGGTAAATGCATTAGCTTTGCTTTCTGACCACGCATCTCTCCTGCTTGCCTGCCTGTGCAAATGCGTGACCTCTCTACTTCTTTCTGTTCATGCTAGTATCTTTCTTTCATTGTTTTCTTAGCCTACTCTGATTTCATAGCCTATAATTTTAGCAATACTTTTGCTAATATTCTAAATATCATAGGGTCCCTGTTTTAATTTTATTCATACCTTTACTCCCACTTAACCATACTTATGTTGGGGTCCCTCTGTGTTCCTACTTTTTCTACGTGGCCCCAATCAATCATTCAACAGGGCAGGTTGTAACTATTTAAATTCATGATATAATTGACCTTCAACAGCACCTACTGAGTTCTACTACATTTCTTTGATCTTTAAATTAACTGTTTTTCAAGCTTTTTCATCATTCTCCACCATCCCTTTTTTCACCGTCATTTAGCAGATGCTTTCTACTTTGCAGGGAAAGTAGCTCATCAGAATGAACTCATTCAACTTCTCTCCTATTAAACATACCTATGTGCCTACATCTGCAACTTTCTCTTGATGCAATAAGGGAGTTTTTCTTTTCAATTATGTTTATTTCCTGTTCCCTCCCGTTTGGAAATGCACATAATTTATAATCTAGTTGGCTTCTTCCTCTCAACTGGATTATTCTCACCATCTCTTAAACATGATTTTCTGTCATTTTGAACAGTCCCTGACCTCCCACAAACCCACAGTGCCCCTTTAGTCATTCCTATATATTCAGATATGAAGTTAGTGGCATAGCAAGTTTGGGATAACAATTTTACTTTTAATATTCTATATATATTGCTTTATTCAATATCTGTTTTCAGTAAGTGTTGCAGAGAAGTCTGTAGTCCCTATTTTTTTTTTCATTTTTAAGGTTATATCTTTTAAGCCTGAAAGCTTAAAGACATTTTTCTGGATCCCTTTAATTAAGAAAATTGCTAAGACAGGCCTACTGGTGGGTGTCTTAAAAAGCCTTTCCAATGTGCATACACTGATATTTTTCTGCTTACAGCACATTTTCCTGTTCTATCTGATTCTGTTCCACTTACTTTGTTATCTTCTTTGTGAATATTAATTATCTGCATGTTGGATTAGTGATATCTGTTCTTTGTCTTTTTCCTTTGTAGTTTAAGGTTAGTTTCTCATATTATCCATTTGATTCTCTGCAATGTCAATTCTGCATTTTACTATTTCTATTATTAGTTTTGATTTTTTGGTTGCATTTTTAGTTTTCTTAAAGTTCTTTCTTATCTCATACTATTTTCTTTATATCTCTTCCTGTCCTTTCCTAATTAGTTTTTCTTGTTCCGCTTGATAGAGTTTCTGTTTTTATAGCCTACTGATGATTCCCAGCTATTTCTGGGCATTTCCTTTCGTTCCTGAAGTAAATAATTTTCAGAGGTATGATCTTCCTTTGGGCCACTGAGATTATTTTGATTCTCCATTGATTTGTAGTATTTGTACAGTTTCCCAATTATTTTTCATAGAGAGGCACTGCCATCAGTATGCTCCTGGTTTCAATCACTGTGTACAGGTAGGTCATTAAGCCTCCTCAAATACCATGTACTTCAGCCAGAGGTAGAATGACTATTGTCAGGACTGTGTAAAGAAAATACTCTTGTGTATCTTCCCCTGCGTGATACAAGGATGGTCATCTCTGTGTCAGTGGACAGAGAGTGGAGGTGTAAAAGTGTCCTCGATATTTTCAGGATTATTTTTTTTCATGAGGTGGAGTCTGGGAATGTAATAAAGAGACAATTAGGGTGCCTGGGTGGCTCAGTCGTTAAGCGTCTGCCTTCGGCTCAGGTCATGATCCCAGCGTCCTGGGATCGGGTCCCACATCGGGCTCCCTCCTCGGCGGGAAGCCTGCTCTCCCTCTCCCACTCCCGCTGCTTGTGTTCCTGCTCTCGCTATCTCTGTCTCTGTCAAATAAATAAATAAAATCTTAAAAAAAAAAAAAAGAGACAATTAGGTAGATTTTTCTCAATCAGTCCTTCATCTGCTTATAGTTAGTCCAGATTCCCTCTTAGATTCTGAGAATGGATTACATATGTTGGACTAAACCTTAATGGTTACTTTGAATTTTCATTATCTTCTAGTGTTTGAGAAAATATGTTCACATCACCTGACAAATACTTAAACAAACATAAATAAACTTGTTCCCTCTGCTTCTAACCTCTTTTTTTTTTTCTCATAGCTGGATGCAGTGTGTCAGTTTTTCAGAACAGTGGTTCTCAACATTGCCTACATCTAGGAGTTTTAAGAACATAGTGATGGCCAAGCCCCATACCAATCAGAATCTCTGGGGGCGGGGCCTAAATGTAGGTTTTTTTTTTTTTAAAAGGACCACCGGGTAATTCTAATATGCAGCCAAGCTTGAGATCCATTGTTGTAGAAACTTTGCTATTTAAAGTGTGGTCCAGGGCGCCTGGGTGACTCAGTCAGTTAAGTGTCTGACTCTTGGTTTCAGCTCAGGTCATGATCTCGGAGTCAGGAGATGGAGCCCCACATTGGGCACTGCGCTCAGTGCAGAATCTACCTGAGATTCTCTCCCTCTCCCTCCTCCTTTGCCCGTCCCTCTCTCTCTCTCTCTCAAATAAATAAATAAATAATATCTTTAATAAATATTTATGCTGGACTCCACTCTCAAAGACTTTAATTAATATTGGGTATTTACTTAGACATGGGTATTTTTTTTTTTAAGTATCCCAGGTGATTTAATATCCAGCAAGGATCCAGAACCATTGATCTTGAGAAGCTTCTGCCTCTTTATTTGGTGAAACTTGGAAATAAGTCAGGTGGCCTAGATTCTCCCTCTGATGTGTCAGCCACTATTTTTGGATGCCACCTACTATCTTTCCTCCTCCAACCATCTGAGTACCTTTATTGAAATTTAGACCTAAGGTCTGTTTTATCAGGGACAAATATTTGGCACTCTGGTGGTCTCTAAGCAGTAGAATTTCCTAGATCTCACTTTTTTTCAGTAACTTCAGGACAATCATCTGTCTTTATTCCTAATCCATAGTCAGTTCAGGTGCCTTGATAATCAAGTACTTGTTCATATGTTGAGACTGAAACCATGTTATAAACACCATCCCACTTGATTTGGGCTTTGGTATTCTGCATAGTGAGGCTATATGAGATTACTATGCTGAAAACTTCAAAGAAAATTTCTGAGAATATTTATTAAGCATTTTATTTTACTTGAAAGGATTTCAAAGAAAATATTTCAAAGATGTTCTTATAGGTGCCTGAGAATTCTTCAGAATTCAATTTCCAAAGAGGAATAAGATAAAGGAGGATGTGAGGAAGCGTCAGGTTCTTTGTTGGGAACCTGGAGGTTTAAATTGTAAATTGGAGTATGGGTCTGTGAAGACATGCAGTAATTTAGGTCTCATATTTCTGGAGCAAGCAACAATTTAACAAAAAAGATTTTTGGGAAATTGTTTGAATTTTAGTACTTGTAAAAAGTTTTGTCACCCCAATATATGAGAAACATCAGCAGAATCCTAGTCTATTATATGACCCAATTGTGTAAGGTGTGTTAGTGCTGCATCCAGGTGAAAGTGAACAGGTCTTTATGGTAGCCAGAAGAGATTATGCTTATATCGCAGACCTGCAATGATAGGTTCCAGTCTGCCAGATTGAGTGATTGGAATGTGATTCCTGGAGAGTCCAAAGATAGAGCCGGCTTTTCAGCTTTGTGCTAATGGTGGTGGTGATGTTTTGATTATAAAAAAAACTTTTGATGCCAGCAAATAAGTTCAACCTATTTTTGTTACAGTTCTTAATAAGCATGAAAGTTTGTCTAAGAATGTGATGATTATTCTCCTTCCTATTGCAATCAATCCTGATATTAGAAAACTGCTAAAATTTTGCATCTTGCTATTTTTCATGTCATCTTTCACTTACCCTATATAATTTGAAATTATATTTTTAAATGGGAATAAATACGTTGTTTGAAAATGGTAAGTTTGAAGCATAAACTTGAAGTCAGTGAAAAAATGAAAGATAATGAGGGAAATTCAGAACACTTTAATGTTTGTTTCTCAGCCTCCCAACAAAGAATATAACAAGAAAGATGATAAGAGTAGATCAATTACAAGTAGTTAATCTATAAGCAGTAGAAATAAATCTAAAAACCATAGACTCTATTAAATGCTTGTGTAAAATATGGGACACAAATGTACTGTGTAAATTAACACAACCCTGGAATTAAACCTAGGATTTTTCTAGTTTTAGATAGTAAATTGTATATATGCTTCAGGAAAAATAAAATAAATATAGAACACTTGACTTCAAAAAGCTATTTTTTGATGGGCAGTGGCTTTCTGTTCCTATTTAATTCCCAATTGGTTGATATATAATAATATTAATATTTTAAAAATTATGTTATTACAAAGTATAACACAAGTATTTATAAATGTTAAAACATGGAAACATAAATGTACAACTCAATGAATGATCATCAGTATGTGTGTAACTACCATCTTGATAGTTAAATTCCACAAACCCCTCTTAGTGCTCCTTTCTAGTCACTATCTACCCCTCCTCCCCAAAAGGATCTCTAGCTTGTCTTGTTACAATGGGTGGTTTGCCAGTTTTTGAATTTTATATAAATGAACTCATATGGGGGTGTTTGTGTCTTTCTCTGTTGCTCAATATTGTTTTTTGTGGGATTCACCAATGTTTTTGGTTATAGCTTTAGTTTATTAATTTTCACTTTTGTATAATATTCATTTGCTTGTATATGCTGTGCATTCTGCTACTGATGGACATTTGGATCATTTACATTTTGAAGCCACCATGAATGATGTTGCTGTGAACATTTTTATATGTCTGTTGGTGCACACATGTAGTTCTCATACCTAGAAATTATTGTTGAGTGGTAGGGTATGCATATTTTCAATTTGAGTAGATAATGCCAAATAATTTTCCGAAGTGGGGTACATATTTATACTTCCAGCAGAAAAGTATGAGGGCTTATGTCATTCACATTCTTGTCAACATTTGGCATTCTCTTAACATTAGCCATTCTGGTAAGGTGTACAATGCCATTTGTTTTAATTTACATTTCTTGAATACGAATATGATTGAACAACCTTGTGTATACTCTTTGGCCACTTGGATAGCCTCTTCTATGAAGTGCCTATTTAAGTTTTATGCTTTAAATTTTTGAAAATTTAATTAAAATTAAATTAATAAATTGAAATTGAAGTTGAAAAAAATTTTACTGGATTTTTTTCTTATTGATTTGTAGAGTTTCTTTATATATTAGGAATATAAGTCCTTTGTTGCTTTTACATATTTCAAATATCTTCTCGAATTTGTGGCTTATCTTTTCACTATTTTAATGATGTCTTTTGACGTGTCTTGCATATTCCAGAAGAGACTGCTAAGGACCTGAGACCTTTATTCCTTAGTGTAATTTTATCCATGCTGTTATTTATATCCATTATATATTTTAGTAAATATAGAAATAGACCCATATTTTGATTCTCCATATTCTTGGCTACAGTTTGTATTATAATGCTCTATGTTCTCAGTTACCATCTTAAAAATAAATAAAATATCTATCAACATAAGAGAAATATTTATGCCTAGAAACTTCTTTCTGATTTTGGTAGTACTGTAAATCACGATTTATGTCATGCAATTTTAAGGTGCATACACACGAAAAAATAGTCATTAAATAACACATTTGAACATTTTCTGTATTAAAATATAACCCGAGTCTCTCGTTAAGATGTTAAAAGTATATTGGTAGGATAATCATGAAAAGACTTCTGTGGGCATAACCTAATACCTATAAAATCATTTCTACTTTAAAGAATGAAAAGCCAGATACAGGAAGTCATAAGTTATTTTGAATCCAAATAAAATACCTCTTGTCCTTGAATAGATTATCTTACATTAATAAATCATCATTTCCTATACTATTATTGTTGTCAGTGTGTCTTAGAGAAGTCTTTTAAATACCTAGTGCCCTACCTCAGACTTTCAAATTCTCTTTATTCATAACTGCCCTCATTTTTTTTATGACTAATATTTTAAAGGCATGTGGTGAGTGATCCTCATGCTTTATGAAGGGAAATACTAATAAGTCTTAAATGTATGGTTCATGAGCACAGCAATTGAGTTTTTTGGGGCTGGATGCATGGTATTATAGATCCCCCGATTACTGATGCAGAGTAAACTGAAAAAAGTCATTGAAAACAGTGATGAGACAAAATGTTTCAAAAACAAGAGAAACAGTGTTGAGGCATAGTTGCTCTGGGATGTGGTCCTGACAAGTGAGTGAATAGTTAGAACAGGTGGCAATGGCAACACAAAATGACTCTATCTCCTCACTCTGGGTAGGCCTAATGGAAAGATTTCATTGATTTCTTAGTGTAATTCTAAAATTGCAATTTATGCTGTTTTTTTAAATGGCATTCAAAGTACTGATTTTTTTTTTTTTTTTGGTCCAAAAGAGCCAGCCACAAAAATAACAGCTAATTAGAAGTATTTCATTTGATTCTGGTAAGATTTGGTTTCGTAGGTATTAGGTAGCTATCACCCAGATTGTGTACTTTTAGGAAAAAGACAGTACCAGGTTCTTATTTAAGATAAACTGGATCAAGAAATGTATATGTTGCACTGTTGATTTTCTTAAGTATATCTGATATTTATAGGAATTCATCAGTCTCATTTCAAATAAATATTCATGTTCCATTCAGGAAATTGGCATCTTCCTTTGAAGAGGTAGTGAAGCACAAGACTTGGCTATTGACTCAATTCTTGTTCATTTTGCTGTAAAATTTAGTTTGACAAACTTCCTAAAATATTTGGTAATAAAACCAAACCTCACATTATTAACATTCTAAAAAAGGAAATAATGTCTGACGCAAATATGCTATATAAATGTAATTTCTTTTTTCTCCTTTTTCTTGAATGTATATAATCGTGTATAAGATAGAGGCTGCATATTGGTGTGAACAATAACATTTAAAAACTGAGACGCCCTATTTTTTTTAAGACTTTATCTTTTAGAGCAGTTTTAGGTTTAGAACAAAACTGAGAGGAAGGAATAGAGATTTCTCATATACTTCCTGTCCCCACATACGCAGAGCCTCCCTCAGTATCAGCACCGCCCACGAGAATGGTATATTTTTTACCGAGGATGGGCCTACATGAACACATCATAATCACCCGAAGTCCAGTAGTTTACTTTAGGGCTCACTCTTGGTGTTGTAAATTCTGTGGGTTTGGACAAATGTGTAATGCCATATATCATAGTTATAATATCATACAGAGTATTTTCAATGCCCTGAAAATCCTCTGTGCTCAGCCTATTCATTCCGCCTCATGCCCCCTACCAAACGCTGACCATTTTACTCATTCCATAGTTTTGCTTTTTCCAGAATGTCATGTAGTTGGAATTACACACTAATATAGTCTTTTCAGATTGGCTTATTTCACTTAATAATACGCATTTGAGGTTCCTTCAGGTCTTTTCCTATCTTTTTTTTTTTAAAGATTTTATTTATTTATTTGACAAAGAGAGACACAGTGAGAGAGGGAACACAAGCAGGGGGAGTGGGAGAGGGAGAAGCAGGCTTCCTGCCGAGCAGGGAGCCCGATGCAGGGCTCGATCCCAGGATCCTGGGATCACGACCTGAGCCGAAGGCAGATGCTTAACGACTGAGTCACCCAGGTGCCCCCCCCTTTCCTATCTTGATAGATTTTTTTTTTTAGCACTAAATCATATTTCATTGTCTGGATGTACCACAGTTTATTTATCCACTCACCTACTGGGCAACTTGGTTTCTTCTCAATTTGGGCACTTACGAGTAAAGCTGCTAAAAACATCCGTGTACAGGTTTTCTGTGGGCATAAGTTTCTAATTTTTGAGTAAATACTAAGGAATGTGATTTCTGGATAATATGGTAAAAATATATTTAGTTTTTTAAGAAACCTCTTTTAGGTGCAGGTACCATTTTGCATTCCCATCAACAATGTATGAGAGAGTTCCTGTTGCTCCACACCATTGCCAGCATTCAGTGTTTTGGCCATTTTATTTTTTTTTTATTTTTATTTTTTATTTATTTATTTTTTTTATTTATTTTTTATTTTTTATTTTTTTAAAGATTTTATTTATTTATTTGAGACAGAGAGAATGAGAGAGACAGAGAGCACATGAGAGGGGGGAGGGTCAGAGGGAGAAGCAGACTCCCTGCCGAGCAGGGAGCCCGATGCGGGACTCGATCCCGGGACTCCAGGATCATGACCTGGGCCGAAGGCAGTCGCTTAACCAACTGAGCCACCCAGGCACCCAGTGTTTTGGCCATTTTAATAGGTGCATAATGGTATCTTGTTGTTTTAATTTGCACTTCCCTGATGACATACGTTGTGGAGATTTTTTTCATATGCTTATTTGCCATCTGTTTATCTTATTTGGTGAGGTGTCTATTAAGGTCTTTGGCTCATGTTTATTTGTTTGTTCATTTATGGTATTCTTCTTTCTTTATTAAGTATTTATTTTATTTCCAGTATAGTTAATATACAGTGTTATATTAGTTTCAGGTGTATGATATAGTGATTCAACAATTCCATACAATACCCGGTGCTCCTCACGACAAGTGCACTCCTTAACCCCTTACCTATTTCACCCATCCCCCCACCCACCTCTGCTCTGGTAACCATCAGTTTGTTCTCTATAGTTAAGAGTGTTCTTGGTTTGTCTCTCTCTCCTTTTTTTTCCCTTTGCTCATTTGTTTTGTTTCTTAAATTCCACATATGAATGAAATCATATGGTATTTGTCTTTCTCTGACTTATTTCGCTTAACATTATACTCTCTAGCTCCATCCATGTCATTGCAAATGGCAAGATTTCATTCTTTTTTATTGATGAATAATATTCCATTGCATATACATACCACTTCTTTATCCATTCATTTATTGTTGGACACTTGGGCTGCTTGCATAATTTGGTATTGTAAATAATGCTGCTATAAACATAGGGGTGCATGTATCCATTTGAATTAATGTTTTTGTATTTTTTGAGTAAATACCCAGTAGTGCAATTGCTGGATCATAAGGTAGTTCTATTTTTAACTTCTTGAGGAAACTCTGTACTATTTTCCACAGTGGCTGTACCAGTTTGCATTCCCATCAACAGTGTAAGAAAGTTCCTTTTTCTCCACATCCACCGACACCTGTTGTTTCTTGTATTTTTTATTTTAGCCATTTTGACAGGTGTGAGGTGATATCTCGTTATAGTTTTGATTGGCATTCTCCTGATGATGAGTGATGTTGAGCATCTTTTCATGTGTCTATTGGCCATCTGAATGTCTTCTTCAGAGAGATGTGTGTTTGTGTCTTCCGTCTTTGGCCCATTTTTTAAATTGGGCTGTTTGTTTTCTTACTATTGAGTTTTAAATGTTCTTTGTGTATTTGGGATCATAGCCCTTTATCAGATATGTCTTTTGCAAATATTTTCTCCTAATCTGTAGCTTGCCTTCTTATTCTCTAGACATTATCTTTCACAGAGCAGAAATTTTTAATTTAATTTTTAAACTATTTTTTTAGAAATTTTTAATTTTAATGAATTCCAGCTTATCAATTCTTTATTTCATGGATAGTGTCTTTGATGTTGTATCTAAAAAGGCACTAACATACTGAATATCATCTGGGTTTTCTCCTACGTTAACTTCTAGGAATTTTACAGATTTGTGTTTTACATTTAGGAATATGATCCATTTTTAGTTAATTTTTATGAAGGGCATAAAGTCTGTGTTTAGATTAATTTATTTGCATGTGGATGTCTAGTTGTTCAAGTACCATTGGTTGAAAAGACTATCCTTGCTCCATTGTATTGCCTTTGCTTCTTTGTCAAAGATCAGTTGACTGTATTTATGGGGGTCTATTTCTGGGTTCTCTATTCTGTAATATTGATCTATTTGTCTATTATTTTGCCAAGATCACACTGTTTGGATTACTGTCACTTTATAATAAGCATTGAAGTCAGGTAGTATCAGTCCTTTAACTGTTCTTCTTTTTCAATATTATGTTGGCTAGTCTGGATCATTTGCCTCTCCATATAAACTTTAGAATAAGTTTGTCAATGTCCATAAAATAACTTCCTGGGATTTTAATTGGATTACATTGAATCCCAATCACATTGGGAAGAGCTGACATCTTGACAATATTGAGTGCTCCTATCCATGAACATGAATGTACGGTTTTTTAGTCTCCTTCATTATTTGCACTGAATTTTAAGATTAATACCAGTGCTCTTTCAACTAGGTTATTGTAAGACATAGAAGAGATAGTATATGAAAATAACTGACCCATAGAAGGTATTAATAAATTAAAAATCTGTTTTGTCTTTTTTCTCTTTTTATAATCTCACCGTAGTCAACTACTATTTCAATAAAACAGAGTTTAAAGGTATGGCTCATTTATGAATATCAAAAAATTATGATCATTTGTAAGATTCTTGTAACTGTTATATTGAATGAATACTCCTTGTGGGATTTAATCATAACTATTGTAACTATTTCTGTCTTACACCATCTCTTTTTATTTATTCAGTGGGTCTAATTGTTATTCTGCTCCTGAATGAAAACACTGGTAGGCTCCCAGTTTTTCTAGTCACTTTTAGGTAACTCAAAGTCCTCTAATCGGTAATTAAAGTGTTTACTCATGTAATAGTGAAAGTTTGAACTTGGCTTTAACAATAAGGATTTTTCCACTTCTCTTGCCCAGGCCTGCTGCAGTTGAGTAAAGAGGCTGTAGTCGCCTTTTTTTTTTTTCCCTTCGACCTTGAACTTCTCCTTCTTCCAGATGCTCCATCATTGTCCTAACTCTGGTTTCTGATCCCTTCAGATATGGAGCGTAGGAAATGAAAAGAACTAAAGGGGTTGGGGCAGGAAAGTTTTGATTTAACTAGTACAATTGCAAACTGATATCACACTCTCTAGGCTTAATAAGGATTTGAAATTACTCATTCTCCCCTGGAGGGTCTCTCACCTGCACTCTCTTCTGCCTTATTGTTTATTCCTCTTGTTGCTGCTGCATGGCAGATTCTTGGACAGAATCAAAGATAAGCCCACATTCCACATTCTCTCTCTCTTCCTCTGGTTCTCTGTCTCTCTCGCTCTCTCATGTGACCCATATATGATTCACAGAAAATACACATACTCTCACTGCCTTGATAAATACTAAAAGAGTATGTTATCTAAAGCAGCAATCTCAGTCATCAGCATCTGGGCAGACTTTGTGTTTCTCAGGCAGAAATCATACCCCAGTCCATTCCAGGAGGCATATCAAGCCCTTCTGATGCCCTTGGAGCTCTACTTGCTTGACTTGAGGGAGGGGCAGACACCCCTCTTCCCTGCCTTTGTAGGGGAGCAAGAAGACTTGGGACTCACACTATAGCTTTCTCTGAAAAAATCCTTTCCAATATGTGTCTACGTTTTCAACTTATGATTCTTATAGCCTTAGTGTGGATGAGGAATTAGATATCTAGGTTTTCAGGAACATGGTTTGTAAATTCTGCATGTAGTCTTACATCCTCTTTGGAGAGAAATACCTATTGGTTCTTGGTGCTTCAGCTGAAATACTTATTTTATTAATCTGTTACCTTAGAGTGAGCTAATTAGCATTAATAGCAATAAATATATTATTTCAATTATGTAAATGAATTAAATGTAGGACTGTAAATGAACAGATTGTATATAACTTCAAAAAACATGAGCAAAATTTTAAAGTTCAAATGAAAATGGAAGATATTATTGATCTGCAGAGACTGAAGACATGAATTTGAAACAGAACCATTAAAATAATCACTATTTAACAATTTCATGATCTAGGTTATCTGAATATTGATTTACCTAAAGTACAACAAGGATAAAGAGGAAGAAACAAGGATACAGTAATTCAGAAATGCATAATGGTAAACATTTCATCGTGTGAATCTGCTCCCTTGAGCTAAATGTCATAGTGCAAGAGGCTTCCTGTCTTCATGACAGTAAGATCACATATGTAAAATGCAAATTTTCCGATTCACTTCTGTCATTGTACTTATGTTGTTATAAAAAATATATTTCTCAACATATTTGTTGACTATTCTCCAGAAAGTGCCTAAAAAAGAGAGAACTTTGGAACGGGGCCGACAGAAAGGAGAATATTTTCATTCATTGTTAGGAAAAATGTCCTAAAGAACCTGTTTTAATATGTAATTATAACCATATAAGTAACATAGCTAATAATGAAAAGATGAAACTTTGCTAAGGAATTTGCTTATTTGCAATTACAATTCTATTAGGGGTTTTCTTCCGGTAGTGTAACTATGTAAGTTTGATTTTCTTAACCAACCATTTATTGAAAATATTGTCTATATTCAAAATGGAAATAGCTTATTTATTTCTTTCTGATTGTAAAATAATACATGTTCTCTGGAATTCCAGTGCTAATGTCCATTAGACTAGCCAAATCCTGTAGTTCTTATTCAGTTCTCATCATTGATTTTATAGCATCTGACATTATTGACTTCTTGTCCTTTTGAAGTCCTTTTCAAACATGGCCCGGTTATATTACTCTCCATAAGCTTCAAACATGGGCCCCTGTTATATTACTCTCTCCAACAGCTCTACAATCTATAAAGGCAGAGATATTTTTTCTGTTTATATCAGTCTAATTCACTGCCTAGAATAGTACCTGACCTGTGGAAGGTACTCATTAAATATTTAACGTATTGATTCTTTTACATATCTATTCTTTTTCTGATTCTTTTGTTAACTCCTCTTCCTTCTCCCAAATCTTAAAGCTGATTATTTCCCCAATGTTGAGTCTTTTTCTCTCCCTACTCTTTCATTTTTGAGTCCTCATTCATTATAATCATATGGCTTCTCTAAATGCCACCCATGTCTCTATCACTGACCTTGTCCTCTTTTCCAGAATCAAATCTCCAGCTTCCCTGTGACTATCTTTATATGTTTGTCCTGGTCACCTCGAATTTAGCCTATCTAAAATTTGTTTTTTGAGCTCTCAGTCTGTGATAGTGGTTCTCATTCTGACAACCATTTTTTTCTCCAGTTTCTTTCTGAGAAATAATCGACATACGTCACTGTGTAAGTTTAAAGTGTACAGCGTGATGGTTTGATTTACATATATTGTGAAATAATTACCACAGTAGGTTAATCAACATCCACCCTCCATTATCTCATATAGATACAATAAAAAAAAAAGAGAAAAAAAAATTCTCCTTGTGATAAGAACTCTTAGGATCTACTCTCTTAACAACTTTCCTAAATATCATACTGCAGTGTTAGCTATAGTCATCATGTTTACATTACATGCCTGGTACTTACTCATCTTATAACTGGAAGTTTAAACCTTTCAAACACCTTCTTCCAGTTCTCCCAGCCCCCACCCCCTGCCTCTGGTAACCACACATCTCTTTTTCTGTGAGTTTGGTGGGGGCTTTTGTGTATGTGTGTGGATTTGTTTCTTTTTTTGTTTGTTTGTTTTGATTCTACAGGTAAGTGAGATCATATAGTATTTATCTTTCTCTGTCTGACTTATTTCACTTAGCATAATGCTTTCAAGGTCCATCCATGTTACAACTCTCTTTTTATCAATGACACTATTATTTTCTCATTCTCCATACTTCAAATTCTTAATCATTTTGGCAGACCTATATTATCATTATCAACATCACCACTACCACTAACATTAGCATCAATCATCCTCAGTAATATTTATATAATGCTTTATAATCTGAAAAATAGTTTTGCATGCATAATTTTCTCTCTTGGGAATTGTTCCTAACTTTTTCCAAGAGACTAATTTTGACTATTTAAAATATTTAATTTACTATTGTGCAATAAATTTAAAATTACAATCAAGGAGAAGTAAAGAGTGCTGTGAATTGGGATAACAGATGCCTAACTTAATTGTGTGCACATGAATGTGCTCATACGTGTGTTTGTGTGTGTATTTTGCAAGGCTGATTGGATAGGCTTGCTGAAGTATATTACATTGAAGTGGAGGCTGAAAGATACACAGGGGAGCTAGAGAAAACAGTGAGTGCAATGACCCTGACATGGAAAGGAACATGGTATTTTTAAGAACCCAAAAGAAACCTAATGAACCCTGAAAGAAATAACAAGGGAAAGAGTGGCAGAAGATAAGGCTAATGAGATAGTCAGGGTTTAGGGCCTCACCACAAACATTTATTTATATGGAAAGTATGATGCTATATTATATTTTATGTTATATGTATATTTTTCACTTTTGACTTCTGAAATCGTCTCAGTTGTGACTATTACAACCTAATTTTTTAAATAACCGATTAATTGGTTTATTTTCACAAAAATATTTAATATTATAGAATTCAGTAATCACTATATGTTTGTTACTGATTTACTCATTCTTTTGTGTTTTGTTTATTTATGTTAAAGATTTTATTTATTCATTTGACACAGAGAGGCAGAGGGAGAGGGAGAAACAGGCTCCCCTCTGAGCAGGGAGCCTGATGTGGGGCTCGATCCCAGGACCCTGGGATCATGACCTGAGCGGAAGGCAGACGCTTAATGACAGAGCCACCCAGGCGCCCCTTTCTTTATTTCTTCAAAGAAGATTTTATTTATTTAGTTGACAGGGAGAGTGAGAAAGAGAGCACAAGCAGGGGGAGCAACAAAGGGAGAGGGACAAGCAGACTCCCCGCTGAGCAGGGAGCCTGACATTGGGTTTGATCCCAGGACCGTGGCATCATGACCTGAGCCGAAGGCAGTTGCTTAACTGATCGAACCACCCAGGCGCCCCTCTTTTGTGTTTTAAAAAAATATTTGAGGATACCAAATGTTTTGTTGGAATAACATTGAATTTATGAGTTTTTCTGCTATTGAATGCCTTTCCATTAGTATACGTTCATTCATTTATTTAGGTCTACTTTTATATAATTTAATAAAGTTTTATAATTTTCATCACAAATGTATTGCATAATTTTAAAAATTTATTCCTAGATAACCTTGTATTTTTGCTTCTAAAATAAATGATTATTTTTTCCTATTAGGCTTTTAAATAATTTTTACTATAGTATAGGGATAGAATGGATTTTGTAGTTTGTGTCCAGCAACCTAGTAAAGATCTCTAGGTAAACAATCAGATAATCTTTTAAAAGTATAAACCAAAAAGGAAACAATGAAGGCAAAATCCCCAGGCATCCTTTTTTTTTTTTTTTAATCCTGAGAGTGAATTAAAGAATGGACAAATAAAGTTGGGAATACTTAGAGTAGGGGATAATTGGAAAGGAGGTGAAGTTATAGCTACTGGAATGGAACACACTTGATGAAGGGAATGGAAGTGAATTTAATGATATTTCAGAACTTCCCCTGGAGTATTCCTCATAAAAGAAAATACCTGATGTGGCTCTCAAGCTGTGACAAGTGCCTTAAATCTCATTGACTGCTGGCTTGCCATTCTCTGCTAGGTGACTCTTATCATCAATGCTTTTAACCTTAAGAAGTTTATCAGAAATACAGGGATGAGAGATGTGGTATAATATACAATGGAGTATTATGCAGCCACCAAAAGGAATGAAATCTTGCCATTTGCAACGATGTGGGTGGAACTGGAGAGTATTATGCTGAGCGAAATAAGTCAGTCAAAGAAAGACATGTATCATATGTCCACTGATATGAGGAATTCTTAATCTCAGGAAACAAACTGAGGGTTGCTGGAGTGGTGGGGGGTGGGAAGGATGGGGTGGCTGGTTGATAGACATTGGGGAGGGTGTGTGCTATGGTGAGCACTGTGAATTGTGTAAGACTGTTGAATCACAGACCTGTACCTCTGAAACAAATAATACATTATATGTTAAAAAAGAAGAAGAAGAAGAAGAAGAAGAAGAAGAAGAAGAAGAAGAAGAAGAAGAAGAAGAAGAAGAAGAAGAAGATAGCAGGAGGGGAAGAATGAAGGGGGGGAATCGGAGGGGGAGACGAACCATGAGAGACTATGGACTCTGAGAAACAAACTGAGGGTCCTAGAGGGGAGGGGGGTGGGGGGATGGGTCAGCCTGGTGATGGGTATTAAAGAGGGCACGCATTGAATGGAGCACTGGGTGTTATACACAAACAACGAATCATGGAACACTACATCAAAAATTAATGATGTAATGTATGGTGATTAACATAACATAAAAAAAAAAGAAATGCAGGAATGTCCTCAGTGCCTTCAACTCCTACACACAAAAAGAAAACCTATTAACACCTTTGGATGTCTTCCCTACCCTCTTTTCTGTAGCCATCACACAGTGGAATGCCACCTCATTTATAGAATGGGCAAATAGGTCAGATTAGACTAACTGTCCTCAAGCAGTCCCTCTAAAAACAGGGGCTAGACCCAGTTAACCGAACTGGAAACTCTAAGGCCAAATAGCTGGACTGGAAGCCTTGTAGGAAACACTGTCAATCTATGTCCCCAAATTATATAGGTCTCTACTTCAGAGCCCCCCAAATTGTAAACAACATGTTCTTTCTAGGAACATCATGTGCACCCTTGAGATTGTGTGTCTTGTGTCCAAACCACACATTATCTTTCTCCCTTACCAAGAACATAGTGACTTGCGCCATGATCATAGTCACAAGAGATCTTCAAATGTTTAAGCAAACACTACCAGTAGATGATGTAGGGCACAGATGATTTGGGGTTTGGTTTCCATTTATATAGCATTCTGGAAAAGGCAAAACCATAGCAGTGGAGACCAGATTAGTGGTTGTCAGGGGTTGGGGAAGGGGCAAAGGTGTGACTATAAAAAAGCATCACAAGGGAGTTCATGGTGAATTACATTCAGTGTAAGTGAATTTTATCATAGTGTGTTCTGAATATTACCATGAAGTATAGCATATATGATGATAGAAAATGTGTGTATGTATATGAGGGAGATACAGAAATAGTTTCTATGATGAGTGCTATAAATAATCCAAAAATAATCATAACATTTAATATTATTTTTGATAATATATATATTCAATATTTACATTTTAAATAATTATCTCCCAAATTATACTAGACTTCATGTAATGCTAAATTTAGTTTAGTTTTTGTTTTTTTCTAAATTTAGTTTTAATTTCCCAAGTCTACTCTGGATGATTGTCATAGTCGGGGGCAGGGACATGTGAGTTTGGAGTTGTGTTGAAGTTGGTGACCAGGAAATTTTACGCTTGAAGTCATGGTAATGCATGTTCATGTCTCTCACTTTCTATAGACACCCCATCACAGCGAGTACAGTTTATTCTTGGAACTGAGGATGATGATGAGGAACACATTCCTCATGACCTTTTCACAGAACTGGATGAGATTTGTTGGCGTGAAGGTGAGGATGCTGAATGGCGAGAAACAGCCAGGTGAGGATTTTTGTTGAAGGGTGAAGGTATACTAAATAATGTTCGTGCTATTGGAAAAGAGATTTGTAAAGCCACGATTTTGCAAACATCCGTGAGTGTTGTTGATTTCTGCAATTGCTCATCTGGCCTGGGCATATCTTATAATGGGATATGGGTCAGAATGAAATCTGAAGGCAGCAATTATAGTAAACAGTGATGCAGAGCCAGCAACAGCTGCAGCCTGAAAGATAAACAATAGCATAATTTGTGTGTCATCAGGAAAACAATAGGAATCTAAAAGTAATTTATTTCTATGTTTTCAACTGCTGGCCTGTGTCCAAACTAGGGATATTATATGATAATTTGACTGTGAGACTTTTTTAAAGAAAGGGAAAACATAAGAGGCTTTAGGTATACTCCTGGATTTATTTATATACTATTTGATGAGGGTAAAAATATTTTGTAATGTGTTTCTAGGATATATATACATCTAAGCATAGTATTTTTTCAAAATAACTTTTCAAAAATTACTTTTCTGTCAACTGTAATTTTTCTATATTGCCATATAATTGATGAATTGCTATGAAAGAATAGTAAGCTAAATTTTGCATTTACTTTTCATTTATTCATTCTTACCTTTTTGCTCATTTATTTAACAAACATCTATGAATATCTATTATGTGCCAGGTATAACGGATAGAAAACAACAAAAATCTTAGATCTTGCCTTTAATAATCTCACAGTTTAATGAGGGATTTAGACAAGTAAACAAAGTTGTAAATACTGTATAATGAATGCTGTGATGCAGGTGTGCACAAGGAACTGTGGGCACACTGAGGGTTGTCCTTTAACCACTGCTTCCCAAATTTTAATGTGAATACAAATCACCTGGGGTCTTGCTGAAATGTAGACTCAGTATGCCTCAGACGTGGTATCTCAGATCCTGCATTTCTAATAAGCTTCCGGCTGATGTCACACCAATGTTTTTGGTTTGAGGATCACATTTTGAGTAGAAAGGATCTAAACCACAAGGGTGAAGGAGAAGGGATCAAGACAGCTTTCCTGGAGGAGGTGATTCCTGAGCTGGCTCTTGAAGGACGAGTTGGAACTAGCTAGGAAGAAAAGCAGAACGGGCGGTACTCTAGGAAGAGGAGGCAGGATATGCTTGAACACTTCCATTGACTGTTTTGTTAGGTTATCCCTTCCATGGTCACACAGCTCTCCTTGTTAGAAATTCTTTCTGTTGGCTATATTTGTTTGTGGCCCAGGGACTGAACAGCCCTTTGAAAGCCACAGTACACCACTGGATCATATTAAACTTGTGGTTGTATTTAATCATTGCCTTAACTCTACCCAGAGTTAGTGTGAAATTAAATGTTCAGTCATGATACTATAAATAATAGTTAATTCTTCTTTGATGTATTTTGAATGGTCTTTACAGGTCCCTTTTACTTAAAAAAATACTAGAAGTAAATAGAAGAAAATTAAAATGGCTATTATCTGTTCATCTCTCTTAACATTTAAAAAAATAAAATGAACTGCTAGAATTTAAAATTCCAAAAATATAGAAAGAAAATAAAGCAAAAATATCCTCTACTCTTTTTCATGTTACCTCTCTTCAAAGGCAATCACTGTTCTTGTGTCTCTTGTAAAAATTTTAATACCTAGATCTGCATGAAAATACAATAGGGATTATATACAATGTTCATGCCTCACTTTTTTGCTTAATAATATATTTGGACCCTTTTCTGTATTATCAATACAGATTACTCAATCTTTTTAATGATTGCATTACATTTAATAATATGAATGAACTTTAGCCACTCTTGATAGGGATTTAGGTTGTTTTATGCTTTTGCTACAAACATTGCTGCAGTGATCATTCACATGTATGTTTTGGATTATTTTGTAGGTATTTAGGTAGAAGTTCCACTTCTACCAGTGGAACTTATGTACCAATGAGAGCAGGCTTTCAAATTTTGATAGATATTGAAAAACTGCCTTTATAAAATGTTTTAGTAATTCATATTCTATGAAAAGTGTATGAGAGTGCTTATTTTCCTCAAACCCTTGCGAGACTAAATCATCAAACTTTTACATTTTTTTGCTAATTTTATAGATGAAAAATAAATCTCATTGTAATTTACATTTTAAAAATTATTGGTGAGATTGAACATATTCCCAAAAATATGCTTTAATTTCTTTTCCTGTGAACTAAGTGTTCATTTCCTTTACCTATTTTATGTCAAATCATTTTCTTTATTTGCCTTTTTTAATACTTTAAGTTAATGTTATGTTATTCTGTCTGCATTCCCCTTTTTAGTGAAAAAATCATGTAAGTTAATCATTTTCTTTCTGAAGCTTCCTATTATAATATTTTAAATATAGAACCAAACTTGCAATAGTTTTTATATGACTTGGTAGATTTTAAGATTAAGAACCATCTATCCTGCTTTTTTCTTCCAACTGCATCAAAAACTAAGTGCTTTGGACTTTTTCATGTATATAATATGAATGCTCATCTTTTTTTTTTGATGACAGAAAAACAATATATGATCATCTTCTCCCCCAATTAGCATTATAACTTTTGCTCTCTCATGATTAAAGAGTTGTTGATAAGGAATTTAAAGTGCAAACTTCCCTGATTAAGGCTAGAAACATCGGTCTTCAACTGGTTAGAAGAAATACTAGGTATTCCTGGATGTCAGGAAGAAGGGATATCTGCTGGGTATGATGACTATGAAGCTCTGGTTAGTTTGAGACTCTTTATTGCTGAGAGGTACTTTTTGGAAGCATTTCTTTTATATTCCTTTTTTCACTGTCATCCTGCATGGTAGAGCTGAGAAGTAAGATTGGAATGTGTATTTTGTCAGGAGTAACTCCTTTATTCTTAAAATGGCTGGTGATTTTTCATCCTCCAGATCAAATAGTGATCTGTTCCTTTTAAGCAGTAACTTCCTTGTGACTTGCTCACTCTCATGAAGCTCTGTTATGGCAGAGCTTTCTCTTTATCATAGTTGAGCAGATAGGACTTTATCATGCTCTCATGGATTAACCTGAACAACATTTGGGATAAACAAAAGTTTATCCCAAACCACTGAAATGTATTGCTGTTCATTTATAAAGAACAGAAGAGTTGATCCAGTTAATTATTAGTATTCTCTAATGTTATTAAATAGGACCTCTGTTCTTAGCCATGCTTCTGGAACCCTATGCATGGTACAGCTATTTGAGGTTCAAGGAGACATCTGATGAGCAATCAAAATAGTAACATTGAAGAGGAGGGTAGATGAATTTTGGCTGAGACACAATACGTCAGGGAAGAACAGAGCGTATTTACTGAGGACTTAGAAATGTAGTGAGTTTTAAAGTGGCAGAAGTAATTTTGGTCTGGTTGCCCTAGTTCATCTAAAAAGATTAATTTTAGTTAATTTAGGACTCCATCTGATTTTCCAAATGCAATAAATCATTAGCATAACTATTTGAAGCACTTCTTTCTTTTGATTAGTATTCCAGTGGAGATTAATAATTTTCTACCCTAAGAGTAGAAATAAAAAGGATATTTTATCAGCACATTGCACCTGTCACATATCACATCTTGAATAATTCATGCCCACTGTTGTTGCCAAGCAAAACTTAAGCAAAGTTTTAGATTTTGAAACTAAATTTTTGAATCATAATTATTTAATAAATGTTTGTGAAAACCAGCTGTTCACTTTTAAAAACCCTAAAAGAAGCCATATGAGAAGGGCTAATGAAATCAACACAATTACAATGTCCTGCTTATAAATAACATATAATGTTATTAATAGAAAAGCACGCAAAGATACCACAGCTGTGCAATTATGAAGACAACATGTTTGACTCACTGTGGTTGCCCTTTAAAAGTGCTTCCCACAAATGAGCTCAGAAGAGACAAAAGCAGGGGGTAGCAGTTGGCCTCTGATACATACATGGTAGTGTCAAAAAGGATTATTGCATCAAAACAATTTTATTGGTTCTCTGAAGGCATTTGATATTCAAAATTAGGAAAGATTTAAGTCGTCATTAAGATTTTTCCATGAGATGTGAGATGTGATGATAACGTGGATTAAGAACAGCTAGGGGCACCTGGGTGGCTCAGTGGGTTAAGCACCTGACTTTAGCTCAGGTCATGATCTCAGGGATAGAGCCCTGTGTCGGGCTCCCCTCTCAGCGGGGAGTCTGCTTGTCCCTCTGCCCCTCCCCCTGCTCGTGTGCTCTCGTGATCTCTCTTGCAAATAACTAAATAAAATCTTCAAAAAAAAACTCTTTAAGAACAGCTAATATTTCTATGTTTGGATATATTTCACTTCCCCTTTCCCTTTAAAATAGGCACGTTATGATTACATATGTTATTGTCTAACCTCCACCCAAACCATGTCCCTCCTCCACCATCTGTAGCCTCAACTCTACCCAAAAGAGGATGTTTTCTCTTAAGAGTCCATAACTTCTCCCAAGGCTATAATTTTGGATGATATTTTACTTTCTATTTGGGTAGAACCAGAGAATAAAAATTCCTAGAAAAGTTAAAAGGAATTAGTAGGAATAGAATAAACAGAAGGAGTTAATTTCTAAGGAGAACATCTATTTCTAATTTGCAGAAGTATTTTATTTTGTAGATTTTTAATATGAGTATTGTAGAAGAGATTATCATCTCTTACTCCTCAAAGAATTCATGAAACACCTATTTTATGTTGCTGCTGTTTAGTAGAAGGAGATTCCAATGTGTTAATCATGGATGAAAACAGATCCAGACACACTGTAGGAAAATCAAATAATCTCAGAGTTTAAATCCGCCCCCCAACGAAAATGTCATACAATTGGCCTACAGTTTTGATTTTCAAAATCATTGTTCATTACGTCTCATTCATGCCTGTGAGACTCTTGTTTGCTATTCAAACAAATGTCAGCTGAGTTTATTTGAAAACTGGAATAAATTGCAGCACTTTAGGTCATTAACTGCAATCAGGCATTTTGCAACTGACTGTCTATTCAGTGACTACAAATCTTTAAACAGGATTTGGTGTGTTCCCAGACCTCTTAATTTCCATCTTTGAAATATGAAATGTAATAAAGAAGCAGAAAAGAGAGATATACATATGTATTTGTGTGTGTGTGTGTGTGGAGAGAGAGAATACATGTATAGGATATATACATATATATTTTTAATATATATATATGTCTTTTAAAAATAATTATTTAAACAGCTCTTAACGCTTTTGGCATCATTCTGGAGTTGGCCTAAAGCACTGAATCTTGAAATGTTTAGACTTGATATTTGTAACTTGTGAGTTTCTTTTTATGGAAAGTATCTTATGCTTCTTCCTATAATATTCGTAAAATCTATGGCTAAATCAAGCTAGCATCCATATATTTGGTTACCTTAACTATCAAACTGGAATTCCCAGATATTCCATTCTTCTTTTCTAAAGGACTAAGCCTTCAATCTGAAGGAAATTATGCTAAAGGAAGGACGATACCTTTAGATTTGTTTTTAAAATTTCTTTTCAGAGAGACACATAGATCAATGGAATAGAATAGAGAACTGAGAAAGACCAACCCAAGTACAGCTACCTGATTTTTGAAAAAGAACAAAAGCTGTTTAGTGGGAAAAGAATTGTCTTTTTGTTAATGGTACTGGAACAATTAGAGATCTATAGGTAATAATATTGATACCTCATAGTGTCTACAAAATTAATTCAAAATAAATCATAAATCTAGATGTAAAACATAAAGGTATACAAATTTGAGAGAAAAATATAGGCAAAAATCCTAGGAGGACTTAGGACCTAGATGATGAATTTTTAGACATGATATCAAAAGCACAAACCATAAAAGAAAATATTCATAAATTGGACTTCACCAAAATTAAAACCTTTGTGCTGTGAAAGATCCTGTTAAGAGGATAAGGACAAGCTATAGACAAGGATAAAATATTTGCAAACCATATATGTGACAAAAATATTATATATAAAAGATACAAAGAACTTCCAAATTTCAACAGTATGAAAACAAATTAATTAGAAAAATGGGCAAAAGCACAGTCTGGAAGTGACACACATAATTTCTGCTCACATTCCTTGTCCAGAACTAGTCAATAGTCATATGGTCTCACCCGGTCAAAAGGGAGCCAGGTAGTGATAACCTAGGTAGAGAGGGACAACTAGTTGATGAACAGTACTAATGACCATCACATGATTTATGAAGTATTATGGCCCTATCAAAGCCTGAAAATCATTAAGAATCACTAATATGAAAAATTCCCAACAGTATACACAAAAGTATTCTATAAAATTGCCAGCATTGAAGAAATATTATCAGTGATTTGGGGCTTAAATGTAAGTTTTTTCAACCTTCAAGTGTCTTATAAACTCATGATAGGTATTGGTATTCCCTGTTTATCAACTGTTGGCAGGCATACATATTCTTCCCTATTGGTTTCCTTTTCATTTCCTGACAACTTTTTGTTTCCTGAACAGTGAGGATGGATACAGTTTTCTTTATCTTTCTTGGAACTTTGCACATTAATCATTTCTGATTAATCCTTTTGGTTAGTTATTTCTGGCTGATCCACTGCTTCCCTAACTAGTTACTACTGGAGTTAGATCATTTGATTACATACAACAATAATATAATATTTTATAGAGAACTTGAGTGGTATTGCATAGAGAGAGGAAGTTAGAGCAAGAATGACAAAGGAGAGGAGAAATGAGGAAAATGGTGGATGGAATGGGAGGAAAAGCAATTTAGGCTTTATTTAGGGTTCATTAAAAATGGTGGAGGGCGCCTGGGTGGCTCAGTTGGTTAAGCGACTGCCTTCGGCTCAGGTCATGATCCTGGAGTCCCTGGATCGAGTCCCGCATCGGGCTCCCTGCTCGGCGGGGAGCCTGCTTCTCCCTCTGACCCTCCCCCCTCTCATGTGCTCTCTCTCTCTCATTCTCTCGGTCTCAAATAAATAAATAAAAAATCTTTAAAAAAAATGGTGGAATTAAACTGGTCATCTATTAGGATTAGAGAACAAGTCTCTAAAAGAATAAGAGATTTAGTGCTTGTGCCAGAGCAGTGGAATCACTGGTTTCTTTTTATTCCTTCCATTTATCTTAGTTAAACTCAGATATTATTATTCATTTCACTCTAAGAAGACAGTGGTCTCCCATTTGGCATCTTGACATCAAGGCTCTTCTGTTCTCCATCCGGGCAGCAAGGCCCAGGGATTGGAGGCTAAGCTCCATTCTCATAGGATTCTGTAGTCCCTGGGAAATGACTGCAATCACTAGATTTCATCCAAACAGGCCTAATGAGTATTTTTCTTATAGAATAGGCCCCAAATTATATTAGCCTTCCTATCAAATGGAAAAATTACCAAGAGACTTAAATATTCCATTTTGAGACCTCCCACTGAAGAAATATGAGTATTCTTTCATTTTCTTTTGCATCTTTTCCAATTGCCATTTTTCTTCTATGAAGTATATTCTATTAATTCTACAGCAGATTCATTGTGACCACTGAATAAACATTTATATTAAGATAAATCACAGACCTGTACCCCTGAAACAAATAATACATTATATGTTAATAAAAAAATTTTAAAAATATTTTTTCAGAGCTCAACAAACTAATAAAAATAACATTTGAGTTTTCCTTTGTCTTCTATACAACTTCCAATGATAAAAAGAATGCTTGTTAAATGGAATTAAAATGAAATAAACCAAATTATTTGGGCTAGTTTTTACCTCCAAACCCACAAAACCAAGAAGCAATGTGCCTATCTTTCTGTTTCTACTTTTTATTCTTGGGACAAAGGATCATTCATCTACAATATACTATTCAATGTGCTGATAATGTTTATTTGTGTAGGTGGTTGAAGTTTGAAGAAGATGTGGAAGATGGAGGAGAAAGGTGGAGCAAACCCTATGTGGCTACTCTTTCCTTGCACAGCTTGTTTGAGCTGAGAAGTTGTATTCTGAATGGAACTGTGTTGCTGGACATGCATGCCAACACTTTAGAAGAAATTGCAGGTATATCTTTTTTTTCCCTTAGTCTATTTCACTCATGTGGGCATAGCTGATTTCTGTTATTCCCTTTTCCTTATAATTCTCTATATGTGTACCTTTGGAAAATTAATTCTATGATCAGCATATGAGACCTTAAAAATAACTTTCTCCTACTCCCTTATTTAAGATAAAAGAAGTTGAATCTCAGAGAAATGTGGTCCACCTTGTCAGTGGCAAGTCTAGAACAAGAACCTAGATATCCTGACTCCCACTTAATATATATTGTTTTTCTCATGGAACACTACATCAAAAACTAAGGATGTACTGTATGGTGACTAACATAACATAATAAAAAATAATATATATTGTTTTTCACTACCATGCTTAATTAAGCTGTCACCATTAGGAAATTGAAGGAAAAGAGCCCATAAAGCTAGAGATAGATTTTTTCAATATTCAAATGCATGAAATAATCAAATAAAAAATCAGTAGATAGGGAAAATATTAATGTAGAATAGAACAGAAAGATATGGCCATTTGTTTTAAACCGGAATAAAACTCATGAATTCCAGAGGATGCCAAGCAATGCAGTTGAGATTAATTTGTTATTTAATATTATGACTAGCCCCTGGGATGAAAGATTTGTATTAGAAGCCTATTATGTCTATATAACACAAGCAGTTATGTTTAGGAAGCATCTTACTGTTACTCTAGAAATAGAGGAAAGAACTCCTGTATCTTTCGATCTGGAAGACAAACACATTTTAGTAAAAACAAAATAATACAAAAAGAGTTTTGAAAGAGTATAAATAAAATAGTTAATGGAGATTTTAAAAATAAAAATAAAGCAAGGACTCAGGCGGTTTTTAAAAAATTTTTAGTTTGGAAAAAAGAAATAAAAGCAGTTCCATGTAGAATTTATTTGTAAAGTAGAGGACTTAAGGGAAACTTTAATGTCTAAATTATATTGTAGAGATGGGGAAAAAAAACCCTCTAAAACTCTGTGAATGTTTTTTTGATTCTGTAAGTGAAAGAATATTATACAAAAAAATAGACATAATTTAATCTTCAAAATAGTCTCATGAAATAAGTGTCATTCCCATTTTCAATAAGAAAATAGAAATTCTGAGACTTTCAGGGCCCTTGTTCCATCTAAAGGCCTCTGACTGTAAGCTGTGTGTTCCTTATATTACACTACAACCACTGTCTAAAGAAAGGGAATGGCTTGAAGTGGATGTTGCCCACATTTTAATGATAGTTTAATTACTTTAAAAATTATTTATTTGGTTATTGGAACTGATAGGCATGCGTACATTGCAATATGTGTGGAAAGAAAGTAAGTATGGAAAGATATCTTGGCCTACAATATTAAGCAAAAACAAAATCAAAACAGAAAAAAATGGGTTAGATAAGCCTTCTTTTCCTTCTTTCTAGAGTTTCATGCTACACCTATAAAGAGCTTTCCCTTTAAAATACATAACTAGAAAAAATAAAATAAAATACATAAATAGAGCCAAAAAGACTATATAAGTTAAATACAGTATATTTTTCAGAAAAACACAGGATACAGTGATGGATAACAGTAAATCAAGACTTTGAGAAATTGGTTAACTTAGGAATTAGTAAATTTCTTGTGAATGCTGGAATAATAGCTACCCAACTTAATTTCTTAGCTTTACATTATGGGGTCCTGTGGATAGCCCATAAACATTTTTTATGTTTTAATTAGGAACCAAATAACATTTTCATTAGTACTTTGCAATTTAGGAAGCTCTTTTTAGTAATTCCCTGCTATCTTTTTGATATTCAGAACAAAATTGGGGCTTATTATTATGATTGTTTATCCTTCATAAATGAAGAAACAGATTCAGAAGGTTAAATGTCTTGCCCAAAATAAGGAGTTTATTTATGTCAGTGAAAACGGATTAATCCAAATGATTTTTGGATTGGCTATATCTAATGAGATGGTCAGATTCTTCAACCTGGCAAAATTAACCTCAGAAAACACCCTTCATAGTTTTACCAGGTTTTTAATTTCTTAAAGCATGTAATTTCTAATGCTTTCTTTAGAAATTTACTTCTACCAGGAAATCTCCCATGAATTTGACAGAAACTCTGTTCATCTTATCACCTTAGTTCAGTTTTATTGTCTAAATTTATGTTTCATTTCCCTACTGCTGCCCCCTTCCCCAAGCTCAGTTCTGTGGAATATGGGAGGGTTGTTAGCTGTGTTAATTCTTGCTCTTGAAAGCAAATTGCATTTTCTGAGTCTATCCTTACAAAGGAAAGTAGTTCAATGGAAGTCTTGATACCCCAAATAGCTTTTATTCTTTCTGCTCGTCTAATTAGTCTGTATCTTTATGTCTCCAAAGTAGCTCAACTTGAATGTCCCATTTTTCAGCATAGAGCAGTCTGTAAAATGCCATTCAGAAGACGTCAGTAGTTTAGAGATAATACCACATTAAAAAAATATGATTAAAAATACTTGTTGAGGGCGCCTGGGTGGCTCAGTTGGTTAAGCGACTGCCTTCGGCTCAGGTCATGATCCTGGAGTCCCGGGATCGAGTCCCGCATCGGGCTCCCTGCTCGGCGGGGAGTCTGCTTCGTCCTCTGACCCTATCCCCTCTCGTGTTCTCTCTCTCTCATTCTCTCTCTCTCAAATAAATAAATAAAATCTTAAAAAAAAATACTTGATCATTATTACCTTAAATTTCTTTTCACACATTAATGAGAAGAAATTTCCTCTCTTTGAGTAATTGTAATGTGACTTATTTAATACAAAGGTATTTATTTCTGCCCTCAATAAAATCTTATTAAAACATTTTCTCCCTATAGTTTGTAATTATTTTCTTGCTGTTTACTTATTGCTATTTTTACTTTGTGACAATGGAGCTGCATTACTGTGTATTAAGTGTACCTTACATTTTTAAGACTTCTAACTTTGTATTTTCACATTCATTATATTTTATTATCACGGTAACCTTATGAGATAGGGAGGAGGATATACCCCCTGTTTTATAAACAGATAAACCGAAAGTGATGTATCATAGGTGATACTTGCAGCGATGGGAATAATTTCTTTTATTAACCTATAGTCATAAGTTTTGTTTTATTTCAAGATAACTTGTGACCATAGTGATTAACAATAGGACCTGGAACTCTTCTTCACCTCTTATTGATCATGTTTTTCTATATGTTAGGCAGTTCCTAACATATTAGTCACTAGTTTCAATTTTCTAAAAGCTAGATATAATATTTATCTTTAAGGGCTCTAAACTCTTAAACTTTGTGAATATGTAAGTTCTGCAGCATTAATATTTTCTAGACATTTTCTAATAGAGAAATATGACCCAGATATTGTTTTAGAATAATCAAGGATTTTTATATCACTGTTCTGATATGTTTTTAATAGAGTCTTAGATAATTCTTTAAAGAGATTTTTGTAGACTTACCAGGAGAAAATCCCATTTGTATCTGGCAGGTCTGTCAAGAATGTCTGGTATAATTAAAGTAGGATTTTCTTTTGGACAAAGTTAATTTAAAAAATGTCTATTTCCCAATGTTTCAGGGAACTCAGAATAAATTTAAACTTCTTCCCTCAAAATATTATTTAACCTTTTCAAATCCGAAATTCTTCAGATATGTTTCTTACCGTGATTTATCCTGATGGAGATTAATTGTATTTAAAATGCTTCTTAATTATATTTATATAAATTACAGGCGATTTTATTGTCTCTGTCAATCTCTTTGAAATTCACACTGTAAAGATTAGTAATGGAAATATTCTCTCTGTAGTTATATGCTTTAACCCAATTCTGTCAATTGGAGTAAGAAATGAAAACCAAACCAAAGTTAGGACCGTGGACAGATTATCAATCATAGCTCTCCACTCATTTAAACAGGTTTTGTTGTTTAAAATATTCTAATGAGGGGAAAAATCGAAGTTTGCTCCACTGAGTGCCATCTGCAGATTTGGGAGTATGGGAATACTCACTTATTGTTTAACATGTCCATATAATTACATCCTTGTTCTGGAAAGTAAGTATTCTTAGGGTAGTTTACAATTTTACAGTATTCTTAGGGTAGTTTACAATGTTACAATTTACAATATACACTCCTGTTAGTGCTGTCAACAAAACTGCTGTATTTAGACCCTTCCTATTTCTCACTCCCAACCCCCACCCCCAGCATCTTTAAAGTTAAGGCAATGGCTTTTTAGACAAAGAATTTATATGATTATCTTCTAAGAGGCAGAGATTTCTATAGAATCTGTAAAATCTCATGATCTCTGGAGGTTTTCATTCAGTGGTCAGGATGGGTTGATCATGATAAAATAATTGCCTGGTTAGAATGAAAGATAATTTTTCATTTTCTGAGGCTTTTTTACAGAAATGCTACTAGTATTCTTAGAGCTGGCTTAGTGCTAGAAGAGTGTGACCTATTAATCTTTTTTGTTCTTGCTTCTCCTGGTATCACCCAGATCCTGGCATTTTGCTTTGGCAGGCTAGACTCTGTTATTTAGACATCATAGCTGGCTGAGATTGTAGGACTTGATTTGGGGCCCAAAGCCATTATGGTTCATTATCCTTTCCTACTTTTCAAGGTTAATACTAATATATATTATAGTGGTATAGAGAACAATGAAAGTGATTAGTGAATCAGGCTCCCCTTGGTACTTAAATCTCACCTCAGTGTAAGTTATATTCTTAAGCAAGATGATTAACTTTTCTAGTTCATTAAGATATATTCGATGCAGTTATACCTCAGAGGAGTTTACTGTGTATTTCTGTGTGGCTGATGAGCAGATGAGCATTTTTTTTTTCTATTTACTTTCTCTTTTGTAACTGTTTCAAATGAAGACCTTAATTCTGAAAGACTGTGAAGCTAGTGACTTATGGGTTTTTGTAGTGCTTAAGCCAAGAAAGACTGTACTTTGGTAAGAACTAAAAATCATAACCATGTACATGGGGTTTTATATGATTCATTTGATTTTGATTAGTATATTGAACTGGGGCTATACATTATGGCTTACAGATGAAGCTGTGGTACAGTGGTACCTTTCTGGTGTTTTAATAACCTACTTTATAACTCCCATTATGAAGTATATGTGATGTATTTTTTAACATTTTATTTTCTTATGTTATGTTAATCACCATACATTACATCATTAGTTTTTGATGTAGCATTCCATGATTCATTGTTTGCATTTAACATCCAGTGCTCCATTCAATATGTGCCCTCTTTTATACCCATCACCAGGCTAACCCATCCGCCTACCCCCCTCCCCTCTAGAAACCTCAATTTGTTTCTCAGAGTCCATAGTCTCTCGTGGTTCGTCTCCCCCTCCGATTTCCCCCCCTTCATTTTTCCCTTCCTACTATCTTCTTCTTTTTTTTTAAACATACAATGTATTATTTGTTTCAGAGGTACAGGTCTGCAATTCAACAGTCTTACACAATTCACAGTGCTCACCATAGCACACACCCTCCCCAATGTCTATCACCCAGCCACCCCATCCTTCCCACCCCCCACTATTCCAGCAACCCTCAGTTTGTTTCCTGAGATTAAGAATTCCTCATATCAGTGAGATCATATGATACATGTCTTTCTTTCTTTGACTTATTTCACTCAGCATAATGCCCTCCAGTTCCATCCACACAGTTGCAAATGGCAAGATTTCATTCCTGTTGATGGCTGCATAATAGTCCATTGTATATATATACCACATCTTCTTTATCCATTCATCTGTTGATGGACATCTTGGCTCTTTCCATAGTTTGGCTATTGTGGACATTGCTGCTATAAACATTGGGGTGCATGTACCCCTTTTTTATATACATGTTTCCCTCTTAGCAAGGTTTCAGTGTAAAGTAACATATGTTGGCAATTTATCATTTCTTTTATTTCAAATTAATTCAAGGATATTATAACTACTCATCTCCAAAGAAGTGAGAATATTCTATGCTATATATATTTTCAGAATTGAAAGGGACTTTAGAGGTAATTATAGTGAATATTATGGCTGATTCCTGAACATACATTCTACCTCTTTCCATTGTAAACAGCAAAGTAACAGAGCAAAAGTTAGCAAATTATGCTCAACCACCGTCTGATTTTGTCAGGCCTATGAGCTAAGAATGGTTATTGCATTTTACACAATTGAAAAATAATAAAGAGAAGATTAATAATTTGCAACATGAAAATTATATGAAATTCAAATTTCAGTGTCCATAAAAAGGTTTTATTGAAACACAGCCATGCTCATTTGTGTACATGTTCTTTATGGCTGCTTTCATGCTATAACAGCAGAGTTGAGTAGTAGTTAGAGAGATTGCATGGCTTACAAAGCCTAAAATTTTTATCTGGCCCATTACAGAAAAATTTGTCTACCTGTGGTTTAGAGAACTGATTCCAGAGCAACGGATAGTTCTTGATCAGCCTCGTCCAGTCATAGGGGTTTGTTAGCCAGGGATTGTCTCAGCATGGGCAGGGCTATATCAGTTGGATTTAAGAGAATTTTTCCTCTGTAGGAGAAAAAGAACTTCCTTTTAAGAGAAAGTCACAAAAAGTCAAAGAATATATGGATATCAACAAAGATATGTATTTCTTTGCTACTGTTGGCATTTACTTTATGACCATAAGGAAAATTAGCCTTAGGTTAAACTCACACCTAGGAGGTGGAGGGGGAAGCTGACAGAGTTGGAGGAATAGAATTAAATCCAGCCTAACTTTGATTTTCTGTTATCAGAAACAACATAACAATGAAATTCATTGTTTTATAGCTTGATTGGGGTTTCTGGTTTTTTAAATGGAAGTATTATGGCACACATATTAGTTTCAGGTGTACAACATAGTAATTTGACATTTATATACATTTTGAAATAATCACCATGTAAGTCTAGTTACCATCTCTCTGTATATAAAATTAATACAATATTATCTATGTTCCTTGTGCTAAATATTACATCTCCATGACTTATTTATTTTATAACTGGAAGTTTATATCTCTTGATCTCTTTCACCAATTTTGCCCTCCTGCAACTTGCCTTCTCCTAGGGAACTATCAGTCTGTTCTCTGTATCTATGAGTCTGGTTTTGTTTTGTTTTTTTGTGTTCATTTGTTTTATTTTTTAGATTACACATATAAATGAAATCTTACAGTATTTGTCTTTCTCTGTCTGACTTATTTCACTTAACATAATACCCTCCAGATTCATCCATTTTGTCACAAATAACAAGAGTTTATTCTTTTTTATGACTAAATAATATTCCATTATTCTAAATATATAGATAGATACCATATCTTCTTTATCCATTCATCTGTCAGTGGACACTTAGGTTGCTTCTGTATCTTGGCTGTTGTAAATTATGCTGCAATAAACATAGGACCGAATATACCTTTCTGAGTTAGTGTTTTCATTTTCTTTAGATATATACCCAGAAGAGGAATTGCTGAATCAAATGGTAGTTTTTTTTTAAATATTTTGAAAAATACTGTTTTCCATAGTGGCTGCACCAATTTGCATTCCTACCAACAGTGCACAAGGGTTCCCTTTTTTTCACATCCTTACCAACACTGTTATTACTTGTCTTTTTGATACTAGTCATTCTAACAGATTTGAGGTGATATCTCAGTGTGGTTCTGTTTTGTATTTCCTGATGATTAGTGATGAGCATCTTTTCATTTGCCTGTTAGCCATCCATATGTGTTTGGGAAAATGTCTATTCAGGTCTTTTTTTGCATTTTTTAATTGAATTTTTTGCCTTTTGCTATTGAGTTGTAGGAGTTCCTTATATATTTTGGATATTAGCCCTGTGTCAGATACTTGGTTTGCAAATATTTTCTCTCATTCAGTAGGTTGTCTTTTTGTTTTGTTGATAGTTTCCTTTGCTGTGCAAAAGCTTTTCAGTTTGATGTAGTCCCATTTGTTTTTTACTTTTGTTGCCTTTGACTGAGGAGACATAATCTAGAAAAATGTTGCTACATCTAATGTCAAAGAAATTACTGCCTAAGTTGCCTAAGTTTTCTTCTAGAAGTTTTAAGGTTTTAGGTCTTACAGTCAAGTCTTTTGAGCTAATTTTTGTGTATGATGTAAGATAGTGATCCAGTTTCATTCTTACGCATGTAGTTTTCTCAACACAATTTATTGAAGAGATTATTTTTCCCTATTGTATGTTTTTGTCTCATTTGTTGTAGATTAATTGACCATCTATGCATGGGTTTATTTCTTGGCTCTATTCTGCTACATTGATCTATGTGTCTGTTTTTGTGCCAGTATCATGCTGTTTTGAATACTATAGCTTTGTAGTATCATTTGAAATCAGGGATGATGATACCTTCAGCTTTATTCTTCTTTCTCAAGATTGCTTTGGCTTTTGGGGTCTTTTGTGGTTCCATACAAATTTTAAAATTACTTGTTTTAGTTCTGTGAGACCATTTTATTTTGATAGGGATTACATTGAATCTGTAGTTTGCTTTGGGTAGAATGGAAATTTTAACAATATTAATTCTTTCAATTCATGAGTATGGTATAACTTCCCATTTATTTGTGTCTTCTTCTTCTTTTTTTTTTTTCATTAATGTTGTATAGTTTTCAGAGTATAAGTCTGTACCTCCTCAGTTAGATTTATTCCTAGGTATTTTATTCTTTTGGATGCAATTGTGAATGGGATTTTTTAAAAATTTCTTTTTCTGATAGTTTATAGAAATGCAACAGATTCTGTATCCTGCTACTTTATTGAATTCATTTATTAGTTATAATAGTTTTTGGTGGCATCTTTAGGGTTTTCTACATATAGTTTCATGCCATTCACAAATAGTGACAGTTTTACTTCTTACCAATTTGAATGCCTTTTATTTCTTTTTCTTGCCTAATTGCTATGGCTAGAACTTCCAACACTAGGTTGACTAAGAGTGATGAGAATTAGCCTCCTTGTCCTGTTCCTGATCTTGGAGGAAAAGCTTTCAGCTTTTCACCATTGAGTATGATGTTGGCTGTGGGATTGTCATATATGGTCTTTATTATGTCAAAGTACATTTCCTTATACCTACTTTGTTGAGTGTTTTTGTCATAAATCGGTGTTGTATTTTGTCAAATACTTTTTCTGCATCTATTGAGATGATCATATGATTTTTATCTTTCATTTTGCTTATATATATCACTTTGATTTGCAGATGTTCAACCATTCTTTCATTCCTGGAATAAATACCAATATCTTTTACAGTCATTGGTGTGCCTTCTTATCCATTCCCAGCCGGCCCTATTTTGTAATTATTCTCTGTTTCTTTTCCTTTCTCTTGTTTTTTTTTTTTTTTCCTTGTGATTTGATGGCTTTCTTTAGTGTTTATATTCCTTTCTCATTATTTTTTGTGTATCTAGTATAGTATAGGTTTTTGGTTTATGATCATGGTGAGATTCATATATAATAACACCTATATGGCAGTCTTTTAAGTTGATAGTCACTTGAGTTTGGCCACCTTCTAAAAGTACTCTATTTATGCTCCTCCCAACCTGTTTTATCATTTTGAGATCATATTTTACATTTTGTGTATTCCTAACCTATTGTAGATAATAGTTGATTTTACTACTTTTGTTTTTTAATCTTCATACTAGCTTTATGAGTAGTTTATCCACTACCTTTATGTATATTTATCTTTATTAGTGAGATTTTATTTTATATATTATTTCTGGTTATGGCCTTTATGCTTTAGCTTAAAGAAGTCCCTTTAACAATGCTTCTAAGGTCAGTTTAGTGGTGATGATAAACTCCCTTAGCTTTTGCTTGTCTGAGAAACTCTTTTTTTTTTTTTTTTCCAATTCTGAATTATAACCTTGACAGGTAGAGCATTCTTGGTTGAAGTTTTCTCCTTTCTGCATTTTGAATATATCATGCCAGGATCTTCTGGCCTGCAAAGTTTCTGCTGAAAAATCAGCAGATAGTCTTGTGGGGTTTCCCCTTGAATGTAACTAGTTGTTTTTCTCTTGCTGTTTTAGGATTCTCTTTTTATCTTTAGCTTTTGGTGTTTTAATTAAAATGCATTTTGGTGTGGATCCTTTTGGATTAGTCTTATTTCGGACTTTTTGTGTTCCTGGAGTTAGATGTTTGTTTCCTCTCCCAGTTTGGGAAACTTTTCAGCCATTGTCTTTTCAAATAAGTTTTTTTTTTTTTTTTTTTTGGTCCCTTTTTTTCTCTCTTCTCTTCTGGGACCCCTATAATATGAATGTTAGTATGCTTGCTGTTGTCTCACAGGTCACTTAAGCTATCGTTATATTTTAAATTTTCCTTTTTTTCTTTTTGCTGTTTTGTTTCAATGGTTCCCACTATCCTGTCTTCTAGGTCACCGATCTGTTTTTCAGTGTCATCTAGTCTGCTTCTGATTCCCTCTAGTATATTTTTCAGTTCAGTTATTATATTTTTCAGCTCTGTGAGTTCTATTTAGTACTTTCTTATATTTTCTATCTCTTTGTTGAAGTTCTAGGTGTGTTCACTCATTGTTTTCCTGATTTTGGTGAATATCTTTATGGCCATTAATTGGAACTCTTTATTTAGTAAATTACTTCTCTCTGTTTCATTAAGGTTTTTTTCTAGAGTTTTATCTTGTTACTTTATGGAACATGTGTTCCTCTTTGTCCTCATTTTGCTTGATTTTCTGTGTTTGTTTCTGGAGTTATGTGAAACAGTTATCTCTAGCTGTCTTGAAGGAGCAGTTCTGTGTAGAAGTTGAACCTCGTCATTTAACCTTACCTTAGTTCTTGGTTGACTCTTGAGTTGTCTCTTGGATTGTTTGAGAACATTGTGGTTCAGAAATTCAGTCCCCCTGGCCACCTGAGCCTGCCGCTCAAGGGGTATCCCTTGTGTAGGCTGGGTGTGCCCCTTGGCTCTGGTGGTGCTGGATGAGCAGCTGGGGGATGTGGGGGGGGCCAGGGCTGCTTACTTCTGCTGTTAGGTCATTAGAGTGAGGGTACAAAAATGGCACCTACCAGTGTTGGTGTCAGTAAGGTAGAGGGAGCCAATAACAGTGGCATCTGCCAGCATACCATCCCGGAAGAGAGTCCCAACAGACTTCTGCCTCTCTGATAGCTTTAAGTTTAGCAAGTAAATCTCCTTCACCTATAATCTAGGCTCTTTTTAAAATGCTGCTTTTTATGCTGGTCCCAAGGAGTGTTGTTCTGCACATAAGCCCTTTAAGAGCAGAATCTTAATTCTCTATGCCCTGTGTTTCCCCTGAACATAATCCCCATTGGTTTTCAAAGCTGGGCATTTGGAGCTTCTTTCTCTGGTGCAGGACCTGAGGGTAGGGGTGCCTTGTGTGGGGTACAAACTTCTTTCCCTTAGTGAGAAGTGATCTATATCTAATTTTTTTTATATCTATAATGAAATGTGTGTGTGTGTGTGTGTGTGTATACACACACACACATATTTTTTGAGCTCCCTCCTGATTGTGGGTTGTCCCTCTGGGGGTGGGGTTTTTGGTGAAGAGCATGTCTCTGCCTCTCCTACCAGTCTTGATGTGGTCCTTTTATCTTTTGTTGTGGAGCAGGTGTTCAGCTAGTTCTCAGGTTCTTTTAGGGGCTATTTTTCCCATATGTAGCTGTATATTTTTTTTGTCCATGGGAGGAGGTGAATTCATATCTTCCTGCACCACCATCTTGAACTACCTCCTCTGAGCTTTTTGTTATTTATAACCCCTACTTTGTCTCCACTTGATATACTGTTATAAAATAAATATGAGTGCATTAAAGCCACCACAAACTCCAAACTAGGGACCCATAACCTACTTAATGGAAATTGCAAAAGAAATCTTATACTGGGAACTATTTACTGAGGGTCTCAATATTCTGATCAGTCCATTAGGTGATTTATGTCCTTAGGACTACAACATATGAGATAGATATTATCTCCATTTTATAAATAAGAACCCTCAGGTTATCCAACTTTACAAGATCACACAGCTAGAATGTGGTACAGTGACCCAAGTCTGTTTCCCTAGTCCTTCCCTTTTATGCTGAAGTAAACATTGTTTGTACGGGAGAATTCTGCTAATATTCAATTTTTTGTTGCACTCAGTAGGACTGTGGAAGGCAATTAATTCACTGTGATATGCCTGCTTTATATAAGGAGTTAGTGCCTCAAAAAATTAGAGTTAATATTTGATCATCTGAGAGCAGATTAATTATACTGAAGTTGTTTTTAAATTATGAATTTAGTTTTTAGAGCAGCTTCAGGCTCACAGAAAAGTTGAGGGGAAGATACGGAGATTTCCTATAAACCCCTGACCCCACACATGCATAGCCTCCCTCATTATCAACATCCCCCTCCAGAATATTATGTTGGTTACAACTGATGAACCTACATTGACACATCACTATCACATAAAGTCCATGGTTAATATTAGGATTCATTCTGAGTGTTATACATTCTATATGGGTTTGGACAAAAGTATGATGACATGTATCCAATATTATGATATCATGAAGAGTATTTTCACTGCCCTAAAAATCCTCCTTTTCATGTATTTCTCTCTTCCAAATCCCCTTGTTTTGAAAAAGGAGATACTTTTGGATTGATTAGTGTTCTTTAATATTTTTTATTACATAAAACTCCTCATGCAAAAAATTAAAATGTTATGAAACTGCAGATACCCGTTTTTGACTTTCAAAAATGGCAGTTTTATATGGTTCAATCTAATTCTAAGGCAAAACTTTAGTTTCTCTTTACTCCTACTCCTACCCATTCTTACACAATTTGGTGTGTATCATTACAGTGTTCTTTCTCTGTATGTGTGTATATGCCATAAATGGAATCATACAATATAAATTCTTTTGCAACTTTGATTATTTCTTTAAAAACAGAATTGACTATGTTTTTTAAATTAAAAAAATTTAAAATTATTATTAAAGTATAAAAAATTATTGAAGTATAATTGGCATATAATGTTGTATTACTTTCATGTGTACAACTTATTGATTCAGCAATTCTATACATTACTCAATGCTCACCCCAATAAGTGCAGTCATTAACTGTTCCCATACAATGTTATTACAATTTAATGATTATATTCCCTACATTGTACCTTTCATCTTCATGACTTATTTACTTTTTAAATAGAAGTTTGTACCTCTTAATTTCCTTTATCTATTTCATTCATCTCTCTACCTACCTCCCAGCTGGCAACCAGCAGTTTGTACTCTATATTTAAGGGTCTATTTGTTTGGGAGGAGGAGCAAGATGGAGGAGGAGTAGGAGACCTAAATTTCATCTGGTCCCAGGAATTCAGCTAGATAGGGATCAAAACCATTCTGAACACCTACGAACTCAACAGGAGATCGAAGAAAAGAATAGCAGCAACTCTGAACAGAAAAGCAACCACTTTCTGGAAGAGTCCTATTCTATCCCTTCATAGTACTTAACCTTATTTTTGGTATATATATATATATATAAGTTGTTCTCTCTTTAAAATTTTGGGATACAGTTTCTTCTAACAGACCAACATATACCCTAAATCTCTAGTGTATGGCTTTGTTCTAGTCTCCTGCCTGATCACATTCTCTCCCCCCTCTTTTTTTAATTCCTCTTCTTTCTTTTTTAAACCAACTTCTTATCTTATCAATTCCTTTTATAAAATCTTTTATAATTTTCATCCTTACAGTCATATTCCATCTCTTCATCGTATTTACCCTTATTTTTGTACATATATAAGTTTTTCTTTCCTTAAAGTTTTGGGAGGCACTTTCTTCTAACAGACCAAAATACACCCAAAATCTAGTGTGTGGCATTGATCTCTGCACCAGCTTGATCATATTTGATCATATTCTGTTTTTTGTTTTTTGTTTTTTTATCTTTTCCTTTTTTCTTTCTTTCCCTTTCTTTTCCCCTGGTTTCAGGTCTCTTCTCATTTGTTTAGTGTCTATTTTTCTGGGGTCATTGTTACACTCTTAGCATTTTGTTCTCTCATTCATCTATTCTCCTCTGGACAAAATGATAAGACGGAAAACATCACCTCAAAAAAAAGAACAAGAGGCAGTACTGACTGCCAGGGACCTAATCAATATGGACATTAATAAGATGTCAGAACTAGAGTTCAGAATGATGATTTTAAGGATACTAACTGGGCTTGAAAAAAGCATGGAAGATATTAGAGAAACCCTTTCTGGAGAAATAAAAGAACTAAAATCTAGCCAAGTCGAAATCAAAAAGGCTATTAATGAAGTGCAATAAAAAATGGAGGCTCTAACTGCTAGGATAAATGAGGCAGAAGAGAGAATTAGTGATATAGAAGACCAAATGATGGAAAATAAAGAAGCTGAGAAAAAGATAAACAACTACTGGATCACAAGGGCAGAATTAGAGAGATATGTGATACCATAAGATGAAACGATATTAGAATAATTGGGATCCCAGAAGAAGAAGAAAGAGAGAGAGGAGCAGAGGTATATTAGAGCAAATTATAGCAGAGAACTTCCTTAATTTGGGGAAGGAAACAGGCATCAAAATCCAGGAGGCACAGAGAACCCCTCTCAAAATCAATAAAAATAGGTCAACACCCTGACATCTAATAGTAAAACTTACAAGTCTCAGAGACAAGAGAAAATCCTGAGAGCAGCTCGGGAGAAGAGATCTGTAATCTACAATGGTAGAAACATTAGATTGGCAGCAGACCTATCCACAGAGACCTGGCAGGCCAGAAAGGACTGGCAGGATATCTTCAGAGCACTAAATGAGAAAAATATGCAGCCAAGAATACTATATCCAGCTAGGCTGTCATTGAAAATAGAAGGAGAGATAAAAAGCTTCCAGGACAAACAAAACCTAAAGGAATTTGCAAACACCAAACCAACCCTACAAGAAATATTGAAAGGGGTCCTCTAAGCAAAGAGAGAGCCTAAAAGTAACATAGACCAGAAAGAAACAAAGACAATATACAGTAACAGTCACTTTACAGGCAATACAATGGCACTAAATTCCTATCTTTCAATAATTACCCTGAATGTAAATGGGCTAAATGCCCCAATCAAAAGACACAGGCTATCAGATTGGATAAAAAAATAAGACCCATCAATTTGCTGTCTGCAAGAGACTCATTTTAGACCCACAGACACCTCCAGATTGAAAGTGAGGGTGTGGAAAACCGTTTACCATGCTAATGGACACCAAAAGAAAGCTGGGGTGGCAATCCTTATATCAGACAAATTAGATTTTAAACCAAAGACTATAATAAGAGATGAGGAAGGACACTATATCATACTTAAAGGGTCTATCCAATAAGAAGATCTAACAGTTATAAATATCTGTGCCCCTAACATGGAAGCAGCCAATTATATAAGCCAATTAATAACAAAAGCAAAGAAACACATCGACAACAATACAATAATAGTAGGGGACTTTAACACCGCCCTCACTGAAATGACAGATCATCTAAGCAAAAGATCAACAAGGAAATAAAGACTTTAAATGACACACTGGACCAAATGGACTTCACAGATATATTCAGAACATTCCATCCCAAAGCAACATAATATACATTCTTCTCTAGTGCCCATGGAACATTTTCCAGAATAGATCACATCCTAGGTCACAAATCAGGTCTCAACCAATTTCAAAAGGTTGGGATCATTCCCTGCATATATTTAGACCACAATGCTTTGAAACTAGAACTCAGTCACAAGAGGAAAGTCGGAAAGAACTCAAATACATGGAGGCTAAAGAGCATCCTACTAAAGAATGAATGGGTCAACCAGGAAATTAAAGAAGAATTAAAAAAATTCATGGAAACAAATGAAGATGAAAACACAACTGTTCAAAATCTTTAGGATGCAGCAAAGGCAGTCCTAAGAGGAAAGTATATAGCAATACAAGCCTTTCTCAAGAAACCTTTCTCAAGAAAGGTCTCAAATACACAACCTAACCCTACACCTAAAGGAGCTGGGGAAAGAACAGCAAATAAAGGCTAAACCCAGCAGGAGAAGAGAAATAATAAAGATCAGAGCAGAAATCAATGAAATAGAAACCAAAAGAACAGTAGAACAGATCAACGAAACTAGGAGCTGGTTTTTGAAAGAATTAACAAGATTGATAAACCCCTGGCCAGACTTATCAAAAAGAAAAGAGAAATGACCCAAATAAATAAAATCATGAATGAAAGAGGAGAGATCACAACCAACACCAAAGAAATACAAACAATTATAAGAACATATTATGAGCAACTATATGCCAGCAAATTAGATAATCTGGAAGAAATGGATACATTCCTAGAGATGTAAAAACTACCAAAACTGAACCAGGAAGAAATAGAAAACCTGAACAGACCTATAACCACTAAGGAAATTGAAGCAGTCATCAAAAATCTCCCAAGAAACAAGAGCCCAGGGCCAGATGGCTTCCCAGGGGAATTCTACCAAACATTTCAAGAAGAATTAATACCTATTCTTCTGAAACTGTTCCAAAAAATAGAAATGGAAAGAAAACTTCCAAACTCGTTTTATGAGGCCACCATTACCTTGATCCCAAAACCAGACAAAGACCCCATCAAAAAGGAGAATTACAGACCAATATCCTTGATGAACATGGATGCAAAAATTCTCACCAAAATACTAGCCAGTAGGATCCAACAGTACATTAAAAGGATTATTCACCACGACCAAGTGGGATTGATCCCTGGGCTGCAAGGTTGGTTCAACATCTGCAAATCAATCAATGTGATACAATACATTAATAAAAGAAAGAACAAGAACCATATGATCCTCTCAATAGATGCAGAAAAAGCATTTGACAAAGTACAGCATCCTTTCCTTATCAAAACTCTTCAGAGTATAGGGATAGAGAGTACATACCTCAATATCATAAAAACCATCTATGAAAAACCCACAGTGAATATCATTCTCAATGGGGAAACACTGAGAGCTTTCCCCCTAAGGTCAGGAAAACGGCAGGGATGTCCACTATCACCACTACTAGTCAACATAGTACTAGAAGTCCTAGCCCCAGCAGATAACAAAAAGAAACAAAATGCATCCAAATCGGCAAAGAAGAAGTCAAACTCTCACTCTTTGCAGATGATATGATACTTTATGTGGAAAACCCAAAAGACTCCACCCCAAAACTGCTACAACTCATACAGGAATTCAGTAAAGTGGCAGGATATAAAATCAATGCACAGAAATCAGTGGCATTCCTATACACCAACAACAAGACAGAAGAAAGAGAAATTAAGGAGTCGATCCCATTTACAATTGCACCCAAAACCATAAGATACCTAGGAATAAATCTAACCAAAGAGGCAAAGAATCTGTACTCAGAAAACTATAAAATACTCATGAAAGAAATTGAGGAAGACACAAAGAAATGGAAAAACATTCCATGCTCATGGATTGGAAGAACAAATATCGTGAAGATGTCAATGTTACCTAGAGCAAGCTACACATTTAAAGCAATCCCTATCAAAATACCATCAACTTTTTTCAAAGAAATGGAACAAATAATCCTAAAATTTGTATGGAACCAGAAAAGACCCCGAATAGCCAGAGGAATGTTGAAAAAGAAAAGCAAAGCTGGTGGCATCATAATTTCGGACTTCCAGCTCTATTACAAAGCTGTCATCATCAAGAGGGTATGGTAGTGGCACAAAAACAGACACATAGATCAATGGAACAGAATAGAGAGCCCAGAAATCGACCCTGAACTCTATGGTCAACTAATCTTCAACAAAGCAGGAAGGAACGTCCAATGGAAAAAAGACAGTCTCTTCAAAGAATGGTGTTCGGAAAATTGGACAGCCACATGCAAAAGAATGAAACTGGACCATTTCCTTACACAAAAATAGACTCCAAATGGTTGAAAGACCTAAATGCGAGAAAGGAGTCCATCAAAATCCTAAAGGAGAACACAGGCAGCAACCTCTTCGACCTCAGCCGCAGCAACTTCTTCCTGGAAACATTGCCAAAGGCAAGGGAAGCAAGGGCAAAAATGAACTATTGGGACTTCATCAGGATGAAAAGCTTTTGCATAGCAAAAGAAACAGTCAACAAAACCAAAAGGCAACTGACAGAATAGGAGAAGATATTTGCAAATGACATATCAGATAAAGGGCTAGTATCCAAAATCTATAAGGAACTTATCAAACTCAACACCCAAAGAACAAATGATCCAATCAAGAAATGGGCAGAAGACATGAACAGACATTTTTCCAAAGAAGACATCCAAATGGCCACAGACACATGAAAAAGTGCTCCACATCACTCGGCATCAGGGAAATCCAAATCAAAACCTCAATGAGATACCACCTCACACCAGTCAGAATGGCTAAAATAAATGACAGATGTTGGCAGGGATGTGGAGAAAGGGGAACCCTCCTACACTGTTGGTGGGAATGCAAGCTGGTACAGCCACTCTGGAAAACAGCATGGAGGTTCCTCAAAAAGATGAAAATAGAGCTACCATACGACCCAGCAATTGCACTACTGGGTATTTACCCCAAAGATACAAATGTAGGGATCCGAAGGGGTACGTGCACCCCGATGTTTATAGCAGCAATGTCCACAATAGCCAAATTATGGAAAGAGCCAAGATGTCCATCGACAGATGAATGGATAAGAAGATGTGGTATATATATATACAATGGAATATTATGCAGCCACCAAAAGGAATGAAATCTTGCCATTTGCAACGACATGGATGGAACTGGAGGGTATTATGCTGAGTGAAATAAGTCAATCAGAGAGAGACATGTATATGATCTCACTGATACGAGGAATTCTTAATCTCAGGAAACAACCTGAGGGTTGCTGGAGTGGTGGGGGGTGGGAGGGATGAGGTGGCTGGGTGATAGACATTGGGGAGGGTATGTGCTATGGTGAGCGCTGTGAATTGTGTAAGACTGTTGAATCACAGACCTGTACCTCTGAAACAAATAATACGTTATATGTTAAAAAAAAAAAAGAAAAGAAAGAAGATAGCAGGAAGGGAAAAATGAAGGGGGGGATATCAGAGGGGGAGACGAACCATGAGAGACTATGGACTCTGAGAAACAAACAGGGTTCTAGAGGGGAGGGGGGTGGGGGGATGGGTTAGCCCGGTGATGGGTATTAAAGAGGGCACATATTGAATGGAGCACTGGGTGTTATACGCAAAGAATAAATCATGGAACACTACATCAGAAACTAATGATGTAATGTATGGTGATTAATATAACGTAATAAAATAAAATTAAAAAAAGAAAATATTAAAAAAAGTCTGTTTGTTCATCTTTTGGTTTTTAGATTTCACATGTAAGTGAAATCATATGGTATCCAGCTTTGTCTGACTTATTTCACTTAGCATAATATCCTCTAGGTCCATCCATGTTATCACAGATGTCAAGCTCTCCTTTTTCATTGCTAATATTCCATTATATATATATGTGTGTGTGTATATATATATATATCTTTATCCATTCATCTATCAATGGACACTTGGGTTGCTTCTATATCTTGCTTATTGTGAATTATGTTGCAATAAGCTTGGGGAAGCATTTATCTTTTTTTTTTTTAAGATTTTATTTATTTGTCAGAGAGAGAGAGAGCACACAAGCAGGGGGAGCGGCAGGCAGAAGGAGAAGCAGGCTCCCTGCTGAGCAAGGAGCCCGATGCAGGACTCGATCCCAGGACCCTGGGATCATGACCTGAGCCAAAGACAGACACTTAACTGACTGAGCCACCCAGGCATCCCAGCATTTATCTTTTTAAATTAATGTTTACATTTTCTTTGGGTAAATACCAATTAGTGGACTTACTGAATCATATAGTAATTATATTTTTAATTTTTTTAAGGAACCTCCATACTGTTTTCCACAGTGGTTGCAGCAACCTACAATGCCACCAACAGTGCACAAGCATTCCCTTTTCTCCACATTCTCTCTAACACTTGTTATTTCTTGTCTTTTTTGATACTAGCCATTTTGACAGATGTAAGGAGATATCTCATTGTGATTTTGCTTTTTTATCTCCTGATGATTAGTGATGTTAAGCATCTTTTCCTGTGTCTTTTGGCCACCTGTAGTCTTCTTTTTAAAAAATGTCTGTTCAGGTCCTCTGTAATCAGTTTATTTTTTTGGTGTTGAGTTGTATGAGTTCTTTATGTATTTTGGATATTGGCCCCTTATTAGATCTATGATTTGCAAACATCTACCATTTGGGAGGGTGTCTTTTTATTTTGTTGATGATTTCCTTTGCTGTGTAGAAGCTTTTTAGGTTGATAGAGTCCCATTTGTTTATTTTTGCTTTTGTTGTCATTGCTTTTGGAGTCAGATCCAATCAGGAACTGCTTTGGAGGGATGCCTGCAGAGGCAAGAGGGTTGGGTGAGGTGGATCCACATGAGAATGCTCAGGTGGGGAACACAGTGCTAGCAGCGTAGTTGGAGAGTGTAGAGTTGGCTCCCACAAATGTCCTGCTGGAGGAGAGGAAGAGAAATGGCACCTGCCAGCACTTTTGCTCTCAGAGAAATCTCCTGTAGATCCCTGCTTCTCTGGTATACTTTCTAAGTCAATAAGTTTCCTTCATCTATACCCCAGGCACTTTTCAAAGTGCTGCTTCTGTGCTGTGTCTTCAGCTGAATTATTTAGTATGCTGTCTCTTTAGGAGTGGGGACTCAAGTTCTCTATTGCCCTCAGCCTCCCCTGGAGTTAAGCCTGTTAATTTTAAAGCTCCTAGGGTTAAGCCATGCTGGTTTTCAAAGGCAGAAGTTAAGAGGACTACTCCTCCCAGTGTGGGTCCTCAGTGCCAGGAGTGCCTGGTGTGGGGTCTGATCTCTTGCATTTCCATGTTTGTGATTTCCCTCCTATTTGGGATTAATACTGCCAAGGGTTTGGTTCCCAACAATGTCTCTGCCTTTCTTACCCTTTTGTACGTGGCCTTCTCTCTATGACTAGCTATGGAAGGTCTGTTCTGCCAGTCTTCTGGTCATTTTCAGAGTTAGTTGTGTAAATGTGGCTATTGCCTCGATGTACCTGTGGGACCAGGTAAGCTCAGGATCCTCCTACTTCCACATCTACCCTCCTTCTCCCTACAATGAGGTTTATTGAAGTGATTTTGTATTACCAAGAAACTTAAAATTCCTTTACTCATCTACTTATTTTATAAGCATTTCTGACACTACATATGGTAAATATCAACCTGCTTAATTATAGCCTTCTGAAATCTCACCTTTATTCTTTGTTTTATGGTTATAGAAGACCTTTCTAATATAAATACATTTTCAAGGAAGTTTTGTGGGGGCTGACTTTATATCAATGTAAGAGTTGTTTGCTCTCCAAATGCAACCAACTAGATAGCTGCCTAAGCCTCCCTGCATCAGATTTTTACAGATGGACTTTTTTTTACTTAAGGAGGAAACATGCAAATCATTTTCTGCTAGAAAAAGGGAAAAAAAACATATTAAATTATAAGTATAAATCACTTTATAATTTTAAACATACTAATTATATTGATATTACCCATTACTGTTTCCTCCCATCAGTGTGAATAATTGAGAATATAAAGGCTTATTCTCAATGCAACTATGTCCATGTAAAAAATAATACTTGATGAAATTATTACGTATTTAAAATTGAATGGTTTATAGTAAAAATTTTCCCGTCTTTTTTTTGTGCAACATTTTAACAAAAAGTCACAACTTTTTGAGATTTTTAAAAGAATTCATTCTATTTTAAGATGAATCGTATTATCTGGGTTATGTGTGTTTGGACTCAGTGGTTTGCGGCTTGCATACTCTGCTAATCTACTGTGCTAATCTTTCCTGCCTTCCTTCTTCAGATATGGTCCTTGACCAACAAGTGAGCTCAGGTCAGCTCAATGAGGATGTACGCCACAGGGTTCATGAGGCACTGATGAAACAGCATCACCACCAGAATCAGAAAAAACTCACCAATAGAATTCCCATTGTTCGTTCCTTTGCTGATATTGGCAAGAAACAATCAGAACCAAATTCCATGGATAAAAATGGTAAATGCTTCTTTATTGTACTCTTTGTGTTTATTATAGGCATTTGAAATTTCAAAGTGCTTCTAAATTCTTTAAAACATATTTTATTTGAAAATTATTTATTGAAATACAGATTGTTGTAGTAGAATTATTTCTTTTTTATACATATATAGTCTTATTTTCAAGCATCAAATTGTAGAAATTTTAACAAAGAATTTAAATTTCCTGAAATGCCCTTGAAAGAATGCAAAGGAAACGTTTATATAATAAGAAGTTACACACTCAAATGCCACAAACATAAACTGAGCATCAGTTGTATCCCAGTCAAGGTCCTAGTCTTCATCCACAACCTGAGAATGTAATATAATGCTTTGAGCTATGGCTTTTTAAAGTTAAAATGAATAAAGATCACCAATTATTGTTTGTGGAAAACAGATATTGCTTTCATGTTACTCATAGTCAACAAATTCCATGAGAGATTATGATTGAAAAGACCAACCAATGCCTTGCTTGTGGCTCTACATATGTGAAGCCTGAGTTCCAGTTCATAGTCGTCGCTGTTTGCAGTGCTACATCTTCAATGTCCATGGAGCCACGGTGTACTTACTCTCTTTGCATACCACACCAATCGCTGTTTTTTAGCAATCGTGACTTACTCTTTATGGCTTGTGCTTCAGACTGTTTTATCATTCTTTTGTATTTTGTTCTCTCCTTGCATCTATTTGAACCTTCATCATTTACCCTAAAGAAGTTGGTTAGGAATCTCTCGTTAGATCCATCCTTTCTATTAGTATTGTGAAGGAAAATAAACTTATCTTGAGGAAGATACGAATTTGTTAAGCTTTCATCAGCTATAAAAATTCCCAGTTTTAAAAGATAAAAATTAATGAAAAGTAATTTCAAATGCTGTACTAGAAAAACTCTGACTTGCACAAATGCACTAAAGCATGTATATTTCTGCATTGACTATTTTATGTCATTTCCCTCCTACTTTCAAAAGCTGTACTGATGCCTTAAATACAAACGCATGAAAATGAGTTTTCTCCACATTGTGCTTTAAATGGGATTTTTAAACCAATTCTCCTACTACTGAATCAAATATATACATATAGAAGAAATGCTTTAATAAATCAATGGAGATGATTAGATGTACTATTGTTTCAGAGCACGAAACCAGTTCTTAATGGCAAAATGATTTTTGAAATACTTATTTGATTTTTTAAATCATTGCCATTATATAACAGTCTGTAGTTGTGCATACACAGGTATCCCCTGCTTTCTGAAAATTCACGTTATGCCACTTCACTTTGGTTCTTTTTAAAGATTTATTTATTTGAGAGAAAGAGCATGCACGTGTGCACGTGGGGGTAGGGCAGAGGGAGAGGGAGAGAGAGAGAATCTCCAGCAAACTCGCTTCTGAGCATGGAGGACAATGCTGGGCTCAATCCCATGCCCTTGAGATCATGACCTGAGCTGAAATTGAGCTGGTCGCTTAACCCACTGAGCCACCCAGGTGCCCCATGCAACTTCACTTTTACGAAAGACCTGCATTAGTACCTATTTTAATTAACCAAAAGAAATCCAAAGAGGATTTTGCTTTTACAAAAAAAGCTGTTACTGTACTCTTGTAGGTCTTAAAAGTGAAGTGGCATAAGGCAAACTTCCAGAAAGTGGGGGATCCTCTTCACTTTGTGCCATTTTAGCTTATGTAGGGTTTCATGGGAACACTACTTTTGTATAGCAAGGGAAACCTGTAGTAAGTTCAATTAAGTACTTTATAACATATACCAACTTGTGTTTGTAGATTCCACTGAGCATTTTGAGAATTTATGACTTGCTTTAAATCACATCATATATTCAAAATATATTCTATATCACAATTTGCTTTAAAATATGTTATACATAAAAATGACAAAGTGAAGGTTTTATATTCTGAAACTTAATTTAAATGTAGTACTTTTATTATGCTTATAATACTAGAACTTATTTGGGTATGATGATATTAAAACAACAGATTCAGATATTTACTAATTTTGACATTGGGCTTATGTCTACATGATTCTGAAGACCTTATTAAAATATCTCTATGAACTAACTCTCTATGAATGCAAGCACATTTAAAAAAATTCTGCCTTCATTTAGTCACTTTTAATAGAAATCATACAATAAAATATATGTCTTTAAGAAGGATTTGTGTTTGTTTAAAAATGCAAGGCTTGTGGATTGTGATTAGCCATAATTTTTATTTCAAATTCCACTGGGAATAATGTTTACCATAAAATAACTTTATTGCATTTTATTCATGGAGGGAAGAAGGTAATGAATTTACTGGATGACTAATTTATTGAAATATCATGTAGACCTAGACACAGTATTTGATACTGCTTTAAACTTCTGGTAAACATAAGAAGAAATGATAGAAATATAGTCTTGAATCACAAGACTACATATAGATACATAGAGATACAAAGTTTTCTGAAAGCCTACTTTCTGCCTTACTGAGGCAAATGCTTAGTTTTTCTGAAAACTAGAATGTGAGTAGTTCTGAAGTGATTCTGTCACCATCTGTCTCATCAGCCTTTATCTAAACACGTAGAGATCTTTTTGAGGCACACATTAGGATAATAAAAACTTGGAAACATTTTTAATAAGATTCATATACCCAATTAAGTATTGTTGTAGAGTATGCTGTCAGAAATGGTTTTCTAAGCCTAGGCTTATAACACCTCCTTGTGACTCTGTTTTGCTTCTTCATACACTTTGCATAATTATGTGTGTTGAGAATTCTGAAAATATGTATAGACTTCACCAATTTAGCGATAAATCTCCTATCCAGAAGTGAAAAAAAATGTGAAAGACCTTTATTACTAAGGTTCTCAATCTACTTAGGAACGCTAAAAACTGACAAATTCTAGATAAACAAACAAATCGAAATTTGTAGCCATAAATAGAGAATTGACATTGTTTCAAAATATGCAATGGAGATTTATTTTTTGTGTACACTAGTACAGAGAGATGCAGAAGGATTTTAAGAAATCCAAAAGGGTGAAAATAATATTCTCATTGTTAAAAAATTTTTTTCAGCAGAGTATTTCATACAAAAAGATTGACTTTTTTCTTTTAAGATTATAGAATAGGAATTAAATGGAATGAAGATTTTCTAGAAACTTGAAAACAGAAAATATTTTCCTTCCCCAGCATAGGGATAGAAATAAGCCCCCTCTTGTTTTTAATATACTTTCACTTTTGAGGCAATTTTGAGGAAATTCCCTCAAAAATGAACTGATATTTATATAAAGAAGTCTAAAAAAGAGAATAAGGTTTCTACTTCCTTAATTGACTTTTCCTTAAGCATTATTACCTTGGTAGTAATTCCAAGAGTTAATTAAATTCAGATATTTCAATCTGAGTCTCAAATGTGGATCTTCCCCATTTTATAGATTTGATATGCGAGATAGTGATTTCCTTGCTCCTTTCCTCCCCAAGTCTGCACTATTTTGTTCATAACTTTTTTAGTGATTTGTGATAATTTGTCAGTCTCACCTCTAAATATGTTAGCTTTGCTTTTTTGTATAATTCTTTTTCTTGGTGTTTTGCACATTCTCTTAAGGGCTAAGTTGCAGTATGCTATGGATTCACCGTGCATTTGAATGCCGCCATGCTGTGTTTAACTTTCACTTTTCATTAAGCATCAAAACTGTGAGAATTAAATGTCTGATTCTGATGTTTCAATAAAAAGTCACAGTTACATTTGGCAAAACAACAGCAAAAAAATAATAGAAAAATAATATCTTCTTTAACATTAAAACTCTGAAAAAGATATGGGTAGAAAGTACTTAGGATAAATATATCAAGAATAGTCAGTAATTCCTTGAAACTAGAAGGACTTTCTAAAAATAAAAATAACACTTGTGTTTAAATGATCTGAAAAGTAAATATATCAATATTTGGTATTTATCATTTAGGTCATGCATTCGATTATATTTTGAGACATTGGATTACAAATCTAATATAAAATATTATTAACCTACTGATAATACTTGTATGTTTTAAAAATAATTTAACACTCATGTGTTTGCTCAGGTGTAGGTTATACTCATTCCACTGTATTCCACTAATAATTCTAACTCTATTTCTTTTCCTTCACATATCTTTTCTCCCTCCTGTTATGAATATTTTCCAGTTGCGTCTTTTATTTAGGATCACAAAAGGAGTTACAGAGCAGAAGGTCTCTAACTTACTTTCAAAACCATAGGTTACTGGGGAACATTTAGATTTGGAAGGATTGGGTATGAGTTGATTCTGTAGGCCTGCGTAGATCCCAGCCCTTAAAATAATGTACACATGTGTATTGTGAATGATTTTTATTTATGGCTTTTGGAAATCAGTTTTATTGCCTTATAATCACTACTTTTACAAATGCTGTACTTTTTATTTTCAGATGTATAATGTTTTTATGTGTTGAGATATTTATATGCTTTCATGTTTTTTAAATATTCTGGTCTCATAAGTAAGATAACAAAGAGTTTAAAAATTATTCCACATAATGTTTTACCTTGGAAGAAAAAAAACCTAGAATTATAAGTCTTGAATTTTTTGAATTTCTAATTTCAAGAATTACTTGAAAGAAAACATGTTAAAAGATTCACGTAGATGTCAGAAGTAAACATTGTTATCCAATAAAGGTATTTTCCATTGCTCCAAAAAAAATCGAGGTGACTTGTTAACAAAACTGACAGTTCTGTTCAGAGGCTATATTGTTGTTACTAAGTTTTGGAATATCAAGACTAGATATTAACAGCAAAAAGAGGTCTAATAGTGTTTAAATTTATTATTTCTTATATTACATTAATTATTGTCAGGCATACTAATTTTTCTCCAAGTTTAATTATGTACATACTTTTTATGTTTTTGAAATGTAGCTCACCTAATCAACATTTTCTAAATATTTAGCCTTTCTTTCTTCATGTTTTCTATTCCCATGAATAAATGTATTGTTACACATGTATGTACTTTGTCATTCATCTTTATATTTCTTTATTTTGCTCTGTCTTGTGTCTGTCTCTAACAGGCTCATCTCATCTCTGTACCTCCCTCATCTCCTACCTTTTGGGTACTCTAAATGCGTTGAAGGTTTCTGAGGTAGTGTAAATCAGCTTGGTCTCAAGGTTAATAGTAATGTACCTTTATGTCTTCATCCCAGTTTCCTTCAATACACATGAGTTTCAGCAGATTAAGCAGTAGCAAATAATGCTATTCTTAAGTGATATGTTATTCTCCTATTGATTTGAATTTGGCCAAATAGAAGTTAAAAAGCTGCTGTTTTATACACTACTTATGTACATAATTTATTTAAAGAAGAAGAAAACTATAGGTAAGGGCTTAAATGAGTTAATATGATACTTTACAGATATTTTGAGAACATATTTTACAGTTGTGTTTCCATAATGAGATGCTTTAATGATACTGACATTACTTAAAATAAAACAAATAGTACTTTTGACATAATTTCATGTTCCCTCCCCACAACTTTTTGAAGCGGAAAATGACTATGCCAGTCTCATAATGGACTTAATGAAAAATTTATGAAGTAACAAGTAGAATGGCAGAGCTTTCATTTTCTAATTAGCAGTTACTTAAATTACTCTCGGTTTTCTCCTATGCTTGCCCCACATATTTTATAATTTGCTTTGGAAAAATACGTGGTCTATAATAACTTTTTTATCTGACTGGTATATGCTCCCTCATGGAAGTCCAGAGGAAAAAAATGAATTCATGACTCAAAGGAAAATTAATTCAAGCAGTTGCTAATATGAATACTACATAATATGCACTTTGATTAATAAGATGTATGACAAATATTAGAGTTTTGGATTTAAGATGGTGAACTAGTTGAGTTTAAAAGCCTGGAAAAATAGGGGTGCCTGGCTGGTTCAGTTGGTAAAGCATGTGACTCTTGTCCTTGGGGTCATGAGTTCAAACCCCATACTGGGTATAGAGACCACTTAAAAAATAAATAAATTTATAAAAGCCTGGAAAACTAAACATATGTAGGCTGATGTTAGGTTTCTTTAATGTTTACATTTAAATAGTCATGACCATCTCGCAGTTAATACTAATGGTGTCCATTTTTCATTTGTTTTTGAATAATTTACTCTAAATATAATTAGGCTGCTGAGTTAATAAATGTCTCTCTCTTTCTCTCTCTCTTTTCTGGGTAGTCATCTTCATGCCTCAAAATTATTTAGATATTATAATAACAGATGTGATTAAACATTGCAATGACATTTATTTATAGGATATATTAATATGGTTAGTGACCAGTGGGTAAAATGAAGGTAATATAAAGAAATAGATAAAAATATGTAAGTTCCAAAGCATTGTGGCATCATGATTAGAAAGAGCATCATGAAAATTAGCATTCATAAAGCTTCCACACATATATGTGAATGCTAAATCCTAACATTATACCATTTTCTCCTGGAGGGAAAAATATCCTAACAAATTCTTTGTTATTCTATTAGAAAAAATACTCTCACTTTTGATTGAAGGTAAAATCCTATACCTGAAAATTGGCATTCCATGAATTACTATTGTTTTAAACATCAGAGAGAAAATAAGGGATGCCCTTTCAAAATCTGTATTTACTGATTCTTCTTATATAAAAGTATTTAAGTTAATAAAAGTTGTTTTGAAATCCAAGCCCATCCCCTTCTGAAAGGCAGTAATTTTTGGAAAAAACTAAAGAGATCAGTTTACAAAGACAAAGACTAAGTCATAAAATTTATTTTAATTTATGGAATTTTTGGTCATCCAACAGACTACGCTTCATGATTTAGTTATATATATATATTAATATATTAGATAGAACTAGATATATAACACACACAATTTTAAGCCCCTTAAAGACTTCTATTTTTTCAAAATAACCTAAACCAAACTTGTCAGTTTAAGTATTAAATAATAGTATCTATGTATTTTTCTGCATCCTGCTAAGTTTTCAGAAACTACCTTGAAGATACAAACATTTAATGCCTATTGTTTCATTTTAACAAATTAATGTACATATTAAGAAATAAAATTTGGAGTTCTCTTTAAACTTTGCAGGACTGATGTGATTAAATATATTTATTACTAATAATTACCTCTATTATTTAACTATTACTTCTGAAATATAAAACATATCAAATTTGTGCCTTATATTTCTATAGCATAGGTTGATAGTTTGAATGCCTTTCTCTTATATTAGCATACATTCTATTCACATCTCTAGAATTTAGAACTTGCAAGAAATTTCCTATCACTTCCTATGTCTTCTGCTAGTTAAGTACTCTCCACTAGGTCCTTATTCATATCGCTTAAAATATTCATAAAGATAGATTTCAAATCTCTTCCTGATTATCACCTTTATGAGGTAATATTTTATAATATTTTCATCATCTTAGAACAAGAATAGAATAGAACAATAAATCTCAAAGTGTTAATATTTACAAGAGGAAATGCAAGTGCCAATGTTTTAAAGATAGCACATGAGCTGAAGGTAATTTATAAAATATTCTGCTTTTAAAGTATATATATGAAAACACAGGCTATCCAATTTCTTCAGATTTTAAGTTATGGCATATTTTCTATCCAATTAAATCTCTTCAAAGTGGGTGATTTTGCATTGGGTTGATTCTCTTTTTGTTTGTATTGGCTGACCAAATTAAATAATTGTCCCTCCATGTAGGTTTATATCACATGAAATAAATTATTATAAGAAAGCCAATATACGTTTATTTAATTTTTCCATGCCTTGAATTTCACCACTCAATTTTAACGGAACATTCAGTAAATTTAAGTTTAAATAAGTCTAATGTTCTAATTCATGAAAATATGGAGAAATGATGTGAAACTGGTGATTGAAGACATCTGTTAGTAGCACAAATGCATTATGTAAAAGGTTTTTTTAAAATTACAGTTATTATTTTGAGAATGATAAATGAAATGGCTGCTAATGAACAGTTCACAGTCATAGCCGCACATGGCGGTTAGAAATGGGAGAATGAAAATAACTGATGCAGTTTACGTCTATCATTTCTCTGAAGCTCATGTATGTCTTGGAATATGATATAATCAGAATCTGTGCACATGGTTGGAGGTAAATTTGCTTTAAAAATTCATTTTTAATATGCTGGCTAATTGAACATAATAATAATAAAAAATAAAAATTAAAAATAAAAATTCATTTTTAAATCTTCACCAAATGTATTATTTTACTTTGTGTAGTGAAGGCAGAGAAATATTGAAGTTTTGGAAGAATCTTAAATCCATTACTTTCTGGCAATATAACAATTTTAAAACATAACAAATTGTACTTACAAATAAACGACCCCTGCCTGAGAGGCTTAATCATTCCAACAGCAAAATTATAGTTAATATTTGAAAGCAAATTATTAGTATTTTAAGTCATACTTGGTAATTTCTAGGTAACAAAGAATAAGTGGGATTTCAGGAGAGAATTTAAAGAAAAGGTTCTATTTGTATATACGCTAATAGTTTAGAGAAGGTCGGATAAGTACAGATTCTAGTAAGTGGAGATGAAACTAAAGCTGAACTTTGAATAAAATTGGGATTTAGGTAGGGTACAGAGAAGAAGCAGGCAGAGAGACGAGAGAGTATTTCTGTCTAAGGCTGAGGCGAGTAAGAGTAGTAACTTGGGGTCACTGAGTAATGGTCATAACTATGGTCAAACCTGGGTTGCCATTACTCATTTCACAGCAAAAGTAGTAAGTGAGGAGGGGGGGAGGTTAGGGAAAAAGAAAGATGCAAGTGAAAGTAAGCAGAGCTTGTTAATTTTAACACTTAATTGCTGAATATGGACAGATTTCAGATAAGCTGTGATTGAAAAAGATGTTTCGTATTTTGTGAATAGTGGAATTTAATTACCCATTGTCACATCCCCACCTCTACTGTCCATTTAACTAATATCATAATCTTCCCTCTAATAGGGAAAAGACTACAAAGTAATTAAGTTGCTGGTTAGTGTTAATGGAAAACTAATGCAATTCAAGTTTATTGGTCTTTTCTCATGCAGGGCAATATCAGTATACTTACATAATTGAAGAGTAACAAGGATAAAATCATATTCACAGGGTCTGTACTGTGTAAGGGAAAGGTATTTCTAACTGCCCCTGTCATATAGAAATCTCTAGAAGTTTTTGTCAAAGCATTTTTTTGTCATTGTCTGTTTTCTTCAGATGCAATAGAAGCTATAAATATGCTGTGTATTCAGATAAATCTGAATAAATATTCAGATAAATATTTGCCCTTTTAAAAAAATACATTTTTAATTCTTCAGGTTGAGCTTAAATCATAGATATCTATCTTGTCATATATATATATATACATGTCATATATATGTCATTAGTTTTGGATGAAATTTAGAAATCAATGATGTTTCAAAACCATGATTAGATTTAAATATTTTGTAGATGATCTTCTTCATAGAGAATAACCACTTAGCTATGGAGTTTTAATCTGAGAATTGGCTTTTTTTTCCTTGACTGAATTCTCCCATTTCTATCTGTAACTGACAAATAAGAGTATTTGTATTGATATAGATCTATTTATATTGACCCTTCATGCTTACCTCATAAACTCATTAAGAAAACTATGTTAGCCTAGATTAATTCATATTTCACTCAATCTGTCTAGAATTATGTAAGTAATTGTTTGTATTCTGTAATAACAATTTCTTTTAGCAGGTCAGGTTGTTTCTCCTCAGTCTGCTCCAGCCTGTGTTGAAAATAAAAACGATGTGAGCAGAGAAAACAGCACTGTTGACTTTAGCAAGGTAAGCTTTTCTCTCTCATTTAAGTAAGCCACTGAGTTATTACTAGAAATTACTACCCATTTTAAGAGGTGTTGACACAACTTTTTGCATGCACTTTTTTTTGTTTCTTAGCCAAAGCTTGATACTGTTATAGATGATGTTAGCATTTAAGTTCACATGTAACGTTTTGCTTATTCACAAAACCAAATGTGTAAGATTTATGTATAGTCTTCAGGTTTCAGCCACTTGGTATAATGTATCTCTTCCAGAAAAACAGGATAGCTGGACTTCACAGAAAATTTAACAGAAGTTTATTGTTTAAAACGATTGATAGTTTTTTTTTTCCAAAATCATTTTTCTTCTATCTGTGGAAAAACAAACCATATGATATAAACTTAATTGTAATTGAGGAAGGCCTTAGTGTAAGGAAACACTAGACCTGGTAAGACTGAACAGAGTTTTGAAAAAAATTTAATAACAACTGATTCTGTTGAGGGATACATCTAAATAGAGACAATTCAAATGAGATCATTTACTTGAACGTGTTCTAAGAAAATAGAATACATGTGACTTTGGTTAGCAAATTCCTGACAGTGTGTATGTGCTCTCGTAGGCTATGGCAAACTAACACTTGACCAGGAAAGAGGAGTTTCCATATTGATGAACAATAAAGAGGGTCAACAATTCTCTTTATCTGAGTGGCTGAAACAGTAGTAACCAAGAGTGATTTTCCCCCCCCTGAAAGCACTTAGCACTGGCAATGACTGTAACAGCGGGAGGAGGTGGGAATGGGAGGCAGAGTAGAAGTTGCCTGCATCGAGCTTCTGAAGATTAATGGCGATCAGCTCCATGTTGCTGTTTCAGAATGCCTCTGCCAGTGCCTAAATGGTCTAGGTCTAGTCATGTGCATGTTATCCCTCTGGTGCCTGGTGGAGTCTCCGTGGGAGCACGGTGTACCAGCTTAAGTCTGTTAATTATGCGTGCAGGGACTGGGAGGCCAACAAAAGGGGCATACTAGTCCCTGTGGGATGAAACAAAGGCATGAAAAAGGACCTCCACACCAGCAAGAGAGAGAGGTGAGGGCATACTTGGGCTGTCTTTCTACAGTGGTTCAAAGCTCATTTCACCATATGGAGGCATGTGATTCAAATATTAAGCCGGTTCAAATGTATTATTCCATTTGCCGCTCCAAAAAAACGTATCTTTTTAAAGCATTACATCTTCATTCATCTGCAAGTTGGAATAAAATTGTCGCAAGCTGCCATACATTTAATTTCTGAAATTCTTCATTTGAAACAATATCTTAAAAACAATGACATAAAAAGTTGCTAACTTATTTATGCAGGCACTAACAGTATAACAAGGGCACATTTAACACTCTCAAAAACAATGATAATGCATCACATCCTTTGAAATAAACTACCTTTTAACTTTTTTAAAGGATATAACCCCTTGACACTGAATTTTATATCTCCATATCATTTTTCTTTTAGTTCTCTGACCTACCTTTGCAGCCTTCACAAATGCTTTATTACATCTGAAAGAAAATGAATACTGTCAATTGGGGAGAGTAGTCTTATCTTCAGGTCCCCCCAAACAATTAGAACTACAGAAGAGAGAAAAATATGTATCTTTCCTTTAATCCTTGTCTTCCTTATGGCATTTCCAATCACTGGTCCATTTCATCTTTTAACAGGCAAGTGAAATTTCTATAGCCCTCTACTCAGTGCCCACCATCTCTATTCCCCAGTCTCTTGTCCATATCATGGCATATTGGAAAGAACATGGCTTTTGAGAAAGAACATCAGATCTTGAATCCTAACTCTAGCATTTATAAGCTATCTGATCTTGGAGAAGTTCTCTGAACCTCAGCTTTCTCATATGTAAAATAAGAACAATATTACCTATTTCCAATTTTGTTGTAAAGATTAAATTAGGTAATATAGAGAGAGAGCCTGGCAGAGTCCTGAGTATATAGCAGATATTCAATAAAAAGTGGTTATTATTATTGTCACTGTTGTTGCTAGTATTAGGGGAAATATATCAAAAATAAATACTAGACCAGAATTTAATATGTGTTGGTCTCCCCTGGATGTCTAGTGCCTTGAATGGTGGTTGGGATGTATTTGTTGAATGAATCCTATGAGATTTAATGTAATTTAAGCCTTTAGTTCTGGAACTTTTTTTCCAAGTAATACTTCTTACCTGAAAACCTGGGAGGGCAGGGCAATAGGGTTTGAAAAGAACAAATGCGATCCATCATTATGGAGACAAATTTAGTGCCAGATTTTACAGATACACAAGTTAAGGGATTTTAGCTCTGATGATTTCAGTTTGGTAGTGAATTTATGAAAGCTCAGCTAGTCTCCAGGTTACTTTGGCTATGTTAATATTTAAGCTTTAATATGTAGATTCCAAACCCGAGTAGAATTTTGAGATGTTAAGGGGGGAAAAAAAGTCTTTTTTTCATTTCATGTGACTCAATACTGTATCCTAGGTACCTTCAATCTACATATTTTTAACCCTTCCAATGGATAAGCTCATCAAATCTATTAATTTGAGGAATGTTTTTGAATATAATCTGAGTTGTCAGGTTTTTGCTTCCCATAATGCTTTTAAAAAGCAGAGGTGTCAAAACACTCTATATCTTTTTGTTTTTTAAACTGCCATGTAGAAGAAGGCTATTTTAGCATTTCCCAGATGTTGGTGGTGTTTCTCTTATTTCAAATGACCCAAAGAAGACTTCACGTTATTTTCTATGTAGAAGGAACTTTCTTCTGCATCTATCTTTAGTATGTGAAACATATTACAATGAGTGGATTTTTAAATCCTTGAACTATAGGAAACCTTAGAAATCTTCTCATTTAGAAAGTGAGAAAGCTGAATCCCAGAGAGAGTAAGAGAGCTGCTCAAGAGCACTGGCTGGTTAGTGTCACAACACCATATCTCCCCAGAGAATCCCTATTAATTTTCTTGTACTTTCTATAATGGGCTTAGGACTTAAACTTTCTCCCTAAGTCCCATCACTGTTTCCTTCACATCTCAGCATGTGGCTTGTCCAGACACTTCTTGTACTGCCATGATCTTCTGTCTAGCCTTGTTCCCTAGAGGTATATCTGTTTCTCACCTGCAGCTTAAGTACCAAATGCTCAGAGTAAAGCTTTCTCTTCTTAGCTTAAAGGTCTAGAGAGCCCAGAAGCATGAGTGTGAATCCATATTCATAAGAGTATATACCTTGATTTCTTCAAGTTCTTCTTCAGAGAACCAGAAAATTCTGGTTTCTTTATGTTCATTCCAACTGCTTGAGTCCACATAAAGATTGTCTTAGGTATAATTTAGCCTAGTTCTTCAGAGCAGTTTTAGGTATTTGTAATTTTATAAAAGGTTAAATTGTGGTTCTTAAATATGATCTTTTGTTATATTAAAAGGTAGTTAGATTGTCAGGGTTCTTCTGAATAATATATTAGCACAAATACAAAAATACAGGGCTAATGCAAGAACAATATAACATATAATTGTATAATATAATAATATAATTAGATAATGTATTATATGATCTATTACTCCCAAATATATGACTACTCCAAGAATTATATAATGTAATGAGTATAATATAATGGCTATTCCATATAGATATTATTTAACTATAGATTATTACATTTTAAATCAAAAGACAAATTTGCTAAACATGAAATTAAGCTTTTTCTAAATAACAGATATAAATCGATGATATATTAGGTATTATGTAATGCAAAAAAATTCAAATGCTAGGATCATATATTTACTTTTGTAAAATTAGACTATTTTAGCACACTATGTATTCCTTGATTTATTTAAATGGCCTCTTAAAGCATTTATTTGTATGATTGCCACCAAACTGAGGCACAGACGTCAATAGTTGAGGCTACAGCATTTGTCAAGCAGTAAATGAGTTTATAGAGAGTTTTTTGGGTAGAATTTAAATTTCTCAGTAAAGTTATGACAGGTATTACCAATATAATTCATATTTATCAATTATAAATTTTCTTAAAAAGCTGTTTTCTCACTTTAAATTTTGTTCCAGTGTATTAATATTGTATAATTGTTATTTCCATTGGGGGGGAAAAGGCCCTAAAAGACTTATGACAATATATTATGCTTTTCTCACAGGACTAATAGTATATAGGTAATCTTTTATTCTCTTCTTAAAAATTTATGCGTTATTGTAAAATTGTAAAACATTACTAATTTAAAGCATTTTCAATGTGTGCATTTCTTCTAGCTACAAAAATAAAAATGAAAATATGATAATAATTCCCATGAAATTTAACCTTCTATTATTAAGGTAAATAAATACTTTGTATCTATAAATTAAAAAGTTAGATTCCATAAAAGGAAAATATTTACCATGTAATATCCCAATGTATATGTTTTATGAGTTTACAAATTTATATTTGGAAGTATTTTTGTAGAATAAAAACTTTAGAATTTATAATATTTGTCATAAATTTTATAGGCAGTTTTGTTTTGTTAAATCATTTTTTTTCTTTAAAATAAAACCTTGGTTCTATTTAATGTTTTTAGTGGAGTACTGCAGATTATTTTTATGTTTAATCCTTGTGCTAAATGTGTACTTCATATAATAGGATTTATGTTTTATGGCACCCTTATCTTACAGAAAAATTAGGTAGTTATAAACCTTCTAACTAGCTATGTTGAGGTCTTGATTTCCAAAAGTAACATATTTAACGTAGTCACTACAGTCTGGCTATGGACTTCCTAAGGTACTCATTCTAAAAGTTGTAATTTTTTTCATTTTAAACTTCTTGGAAAAAAATCTCAAATCATTACATTTGCAAAAGAAAAAAAATCTTCTTAACCTCACCTATATTTACCAGAGCTCTTTTCTCTCTCCCTTGGCTATCCCGACTTTGACCTTTGGCCCCCATTTCATTAACATGAGAGCATAAAACCAATTACCACAGCAGATAAACTCTTATTCTCCCTACAGATACCCATAAAAAGCAACTCAAATGAATTAGAAACAAGAAATAAGCCTTGTGAAATTGACCATAGAGTCACTATTTGGTTTTTACTGAGGCCTTGTGCATAAAAATTGATAGTTACTCTTAAGAATGTTTTACAGTCATTTTCCAGAATTCACCTTTTCAGCATTTCTTCTTGTTAATGATCGCTTTTGTTTTGTGTGCGTTCATTTCCATCACAGACATCTCATATCAGAAATTTAACTATGGCTCTTCAGCAACTTCAAATGTTAATACCTTTATTGTTTTCTTTACTCTGCTATATCTAAATTCTAATTTCTGACGAGAAATTAAAATTGAAGAATGATCAGGCCAAGTATAGAATGTGAAGGATATAGAAAAACTAGAAGAAAGATGGAGACTAAAGTCATAATTCATACTGTAAGGAGAAACATGGTTATATTTCTTTTGAAATAGGCATATTTTGAGAATTAATTGAAATGTGCACAAGATTAAGATAACGTAGTATAAAATATCTAAATTTATTAGGAATACTAATTAAATTATGATTAAAGTATATTCATTTACTTGAGCACATAAGTTTTTCTCCCTGAAAATTTCAAGATTGCTGATGCCAAAGAAGCATCTTTTAAAGACACGAAATAGAGAAACTAGAGTATTCACCTTATTTATGAGAACATAGAAAAATATACAAGTAAAAAACAGTTACTATTTTTATTTTTATTTTTATTTTTTTTAAAGATTTTATTTATTTATTCATGAGAGACAGAGAGAGAGAGAGAGAGAGAGAAGCAGGCTCCCAAGGAGCAGGGAGCCCGATGCGGGACCCGATCCCAGGACCCTGGGATCACGACCTGAGCCGAAGGCAGACGCTCAACCATCTGAGCCACCCAGGCGCCCAACAGTTACTATTTTTAAAGGGCAAATGAGATGGTTAACTATCTTAAAACTTTATGTACATTATATTTATATAAGCTATATTTATTTTACCTACATTTATTGATGGATTACCATGTGTGAAGCACTGTGCTAGGATATGATTTAGCAAATTTTGATTTATCTTATTTTACTTTGTGATGCTCTCAGGTTGATCTGCATTTTATGAAAAAGATTCCTCCAGGTGCTGAGGCTTCAAACATCCTAGTTGGGGAGCTGGAGTTCTTGGATCGGACTGTAGTTGCGTTTGTCAGGTTGTCTCCTGCTGTGCTGCTTCAAGGACTGGCTGAAGTCCCAATTCCAACCAGGTAAAAATTATCAGAGCATCTTTTGCATTTTTCTTAAACCATTTTTTGGGTAACCCCTTCCCCCAAAAGCAAAACCAAAAAAAAAACCAAGAAGTAAATATAATTTCCTCTGAAAGTTTTTTCTAGGAACTAATGTGTTATTCACAAAATTGTTTCTTCTTGTTTGTGGAAGAGAAAAAGTATTTTAAAAATTATTCTGTCCTTTCCTCCCTCATCTCAAACTCCAATGTTTTCTTTCAGGCTTGCTCCTCAACTCTGAATACCCTGGTCTATATCGCCATATAAATCCTTTCTTATAATGTTGGTAAAAAGGATAAAGTGTTAGGCTTGCCTCAAAGATTGCATTAGACTATGGGCTAAAAAGAGGATCCAGCAGATGAGGGTGGTCAGACTCAAAAAGGTCAAGGTTTCGAAGGCTTAGCTTATGCTTGACTGAGTAGGCCTTCTGAGTACATGTAAGTACCATCCTTAGGAGATGTCTATGTAACGTACCATGTATTTCCATCTCAGGCACAGCATGCTTCCCATACACAGAGTCTGAAAAATCACTGGTAGTAGCATTGTCATACTGTGGTTGAATTCAAATCAAAAGTGCAAATTTAATTTGATTACCTAAACTTATTTTTCGTTTAACTATACATAAAAACTAACAACTGAGGGATAACACAAACTGAATTACATTGTTTATCACTTATCTCTATTTTATAGATAAAATATATTTCCAAGGGCAAAACTGTGAAGAAAAAGAAGACTATTGACTTCAGCGTGTTAGGTTCCTAGCAGTTCATCCGGGGGACCTTGCTTTCTTCCTTTTTCTGTCAAATGGGATTTCTATATACAGATAGCCTTTCACTCCATTCGTATTCCCATAGCAAAACATACTTAGGGAGGGCTGCATTTCCTCCATGATGGGTGACCTTTGATTGATGCTATACCTGTTTCAGATGCTATTAGTATGCCTCCTCTTCCAAACACTGGATGCCTCAGCCAATTTAAAATGATGAAAAGTTCAGGGGCTATGGTACTCGGTTTGTAAAATATGTTTCCTCTGTGGACCTTCGGCCTTAACTAAAAACACAGCAGATTATGTCACTCTGTGCTTTGATTATGGATAAGATATTCCAAAAATATGGAACAGTTTAGCCAGGAGAGGCCTCATTTCGTAAGACCTCTGCTGACTAATATGGGATTTGGTGTTCAAGTACCTATTCTTGGCTGCACATGGGTAGCTTAGTTGCTTAAGCGATCAACTTTTGATTTCTGCTCAGGTCATGATCTCAGGATTGTGAGACTGAACCTGGATGTCAGGCTCCGCACTGAGCGTGGAATCTACTTAAGATTCTCTCCCAGCCTCTGCCCTCCCCATCCCCCAAAAGTACCTATCCCTGAATCTGACAGGAACAGATTTGAAGCAGGAACCTGGTTACCACTGAGGTTATAGAAAGAAGTGTCTGTTCATCCTGTTGGAGTGCTACTGAGAGTTCTGATACATGCCAACTTTTATTAAAAAGAGGGACGATGACCTGAGCACATTAAAATGATATCTGAGTATGATTAGACTGCATTTTTCTGTATACAACTTGTAACCTATTCAGAGTTTCTGGGAATTTGGACTTCAGATTTAAGATGTCAAACTTACTAATTGTAGAGGTATTATTTTAGTAGTTTAAAATTCCTTTTCAGTCTACCAAGCAGCGCATTCCCATTCCACCATTTAGGAAGGTGTCTGATGAAATTCTGCTTCAGTGATGACAAGGATAGTTCCCGTATTTCAAAAGAAAAGAAAAGAAAAATTCCCAGGAGTAGAGAAAAGCCTTAATGGGGTTATATACCCTCACTTTGAAAAATGTCAAGGTTTAGGTGACCTCATTTCATACTGACATAGCAAAATATGTGTAGAGAACAATGGAAGAGAAATTAGGGGTACAGGAGAGCCACTGTATAAGGAGAGATTAAAAAGACTAGACTATTTAGTTTGGAAAGGTGAAAAATGGAAGAAGATTAGTTAGACAAAAAGAATAAAGAAAGCTGTTCGAGGTTCCTAATTATTCTCTCTTAGGAGGACAAAAGGGCACACCATGAATATAATAGCAACACATAGTAAAAATGTCAGAAAATAAATTTTTAGGACTTTACAAATAGCTCATGGAGTAGAAGCCTGAAAAATGGCAAGATGTACATAGGTTACAAAATTTCTTGAAAGTATTATAGTTGATAAAGCACCTGCCACCACATTAAGCTATTTCTGTTTTAAATTTATAGTGGACGTTTCTGTGTAGTAGAAATTGACTTGGATTCAAGTACAGCTGACACAAAAAATTAATGTCAGACTCTCTAAGACTATAATATATGCTTTACGTAAAAACATGCATAATCACTAAAGTTTGTAACTAAATGAAGGGTAAGGTTATAGTATCTGTTTACTTACACCTTATAAAGCTATTAGTCTTCACATTTAAGAGCATAAACCATTTAACAAATGAATACCACTGAATTATATTGCAGAATATATGGCATTTTAAAATTGTCACAATTTCACTCTAGCATTGACCTTTTCAGAGATAAGACAATTACCGGTCCTCCAAAATTAGAGCATGTACTGATTTCTTCAAAAGCTCCAGTTGTGCTGATGACTTTGCTAGGCTTTCAGTCTGATTTAGATGGAATACCACAATGCAGTCAGTATTTTTATTCCTCCAAAATCGGAATTAATAAATCATTAACTCCCTATTTTTTTCTTCCTAACTGATATTTGATTCCTGACAATAATTTTTTATTTAATGTAAATTTAACATATACCCACTGTTTTGACCATATGTTCTTTCTTTGTTTATAATACTATATTACTTTTTTTCCTCTTTACCTCATTCTATAATTTGCATAGTAGTGAGTTCTTCCTTATAATTCAGAAAAGTTTAATCATATTTTACTTTTCTTACCTTCCTCCTCTAAGGATTATAGAATCCTTAAAATTCTCACTAACTACCATGTAGGATCTACAAGTAATTAAATGGGAAAACACTGAGATCAAAATAACCATGGATTCCCATTGCTCAAAGATCTTAAGTATAAAAGTCAATCATTATAAAATGCTTTAAAATAGTAATAAACTGTGAAAAAATATGTAAGTATTTTACATTGAAGTCCTCATCTTAAATAATTCCTTTGAGCTGAGTGATTCTGTAACTACTAAAGTTATTTTTTATATTTCTACCATGAAACTTTTTGTTTTTCTTTTCTTCTTCTTAATTACAGATTTTTGTTCATTCTTCTGGGACCCCTGGGAAAGGGTCAACAGTACCATGAGATTGGCAGATCAATTGCAACCCTAATGACAGATGAGGTATTTATTCAAGTTCATTGGGAACATTTTCCCTTACTAGGTACACTTAACTTTTGGAGTTCCTGTATTCATGACTATTTGTTGTGAATCAGATTTCTCTGTATTGAATCCCCCTTCTTCTATGCTTCCACTATAAAATTTCCTTTGGAAATATTTGTTTGAAAGGGGTAATAAATTCACACATGGATATAATGCTTTAAAACCTCATATTCTAAAGAAAATGATTTAGTGACACTTTGAATGTATTTATTAATATTCCCCTATAGTATATGTGCTGCTAAAGTGAGCCCCATTGTTAATATCATTACAAATCTTGTTTTGGGCAAAATAATTTTAGGACTTGAAAAAACATTGGTAGTTTATCTGAATAGTATATATGACACCAAAAGCTATGCAACATCTGTCAACTCTCTTTACAGTTGCCTGAATGTTCTTAACCTGAGAGTCTTTGAACCTTTAGAGGAGCTAATGGTTTTGATGAATTTCAAGGGGTCTGTGATCTCTTTGATACAGCACACAAATTTTTCTATGTAAAAATTTGTATGTAATTTTTTTGGACTGGAAAAAGCTTTTATCAGCTTCTCAAAGAGGTGTATGTCTCAAAAATGTACAATCATAAAAATAAGAAATAAGTACTAACATATAACTGGTTTCTTGTATTCCCCAACACTGTATGGAAATCTATTGTTTTTATTGTTAAGGAAGAGCAGATACAAAAGATCATGGAAGGGTCATACATTCAAAATTCAGTAGTAAATAACAACAGATTATGCATTTTTTAGAATCTCATCTAAATAATTTAATGTATTAATTGAAATACATGGCTTTGGATACTTGAAAATCTGTAAAAAGAGCGAATTAGTATTGTATATAACTTTTCCTAGGTTTATGAAACCTGAAAATTTGAACTTGGTTTGGAGTTTGATATAAATTCTATTATATCTGTCCAAATTATGTTTTAAGGTTTTGTATGGATCCATTATTGATATTTACACATAGGAAACCAAAAGCTAAAAGAAAAACACATTTTTTTATCAATTTGAGAAAGAATCAACTTAATGAGTGTATTCGTTTCCTATGGCTGCCATAAAAATTTACCAGAAAGTGGGTGATTAAAACAAGAATAATTTATTTTCTCACATTTTGGGGGGCCAGAAGTGTGAAATCAGGGTGTCAGCAGGGGGGCCACATTCTCTCTGAAGGCTCTAGGGGAGAATGTTTCCTTGTCTTTCCAGCTTCTGGTGGCTCCTGGCATTTCTTGACTTGTGGCGGCAAAATTCCAATCTCTGCCTCCATCTTTACATGGCCTTCTTCTCCTTTTCCTCTGTGTGTCTTCTCCCTTTCTGTCTCTTAGAAGGAAATCCATTATTGGACTTCGGGCCAATCCTAATCTAGGATGGTTTTATCTTGAGATCTTTACCTTCATTACATTTGCAAAGACCCTTATTCCAAATAAGGTCACATTCTGAGGTTCAGGTGGACATGTTTTGAGAGGACACTACTCAGTTCACTGCAGTGAGTATCACATTATTGAGGAAATCTGGAACAGGACAGGGGAGTTGGAAAAGGGCTTCACGAGGACCACAAACCTGCTCTAGTGGAACTCTCTTGAGAAGACACTCATGGTATCTTTGCTTTCAGTGTTTCCATATTAATTAATATTTTGCAGTTTTTACAGTATTGCAAAATATATGACACTGTGATTTGCAGTCCACAATTTAAGTACTGTCACTTTTATGCACATATATTTCATGTTCTATTATGTTTCTATATCTACCACATTAGGACATAAGATATTTCTGGGGCATGGGATATATTATATGGTGAGAGGAGCATGTTGTGTCATGGGAGGTTCATACATACTTAAGGTATCTCTCTTCCTAATTCTTCTCTTCCCCAATTAGGAGTCAAGGTTTTCTCAACAGAAAGATGTCAGTTCCAAAGTCTTTTTGACTAATCAAGTGGCCATGGAACAACAGGGAAGCATCCATGTTTTTTTAAATTATAGATTTAGAACGAGAGAACAATTTGAGAGCAAGCATTAGCCACCTAAATGCGGGCTCAAACATAAATCCCTTTGACTTGAAAGTTTAGAGCTTAGTTTTAGGGCGATTTGTAACTCTCTGTGAGCAGTGGGATAGAGAAGCAGAAACAGCCAGAAAGTTACTCCAGAAAATCAGAGCACTTAATTATAATAGTAGATCCATTGAATACCAAAACAATGTTTAAATACTTTTAAAAGAGAAAGAACTTTTTTTATTGTTCAAAACCCAGGTAAAGAGGTTGTTCTGCTTATCTAATTGCATTGAAGGCAATGAATACTTATACTCATTAAGAATAAAATTTAATATGTTGATTCATAGTTTAGTTAAGAAACTGGTGAATCAGATTATGGTATCAAACTGTAAATTCCATGACAGCAGTTACCACTTACCATTCATTTTTGTGCCCTGATTTTGTCAGGTGCTCAAATAAATATTTGTTGACTGAGCTCTGTTGGTTCTTCTCCTCTCCATACTGGAAATTTCTTGTAGGTAGTCAGTCTGTCTTTTCTTTTGTATCTTTAGACTTAGCATAGTGTCTGGTCTTCAGTCAGGGTTTAATCTTTTTTTTTTTTTTAATGAGTTAATGACTGAATTTGCTAGTCATCTTAGCAATACCTGACATTGAATCAATTCAGTAAGCTATTTCTTCCTTTCTGTTGAGCATTACTAGCAATAAATCATATGATTTTGCTTATTGGCACTCCTACCAATGTATTAATCCCTTAACATTCTTAAACATTATTAAGCACACCAAAGAGCTTTTGTTTATATAAATAGTATGCTGATATTTATCATAATAGAACTTAAACCTGAGAATTTAAAAAATCTGTATTTATGAAATTCATTTAAAAATAATAAAATCAGTATATATTAACATAAATGACAGTTTTATGAAAACAAAAGGAAAAACAAAAACAAAAAATTACTAAGAGTGGCATTGTTTTTCTTCTTCTTGTTCTGGATTTTTCTATTACCCAGATTTTAAGTCAACACTGACTCTTTCTCTTTAATCAGCAAACAGGCCCAAATATAGTAGCTACTTAAATACATATCAAATAAATGTCCAGGTTTTCCCCATCCTTAAAAGGAAATCCCTTACTGCTTCACATAGCATCTACCATTGAAGAACTGTTGATTGAATCTGAATTTCAAAAATTTTGAAAAGGAGTAGCATCTTCCTGGACCTGGTTATTTTAGCTTCATTCGTCTCAAGATATTACAGTCTGATTTTTGTCACTACCACTCTACAAAAACTGCTTTCAGTAAGGTCACTATTTATAGAATATACTATTCCGTGTTCAGCACTCATGTCACTTGATCTTCTATTGGCATTTCACATTTTTGAACATCTTTTTTTTTTCATGAAGAACAACTAAAATTAATTTTGTGCTTTGTTTTGAAACTAAAACTTTAAAATGTGTACTATTGCTTACCCCAAGGTCATAAATATATTCTTTTATTTTATGTTCATGAGTTTTATACTTTCTCTCTCATATATAAGTTTTTAATATACCTAGAATTGCTTTTTATATGGGAGGTGAGTAAAGACCCAACTTCATTTTTATATAGTAACTTGGCTTAGCGCCATTTATTGGTTAGTCCATCATTTATTCAATGGTTAGCAATGAGTGCTTTTCAAAAACAACAACAACAACAACAACAAAACCACCCGTCTCTGTGCCATAACTATTTTAATTATAGTGTCTTTACTATAATGAGTCTTGGTCTCTAGTATGACAAATTCCTCCTTCACTTTGTTCTTTATTTAATTCATTTAATAAGTATTTATTGAATGTAAACTATTTATCAGGCACTTTTGCAGTTGCTGGGGATATAACAGTGAACAAAATAGACAAAAGCCTTTTCTTTCATTGAGCTAATAGTCTATTGGAAAGATGAGCTAACACATAAATAGGTAAAATATATGATATGTGGTGATAAGTGCTATGGAGGAAACCCCCAAAGCAGGGAAGGGAGATAGGGGTGGGATGGGGAGAGTTTCAAGTTAAAATCAAGAACAAAAGAGGAGAGGGAGCAAGCTATTCAGATATCTGAGGGAAGAGCTTCCCCAGCAAAAGGATAAACAAGGGAAAATGCTTTAGACAGGAGCATGCTAGGAATATCTGGGGAATAGCAAAGAGGAGAACCTGGCTGGGCAGGAGGTTTGGGAAAGGGAGAGGGCAGTAGGCAATGAGGTCAAAGAGGCAATGGGCCAGTCTTTGTAGAGTATTTGTAGGTCATTAAGGACTTTGAGTTGGGAAGCAAATGGAAGGTTTTGAGTAGAGAAATGACATGATTTATCTCACATATTAAAAGCATCAGTTGGCTTGTGGAGGAGCAAGGGAAAAACCAGAGAGCCACTTAAGAGTCATTGTAACAATTTAAGCAAGCAATGATGATGAGAGAGACATCAGTACAATTCCACTTAAAATCCCATTGGGATTTATTGAGGAGCTTGGTAAGTTTATTCTATGAAATATATGGAAGAACAAAGGTCCAAAAGTAGTAAAAGCAGGCTTGAAGGAAACAAACACATTTACTGAGGTTCCTCCTAATTCATTGCTGCTTTTTTATCAGTCTCCATTTCTGGATCCTTCCTTCTTCCCACCCACTGCATCGATGTGAAATTTGCTCCTTAATTATCCACTCCAGTTCCTACATTATCAGTTTCTTCCTACTCTATCATTTCTATCACCTTACAAAGATGATCTAGAATCTCCTATCTTTTAAAAAGAAGAGAAAGGAAGGGAGGAAGAGAGGCAGGGAGGGAGGAAAAGAAGGGGGAAGGAAGGAAGGAAGGAAAGGAAGGAAGGAAGGAAGGAAGGAAGGAAGGAAGGTAGGAAGGAAGGAAGGAAGGACAGTTTTTAGTTTTGTGATAGAAGTTAAAACCACGGGGGTGCCTGGGTGGCTCAGTCAGTTAAGCGTCTGCCTTCAGCTCAGTCATGATCCCAGGGTCCTGGGATCGAGCCCTGTGTCAGGCTCCCTGCTCAGTGCGCTTCTCCCTCTCCCTCTGCCCCTCCCCCTGGCTTGTGCTCTCTCTCTCTCTCTCTTCCCCTCTCAAATGAATAAATAAAATCTTTAGAAATTTTTTTTTTTTTTAAATTAAAGCCATGGTCACTGGCCTTATGAAGTCCTCCTTGACTCCTCTATATCTTTCACACTCAAATCTGGTCTGTCAATAAATCTTCCTGGCTCTACTTTCAAAATATATCTGGAATTCTACTACTTCTGACTTTCTGAACTGTTATCACCTTGTTCTTACCCATATCACCTGTTTTGTGCCACCATTATTATTCTATTATTGCAATAGACTCCTACTTGTTCTCTCTGCCATTGCCTATTTCATTCTGTTCTCAATATACAACTACAGCTACTCTTCTGCAGGGCCTTCTAATGGCTTCTTATCTCATTCAGAGTAAAAGTCAAAATTCTTATGAAGATCTACAAAATCCTACAGGATGACCTTTCCTCTCAGACCTCATCTTCTGTTACTCTCCCTCTAGCTCACTCCTTCCCTGGATCTGACCTCCTAGCTACTTCTCAAATATGACATGCCTGCTCTCACCTGAGAATCTTTGCACTGGCTTTACCCTCTGCCTGGGGAGCTCTTGTTTCCAGTACCTTGTTTTTTGCTAAAGTGTCTCATTGAGGCCTTCCTTAATCACCCTGTTTAAATCACAGGATCCCCCAATCATACCCCTATTCCTCTTTCCTGCTTCATTTTTCTGCATAGAACATACCACCCTCCAACAAAATATATACTCACTATACTGTTTATTTTCCATCTCTCCCCTCCCACTAGAATGTAAGCTCCATGAGGGATGGGTTTTTGTTGGTTTTATTCACTGCTGTATCTTTAGCATACAAGTAGTTTGATAAATATTAAATGAATGTTCAGAGCTCATGTTTTAGCAGGGAAAATAAGCATTAAGCAACTAATTATATAATTAACAATTAATTATGATAAATAATTATAATTACAGTGAAAACTATCAAGAAAAAGAAGAAGGTGTTAGGAGAGTATTAACAAGATGTCTAATCTTGTTTGAGAGGGGATGAGGGAAGGCTTCTCTTAAAAGCCAAATGTATGTTGAAATCAGAATGTTAGCTTAGCTACATAATGAGAAGGGAGAGAAGCTGTTTAAAGTAATTAAGATATTGGGGAAATTGGTGATAGGAAATCAATAGTAAAGAATGTTTTAATTTAAAAATCAAACAAATTATGGTATCTATACCTCTGAGGAGTTTTAAGATAATAGGAAATCAGCTGTCCTGGATGAATTTGGACATTCATTTATCTAAAGCAGGTATAGGATCATGTGATCTCTTGAAGCAATTTTTAAATTAAAAGATCAACTCAAGAAAGATTTCAAGAGAGTTTAGTAAAGTAGCTAAACTCTTGTTGGGATTAAAGACATTTGTAATTCCTAAATATTCAGATTAGGTCTCATGGCCATATAAAACTCGTTAGAAGAGGATAGATATTCTGGGCTATAAACTCAGTGGCTTGTGGCAGGGAAATCAGTGTTGTCAATATTTAAAAAAATAGGGTGCCTGGGTGGCTCAGATGGTTAAGCATCTGCCTTCGGCTCAGGTCATGATCCCAGGGTCCTGGGATCGAGTCCCGCATTGGGCTCTCTGCTCCTTGGGAGCCTGCTTCTCCCTCTGCCTCTCTCTCCCTCTCTCTGTCTCTCATGAATAAATAAATAAACTCTTTAAAAAAATTTTAAAAAATATATCTTTCCCAAATACAACTAAACTATTAATATATCTTTGGTGTCTTCAATTTATCCTAAGCAAAGACTGTATATTTATCACACCAGTAATCTTTTGTGAAAAGTTCTTGGCTGGAAAGTAAACAAAAAGCCTTTGAAAATAATCATTATCTCTTCTTCAGCAGTTTAGATTGAGTATCAAAGCAGAAACTAAAACAAATGGTCTAAAAGTAGAATAAAACATTTGAAAGGACAATTTCCCTGGAAATTTTGGAATATGTGGCCATTGTAATACATAGCTCAGCATAAAGAATAATTTACTAGCCCCAAGCCTGAAATATTTGTTACATTTCATATTACATGAAATACAAAAAGTACCAGAAATATTTATATGATGTTTAGTATAGATCAATTTTTCCAGTTTATCTTTATTTTTACTTTCTTCATTTGTTATGTTAAGTATATTGTTTCTCTGTGTGTTAGTCAGAAGAGATTAGATTATGCTGCAGGAATAACCACCTAAAATCTCAGTGGTTTAAAACAATGAGGATTTCCTTCTATTATGCTCATTGTCTATCATGAGTTGGCACAGGGGTTCTGCTCATTATAGTCACTCAGGCACCCAGGCCCATAGACACTCCATCTCGACTTGCTTTATCTTAGTCACTATAGCAGACAAAAGACAATGTGTTTAACTTACACACTGATTATCATAACTTACATTTAAAAGTGACTTATGTTACACCTGAATGGGTATATTACAGTCTGCTTGCTACACTGTGTAGATATGATATATGCCCAGAGAATACTATTTATAACTTTATTATTATTTAAAAATTAAAACAAAATAAACCTTTTTAATTGGTTTATATGTTCTGGGGTATAAATATTGCTAAAATTTTTAACATATTCTATAAATATTATCTCTATTTTTAAGCAAGGGCTTCTTTCTGAAAGTTTGATTTACCCACACATAAATAACCTCTGCCAAACTTGGATCCTTAATTCTAGTTTAATGAGCTTCCTTTCTTACTCCTTTCCCTTTCTCTTACTCTTGCCTCCAGAAATTTCAACATTCATTCTAGCATTCTAAGAAAAATATGTATCTGTGTGCATTCATAGAATAAACTAAATTATAATAGTTTAAATTAAAAACTTCTTTAGTTAGAGCTGCCTATTTTTTTAAATTGTGAGATAACTGGGAAATGAAAACACTGAACATGTTAAGTTTTTATAATTGCTTTTTTATCTTTTACTTACTGTTTTTTTCTTTTCCTCCTATAGGTATTTCATGATGTTGCTTACAAAGCTAAAGATCGCAATGACTTGGTATCAGGAATCGATGAATTTTTGGATCAGGTTACTGTTCTCCCTCCTGGAGAATGGGATCCAAGCATTCGTATAGAGCCTCCCAAAAATGTTCCTTCTCAGGTATGTTTTATTTGAAAATACTCTTAAAAATCCCATCATTTTGTTGTCTTTTAAATACATGTACTGAAATGGTATAACTCATTCAAAAGATTCAAAGTGATTTAAATTATAACCTCTGTGATGTTGTGATTTATAATAACAAATATATATTTGGCATTCATTCCGTTTTTTGGCACAGAGCTCCTAAGCCCCTTGAAATTTCCTAAGTGAGGAAAGCAACAAAGGTGTATTTTGTTATGTTAATGAGGTGACTTTTAGAACTCACCACAGGATGGGGGCTGGTGGACAGTGGAGCCAAGCATGTGATTAGAGGGTTGGAATTTTCAGTCGCACCCTCTCACCTCCAGTGAGTGGAAGGGGCTAGAGATTGAGTGGCCAATGGTTTAATCAATCATGCCTCTGTAATGAAGCCTCCATGGAATCCCAAAAGGACAGGGAACTGAGAGCTTCCAAGTGGTGAACACGTGGAGACTGGGGAGAGTAGCATGTCTGGAGAGGGCATGGAAGTTCCTGCCCTTTCCCCATACCTTGCCCTGTGCAGCTCTCTACCTGGCTCTGTTCCTGAGTTATATTCTTTTGTAATAAACCAGTAATCTATAAGTAAAATGTTGCCCTGAGTTCTGTGAGCAGCTCTAGCAAATTAATTGAACCAGAGGAGAGGGTCGTGGGAACCTCTGATTTATAGCCACTCAGTCAGAAGCTCAAGTAGCAATCTGGGGAGGGGCGTGGGGGCCATCTTGCAGGAATGAACCCTCAACCCTGGAATCTGATGCTATCTCCCATTAACTAGTGTCAGAATTGAGTCGGATTGTAGCATTGCTTGTTGGTTGATATAGCTCTTTGAAATTGGCAAGTATTAAGAAAATTCAACCTCCTGCACAGATACGGGGCTCCCACCACTATGGCTTCTCATGGGGTTATTGGCATTTTCCTCCTCTCTGCTCTTCCCTTCTTGTGTCTGGAGCTCGGCATAGGATCCCTGATTTAGGAATTAAAGATCTAATTTTGCTGGGTGTCCAGATTTTCTTACCATTTGCCTTTCTTACTTTAATTATTTCTGTGACTACCTCATGGCTTAATTCATTTAAATCTTCCCAAATGTATCTGAAAGAAGAGAAGAATAAGAAAAGGCAAAAACTTGCCAGAAAAAAACACAAAGCACAGGGTGAGAAGGCCAGTAGATACATAGAGAATGTTCTAAGACCTCACCAGGAAATGAAATTGAGAAAACTGGAAGAGTGCTTTTATCAGTTAACAGGTGAAACCTGTTAAGCAATGGTCATAAACTTGTGGGTGATGAAGATTTGGTGCTCGAAAACAAGTCAGACATCTTTTGAAACATCACACAGAGAAGCAGCAGAGACTCAACTTGCCTAAGCCTTTATTTATTTTGAGAGAGAGCGCATGTGTGGATGAGCAGTGGGTTGGGGCAGAGGGAGAGGGAGAGAGAGAATCTTAAACAGGCTCCATGCTCAGCCCAGAGCCCACTGCAGGACTAGGTCGCACCTTGAGATCAGGACCTGAGCAGAAATCAAGAGTCAGTTGCTTAACTGACTGAGTCACCCAGGCACCCCAACCTGAGCCTTTAACCAAAGTTTCACCATCTGCTGAAGAGCCCACACAGAAGGAGCTTCTTGATCTACCTGAAGAATCTCCTGAAACAGCTGAAAAAGTAGTTATTGCTCTCCAATGTCCAAGTGGGTCCTGAGAAGAAAGTTTGTTTAGTGTTGCAGTTCACAGGTCTTATTTGACTGGATGATAAAAATCAGGTACCACACATCCCTATACAGCCTTTCTACTTTCTTTCCCAGAAGGCCCCTGGAAGTGGAGGAAGGCTGGTCCCTGCAGGATATAGGAATAACTGTGGATACTATACTCAGTATGAAAGAGAAGGAGCAGAGCAACTAATTAAGAAATGAGAACTATATGTTCTACATAAAATCAGTTATACCATGACCTTATAGAGCATTAAAGGATTCACATTAAAGTCATGCAGTACCTCGATTGAGCTCAAGGCAATAAACACTCTAATGTTGATATTTATGGGAACATATGGACATAAAGGATTGGAAAAGGATTGTTCTCTGCATATAATAGTTTTTGGAATGTGCCATCTTATAATATACCAAATGAAAACTAGATAAAAATGTATACAGTAAGGCACTCAATAATTTATATTTTTCCTAGCTGACATCATTTATCACTAAGTTGAAAAACAAAGTCATATGACCTTGTTTTCTGCCTCTTCAGTCCACCTTGCCACACTGAGCATTTCATTACTCAGTCAAACTCTTTAAAGTCTATCAAGTAGAAATGTTTATTCTGCTGTATTTCTACAAATTAAACTTTAAAGACATTTCAAAGCTTTCTAATGCTTTAAAGTTTTTTTTGATATCCCATAAAGGGTTAGTATCCAAAATATGTAAAGAACTTATAAAACTCAATACCCCAAACCCAATAATCCAATTAAAAATGGGCAGAAGACATGACCAGACATTTCTCCAAAGAAGACATCCAGATGGCCAACAGACACATGAAAAGATGCTCAACATAACTCACCATCAGGAAAATGCAAATCAGAACCACAATGAGTTATCACCTCACACCTGTCAGAATGGCTAAAATCAAAAACAAGAAATAACAGGTGTTGGCAAGGATGTGGGGAAAAAAGACCCTCTTGCACTGTTGGTGGGAATGCAAACTGGTGCAGCCACTATGGAAAACAGTATGGAGATTTCTCAAAAAGTTAAGTAGAACCATCCTTTGGCCCAGTAGACACACTATTGGGTATTTATCTGAAGAATACAAGAACACTAATTCAAAGGGATACATGCACCCCTGTGTTTATAGCAGCATTATTTAAATAGCCAAGATATGGAAGCAGCCCAAGTTGTCCATCGACTGATGAATGGATAAAGAAGTGGTGTATATATATATATGTATTACTCAGCCGTAAAAAAGAATGACATCTTGCCATTTGCAACAACATAGATGGAGCTACGGAGTATAATGCTAGGCAAAATAAGTCAGTCAGAGAAAGATAAATACCATTCGATTTGATTAATTTGTGGAATTTAAGAAACAAAACAAATGAGTAAAGGGGGAAAAAAAGGAGCGAGACAAAGAAACAGACTCTTAACTGTAGAGAAGAAGCTGATGGTTACTAGAGGGGAGGTGGGTGGAAGGGTAGGTAAAATACATGATGGGGATTAAGGAATGTACTTGTCATGATAAGGACCAGGTGATTAAAATAAAAACTTGAAAAAAAGGTAAAAAAAAAAGTTCTTTTTGATATGTATGTATTGTTTACCTAATTAATGTTAAGATTTATTTAATTTTACCTTGCACTAAATTGGAACATTTACAAGTTCCAGGTGGATCAATATTTTTAAAAATAAAATAATGTCAACATTAAAAAAAAAAGAAACTTCAGTGGCTGGCTTAATCATATTATATAGAAAATTCCCCATTACTGCTAATCATATTTATGATCGGGAATAACTTTTAAATTATAATCTTATGTATTAACGTTGTGTGGACATATGGTACAAAAATTATAAAATTTTTGCCTATAAAAATCCAGTGTGCATTTCACTCATTATATAATCCAGAAAGGTAAAAATAAAGACTGTTGCTATTATTTGGGGTCACATTTTTTAATTGCAGGCCTGACTTTGTTGAGATTGGTGGCCAAATGTTTGTTAAGCCCACTCATATTGCCACCTCTGTTCCTACTGAATATACCTCCTGAAACCCTCCCAGTTGTCATCTAGTCAGCCTTGTCTTGGGTTCTTGTCCCTGTGGAGTACAACCCATCAGACTCTACTGCCCTAGTTGACTCAGCCCTGGACATAGAAGTTTTCCTGGTTAGCCAGAGGTGGGCAGATGAACAAGTGTACCACTCAGCCATGAGTATTTAAAAAGGTCAGCTTAATCTCACTATCAATTTAAGAAATATGTACTGATGTCTTATTTCTATATTTTCATTCTGAAGTCATTTCATAATTATTAAAGATTATTTGATTTCCTTTTCTCAACAGTGACAATTTTCTGATTCTATACCTACAGCCACATAATTTCAGTTGATTTCAAACTACTAAAATAAAAGAAGTTGCTTAAAGAGTAACTTTTAGGTCATGATTGACTTATTTTTGTACTTGTAAACATCTTTGCACTTACAATATTAGAAAAGGCAATATAATGCTTCTTGAAGTAATAAGAAAGAAACTCTTTAACTGATGTTATTTGGAAAAATTCTGTGAAAATATTAATACATTGAGAGTGAGACTTTAAAAGTCACTTGTTAACACTATTTAGTTTTTTAAACATTAAAACTGAAGTCAAGCATTTTTGAAAACATCTTGCCTTTGAGGAATGATATTTTTGAAGCAAGTTGAGGCCTGGGAGCTCTATTTTTAAAATTATTTTTATGGGACTCTTTAAAATCAGGATTAATTATTGGCTTCTGAGTATTAAGAGGCAGTAGTAGAAAGAACATTGAATTAGGAATCAAGGCCTTTGGGTTCTGCTATGCTTCTTTACAACATTAGTATTTTTTAAATGTATGTTGTAATTGAATAACAGATACTATGAACTATGGTTTCTTTCATTAAATGAAGCAAGATAAATTAAAAGATATTAAATACTCTGACTTCATACTCATTCAAATACTATTTTCCCCCCATGGGATAATTTCCATGGTTTTTATGGTCTTTTGAAATGCATGAATCACAGGGTTTTGTTTTTGTTTTTGTTTTTTTTGTGAGAGAGAGCACACACAAGAGCGAGGGCGGGGGCAGAGGGAGAGGGAGATGCAGAGCTTGATCTCACAACCCTCAGATCATGACCTGAGCCAAAATCAAGAGTCAGGTGCTTAACTGACTGAGGGACCCAGGTACCCCATAAATCACAGATCTTTAAGCACTTTTTCCTCTCAGTTAAGAGAAGAATAACTAGTCACCTCAAAGGATAACCTTGAAAATATTCATTAGAACTTTATTTCGGGCATTATAATCACTCCCTTGTGTATACCCCAAACTTCTTTGCTTTTCTCTCATACCTTTTACTTGCTTGTTGAAACCACAACCTTGTGTGAATCCAACTCTTTAATCTGTACCTGCATTGATACAGCTGAGCGTAGCTGAAGGAAAACATAACTACACTGACTGATCTCATTAATTCATGACCGCATACTTCAAGTGGGCCCTTAATGTTGCAAGTTCATCATACTATACTCCCCTAGGCCAATAATTCTCTCTAGATGACTATTTCAGACCCGTTTTCTCTCCTCAAATCTTCAGCACATCCTTCCTGACCCTCACTTTCAGATTTGACTTGCTTCCCACTTCACGGAGAAATTTGAAATGATCAGAGAGAACTTCCATAGACTCCCACTACCATGCCTATCTGCCTACCAGCATCTGCACCCACATAATCTGCCTTCCCGTATATTACTATTGACGAATTATCCAAAGTTAGCATTCTACCTTTGCACTAGATCCCATCTCTTCAAACCTATTCAAAGACATTATGCCACCAATTCTCCTCTTTCTCTATCATCAATTCTTTTGTTCTGTATTACATCATTTTTACTAGCATGCAATCTTAAAAAAAAAAAAAAAGAACTCTCTTTACTGCTACCTCTATCAGCTACTCACCCATTCCTTTTTTTTTTTTTTCCCCCTCTGCAACCAAATGGCACAGGAGTTCTCTGTACTACCTGCTCCAGTTCCTCTCCTCCAAGTCTCTCTTAAACTTTCTCCAATAAGGCTTTTGTCCCCATCACTTCACTAAAATTACTTACATGAAGGTCACCAAAGATCTCCACAATGCTCAATCCCATAGTCAACTCTCAGTCTGAATTTCATTTAGCCTGTCAGTGAACAGCATTTGACAGAATTGATGATTTCCCCTTCCCTGATATACTCTCTTTGCTTAGCTCCCAAAACACCACATTCTTGATTTTCCTCCTAGCTCACTGGTCACTCCTTCTCAGACTCCTATGCCAGTTTCTTCTTTCTTTATTTTGAAATGATGCAGGCTCAGTCTGTAGTCATCTTCTCTTCTCTACCTACACTCATTCTCCTGATAATATCATCCAATCTTATAGCTTTAAATCCTCTCCCAAATTTATTGTTTACTTTGAACTTGAGAGTTATTTATCCAAATGCCTGTCCCATGTCTTCACTTGGATGTCTTCTAGATATCTAAACCTTGACATGTCCAAAGTTTGAACTGAATTGTAGATTGTCTCATTTCTGTTCCTGTATGTGTCTTTGCATTTATGTTAGAAAAGGCAATATGATGCTTCCTGAAGTGTACAAGAAACTGATCTTTTTGAAAAGTCTCTTCTATCTGCACCCTCTTTTTTGTTAGGTCCTAATTCCAATCTTACTGTTGATCAAGCCCAAATTACTAATTTTTAATTTATTCTTAGATTTCCATTCTGCCAGGAAATACTCTTGGTTTCGCCTTTAATATTTATCCAGAATTACACCACTTCTCATTGATGCCACTGCCACCATCCTAGTTCAAGCTACCGTCATTTTTCTCCTGGATTATTGAAATAGTTTTTTAACTGGTCTCCTTGTTCGTGTCCTTGGCCCCTGTGTTCTCAGCACAGCAGCCAGAGTGACTCCAAATGAGATCATGCTACTCCTTTCCTCAAAACCCTACAACACTAACTCATTTCACTGAGAATAAAAGCCAAATACTTACAACGGTTTACTAAACCTACTCTGGCATCCCTGTACCTCTTCAAAGTAAACTACCACTTTCTGCCTTGCTTGCTCCTCTCCAACTATTTGGCTTCTTTGTTCCTTGTTCTTCAGACCCTACAGCCATACTCCTGCCTTGACACTGTCCCATTGGCTCTTCTTTCCTGTCTGGATATCCCCCAGTTATTCTCATGGCTTAGTCCCTTGTCTCCCTCAGATTTTTCTCAAATGACACTTTTCTCACTGATCTACCTGATGATTCTGTTTATAATTGCCACTCTTTTCCTCCCTGCCCACCCAGCCCACACCTCAGACCATGCCTTACTCTACTATAAATTTTTATTTTTACATAGTTTTAGTCTTTCTAACATACCATAAAATTAATTTACTTATGTGTTTATTTTTTTATTGTTGGCATTCCCCATTAGAATGTGAGCTCCACAGACCTGATTTGTCCACTGGTGTATTAGTGGTGGGGCCAAGAACATGACACAAATCGGCTCTCAATAAGTATTTGTTGATTGACTAAATAAATTGTATAATTTGAGTAGTCAAATATATATTCACTCATCGATTTGTTTTAAAATATCAAAATACCTGTGTTTCTGAACAAAAAATATTTCCTCAGGATATTCATCAGTACTGTTCATACATCTCTTTTCACACACCTTTCCCTCTTACTCTGAGATGAACGCTCCTTGATGAAACAGGTGCTTTAGAATGGCTAATATCTTTTATGGTTTATCATTCGCCTTATCTAAGTATAGCTTTTTCCATCGTAAGACCCTGAGTTAACATAGCCAGTAAGGGATAATGACCCAGAAGACCAAATAATACCACTTGCTTTCTGAGATTTGTGGAAGCTAAGAAGTGTTTCCTGGGTGACTGTTGGGTATTGAAGGTACTGAGGCCACTCTTAAAGCCCTTTACAATGGATAATAATTATTTATATGTAAAGGCAGTTCCTCCATCAGTCGACAGACATCCTCTCTTTTATCTTTGAACTTTAGTTCAATGTACCTATTCATATACCTGGAAAACTGTAAAAACATTAAACAATGAATTTTTCTATATTTTGTGCATTTCAAAGCCTATTTTTCTCATGTTTCAAACCTGTGCCATTTTACCTAAACATCCCATTGTACATAAGAACATTTGATAATGATTACGCTATTTTGGAACGGCAGTCAAGTAAAAATTTTAATTGCACCACTTTAAGAATTTTTATGATCCTTTTAAGTCCTTTTGAACACGCTGGCATACTCTAAGATAACGGATAGGTAGGATTTTCTGATTTTTAAAAATCTCTGTCACTGACAAAAGTGGGTGGAATAGACTTGTGAATAAGACAGCACTTACATAAGCCTCAGCTAATTTTTCAATGGCTCAACTGAAGTCTCCTTTTGTAATAATCCTTTGAATCTCTGTGAGTCAGAAAAAACCATACTGTAAATCATTCCATGGGTAGGAAGATATCAGCCAGAATAAAAGAGGGAACTACCCTTAAAAATAGCTAATGGTAATAGTTTAAGTTTATTGAACAGTTGAACTATGCCAGGCACATAACGCCACCATACCTAGTACCTCCTCACTCCAACCTACCCAGCCCTCGTCTCTCTGTCCCCTTCCTTTCCTTCCTTTGTCTTCATAGCTCTATCTCTACTTGACGTTAGAGATTTGTTGTTTGCCTCCAGTAAGAATGCTTTTTCTTGCTCATCTTTGCCTCTCTAGCATCCATAACAATGCATGGCACACGAGGCCCCCAGTAAAGATTAGTTGAAAGAATGAACAAATGTCCATCACGTCATTTAATTTTCTCAATCCCACTGACAGATGTTATTACTACTAGTAAATGGAGGAGGGAACTGAAGCTTTAGGAGGCTTAGATAACTTGCTAGAAGTCATGCAGCAAATAAGTAACAGAGCCTGGGTTCTTAGCCACTCTGCATATTGCCTCAAGGGAAAAAAATCTGTTTTTGTTATTTACAACTAGCACCTGAAATTAAAAAACAAAAACAAAAAACTTCCTGCAGGAGAAGAGGAAGATTCCTGCTGTACCGAATGGAACAGCAGCTCATGGGGAAGCAGAGCCCCACGGAGGACATAGTGGACCCGAACTCCAGAGAACTGGAAGGTTAGTGAAAAGCACTTGTATGGGACTTCAAAGACCAAATGAGACACCGTTCTTTGTGTCAGGAATTGCTGTTTTGAGATGTAATTTTTTTTAGACTTTGAGTACTTAGTGAATACTGATTTATTTGAATACCTATTTATTTGTTTGAATACCTAGTACTTGAATACCTATTTAATGCCGATTAATTTGATTTCCCAGTATTTGCTAATGATTTTTTTACTATTAAAGTGGATACATCATTCCATTTTATCTTACCTAGTCTTTCATTTTGCTGTGCATAAAATGCATTCACAGATTCTTAGAATGAATAAGAAAACTGTCAGTTGCCCCTTCTAAAAGAGCCCGTTGAAAGCTTCAAGTTCAATATGGAAATAAAAATAAATACCAAGAACTCAGTCTTATAGACCCTGTCTCATTACATGCAAGTAGGATGTATATAATAGTATTTTTTATTTTTATGGTTGTAATTTGAAAGAGCTATATGATTTATTTTTCTAATCACACATCTTTGAAGAGATGAAAGCTTCAATTTATTCCTTAAAATGGTTCTTTATCGTTTTTTGACAGCTTGTCTCTCTCCAAGCAATGTGTGAGCAGAAAATCAGAAAGCCTTGGGAGGGTCTGTCTTCAGGGAATATGTGCGCACACAGCCTCCATTATAATTGAAGGCAATGGCAAAGGCTTTGCAGGATTGGTACTCCCCTCCTCTCAAGGCCATTTCCGGACTGCTTTCACTGTGTCCTCTAAGCCGACTTTCCGGTTTCTGACAACTCTGTGCATTTTAATTCTTCTCTGTTCTTTCCCTTTATCTATGTTTTGTCTCTGAGGAAATGTCCTTGAACGTCTTCCTCGGGCTCCATACATAATTTCAGATGATTCAAACAATTTTTTCCTTTTCCCTTTACTGGAAGTGCGGTTACTCCTTCTGTTTGCTTTCGTATTTTCAAATGCTGTCTTTTTATTTTTGGTGGTTCTTTTTTTTTCTCTCTTTCTCTCTCTCTCTCTCAGGTATAACATGCCACATAGCTTAGATTTTTTTCGAAGTTCACTTTTCCTTACTGCTTCCTAAATCCTCCCAGGTCACCAATATCCGGTATCTTCGCTTCTCCAGAGTTCTTCCACAGATTCTGTTGCTGACATGACTTGAAGTATCCATTACTCATCTGCTCTCCTGGAGTTGCTGGTGTACATCTGGGCTGCCCTTGCACTGTTCTCTGCAATGACCTCCCACTTCCGGATTTAGATTTTTGCTGCTAAAAGCACGTTCATTACACAGTAATATAATAGCTATTTAGACTAATGTATGCCCTAATAAGTAATTAATTAGAAAACAACGGTCTAGTAGGAAGTACTATCAAACCTATAAATATTAACCACTAAGTAACAGTTCATAACCACCTCAAAATATTTTGGGGATTAGGTGGGGTATAAATTATAAATGAATGAATAAATAGTAGATTAAATCTATTTTGAATTGTGACTTTGATAAGTTAACACATCATTCAGAAATGATCCTCCCCAAATAAAACCTATGCATATGTTTAACAAACACAGGTATGGGAAACTAAGGTGATCTCTGTGTGTGTGAGTTTCACGGGTTCACTGTAAGCTTCTTTGGATTTAAATGTCCTTTTTTCAGTTAGAATTTCATCCCACTCAGTTTCTGCTACTGCCTATCTTTCTGATGGAAGCAATCACTAGAAAAACGTAGTGATTCTATCACTTACATAATAGTAAGATAGTTACTAACGTTACTATTGTGTCTATGTCAGTCAGATCAGGGCAATTAAAAATGATAGTCAAAATTTTCAGTTATCCTGACGATATACATTTTTCAAGGCAAACCAGAATTTGTTTCTCAAGAGAACAATAATTTTTGAAGTGATTCTTAGATTGCCAGTGAATGTATCTATCTAGAAAATAAGTAACAAAACTTAATATTTTTGCATAATCCAAATATATTCAGCATACTGGCAGTATATTGGAACATAATGTGTTTTTTTAACCTTCCCGTAGGAACTTAATCATGGTCTTATTCATTTTAATATGACATCTTTATTCCATGGAGCACAAAGAGCTCTTAGTAGCCAAATGTTAAATCCACATATTATTATTAAATGTTCAAAGAATGAGAATACTTGTTCATTAATGCTCTCGTTCCTAGTCGATTGAAAACATTTTGGTCCTTAAATTTTAGGGAGCATTTCACAATTTAATGCTATTTGCCCCTCCTCTTTCAAGTGTGTCAATGTGGTTTTTGGATACATTTAGAATAAGTGAATTTATACCAAGGAAGGTCACCATTGTCTTGTGAATGATAGATGTTGGGATATGTCTAGATAAAAGTGGATCAAAATTACATTTTTCTAGGTTGGTTATTTTTATTAATTTTTTAAAAAGATTTTTAAATTTATTTATTGAGAGAGAGAGAGAATGATAGCATGAGAGGGGGGAGGGTCAGGGGGAGAAGCAGACTCCCTGCTGAGCAGGGAGCCCGATGCGGGACTCGATCCTGGGACTCCAGGATCAAGACCTGAGCTGAAGGCAGACACTTAACTGACTAAGCCGCCCAGGCGCCCTCTAGGTTGGTTATTTTAAGGTCCCCTTCCTAATTCCCTAAAAATGGCAACAATCATGGAAGCAATCTGTCTTTACTAGGTATTCCTGTTGTCCGTAAGGCCATTTAGATGCCTGGAAACAATACATGGTGAGGAATATTTTGGCAGAGAAAGTAGGTAACTGGAGCCGTGGTTAAACGCTCCATCTTCTCTCCAGGGTAATGCTCACTGTTGGAGAATACGAAAGCCAGTTTACCTTCCCAACCTTCACTTTCTGCCATGCTAAATGAAATGTAAACAGTTGGGAAATACTGCCAGTGATTGAGGGTAGTAGACCCGAGTTTAGGAGGAATTGATGGATACAGAAATGGCACGGAGATTAGAGTAATCCTTAAATCTCAGTACTTGAATTTTGTTGGAGGAACTGCTCTGAACCTTGTTTAAGAGAACCTGGGGTTTTTTGGGTTGCTGGCCCAATATCTGGTTAGGACTTGAAGTAACATAGTGGTGCAAAGCCATCTCTGTAGATCACAATGATACCATGTAGCAGGTTAAAATGGGTCTCATCTCTGCTGATGGAAAACGTATACTGTGACCTGGCAACAGAGTAAATGAGGGTCTTGATTTGTGTGGGGTTTTTTTTATATTTGGATTTCACTCTTGTGTTTCTGCCCCCTGTCTTAGGATTTTTGGGGGACTTATTTTAGATATCAGAAGAAAAGCTCCATACTTCTGGAGTGACTTCAGAGATGCTTTCAGCCTGCAGTGCCTAGCATCTTTTCTGTTTCTCTACTGCGCGTGTATGTCTCCTGTTATCACGTTTGGAGGACTGCTGGGAGAAGCAACTGAAGGTCGTATAGTATGTATTTTGCTCTCCTTGGATTTTTAAAGCTCAATCAGTGTTGAAGATTCATAGTTAGATAAGTGTCCATACGCTTTTGGATTCCATCATGAGGGGAGATTTGATGTGTGCTCTTTTTTTTTTTTTTTTAAAGATTTTATTTATTTATTTGATGTGAAAGAGACAGCGAGAGAGGGAACACAGCAGGGGGAGCGGGAGAGGGAGAAGCAGGCTTCCCGCCGAGCAGGGAGCCCGATGCGGGGCTCGATCCCAGGACCCTGGGACCATGACCTGAGCCGAAGGCAGACGCTTAACCAACTGAGCCACTCAGGCGCCCCTTGATGTGTGCTCTTACTGGTACACTCCATATGAATTTCCTGGATGGCAGGTAGAACTGGTACTCTGGGAGTGGAGTACCTCAGAAGTTAGCTCTCGGTCTCACACAAGGTTCTGGCCTCATTCCTGACCCCCAGTCCTTGGCTAGCTTTTTGCTCTGGTTCTCACCTCACAAGGAGCGCATTTCCTGTTTATACAGGCTGTGCTTCTGTCCTGACGCTTACCACGAACACATGTAAATTGTTAGTAGGAAAAAAAAAACAAGATAAGGAATGTGGAGAGGACATATCCCCACTGAGTACCCCTCATATTCTGCTGACTGCTTGTCCTTTTTCTTTTTTTTAATCTTTTTTTTTTAACATTTTATTTATTTGACAGAGAGAGGCAGATAGTTACAGAGATAGCGAGAAAGAGCACACGCGGGGGGAGAGGCAAAGGGAGAAGGAGAAGCAGGTTCCCCGTGGGGCAGGGAACCGGACGTGGGGCTCGATCCCAGGCCCCTGGGATCATGACCTGAGCCGAAGGCAGACGCTTAACGACTGAGCCATTCAGACGCCCCTGCTCGTCCCTTTTCTTATCCTCCTATCCCACATCCTGCCCAAGGTCGCTAGGCTTTTCAGAGCAAAGGAGAAAGAATATACTCATGTATTTTAAATATTTTCTCCCTAGTTATAATGGTTGCCTGTACAGCTTAGATAATGGACTTATTTATATCTCCACACAGAGTGCAATCGAATCTCTCTTTGGAGCATCTATGACTGGGATAGCCTATTCTCTCTTTGGTGGACAGCCTCTTACCATATTAGGCAGTACGGGACCAGTTTTGGTGTTTGAAAAAATTTTGTTTAAATTTTGCAAGTAAGTGTCAAATACTTTTGGCCCTTAGCCCCTTTCTATTTCTCCACTGTATTTATACTTCTCCCAACATCACATTCGGAGTCTGCTGGGAGAGGTAGAAGTGGCTGATTAGATTCAGTTTGCCATTTTTGTCTCTCCATGGAAATAAAGGAAAAATAAAAGATTTGTGTAATATGTTAAGTAAAATTTCTAAAAAATGATACTCTGCTTTAAACACTGAGAAACCCCTTTCAGTTTTGTCCCCTTAAGATGTTCCCTTTAGACGGTCTTGAATTTAGATATTCATGGGATGTGAAGCTTGTTTACTTTCACTTCCTGAATTAGACTTATTTCCATCTATTTAAAATGGTGGCAAGCTGTTAAATGACCTTATTCCCACTGTTCTTTTCCTCCTTCTAGAGAATATGGGCTGTCATACCTATCTTTAAGAGCTAGTATTGGACTTTGGACCGCAACTCTGTGTATCATACTCGTGGCCACCGATGCAAGTTCCCTCGTCTGCTATATCACCCGGTTTACTGAAGAAGCTTTTGCTTCTCTTATTTGCATCATTTTCATTTATGAGGCCCTGGAGAAGTTGTTTGAACTCAGTGAAGCATATCCAATCAACATGCATAATGATTTGGAACTGCTGACACAATACTCGTAAGTAATATTTCTCCTGTTGGCTGTGGGTTTTTCTCTTTACAAAATTGCTATTGTTTTAAGAAATATGAGAAACACCCTGCATATAAAGTGACTTAAATTGATTCATGATCTAAATCCCTGAACAGACTCTCAGAGTTGAACAGGATTTTAAAAGTCCTTTCATTAGCTACTTATCTGACATTTGATTTCTCATTATACAAACACAAACAAAACTCACTGAATTTAAATGTAATTTTGCTTTCAGTACTTACAACTTTTATGATGGAGGTACTCAGGCTTTGCCTGTTGAAGGTGATATTACCGTTTAGGATTAAAGATGGGACTATACCTACTGCACTTTCTAGTTTTAGTACGCCAGCCGTTTGAAATTTCTCTAATGCTGTGTTTGCAGAGTGTATGTGGACATTACGTTGCGCCTTTCTTTGATTTAATTTTAGGATTTTTTTGTTGCATTTATATATAAACATTTTTGTACAACAAATATTTGAAGCAATATGTTCTTTACAAGGCAGTTAACTACCAACGTTCTTCTTATAAACTGCTTAGATATAGCTTCAAATCCTTTGAAGGTTTATTTATTACCTTTATTTACTAGTGGAAGACATTGGAACTGTTGAAATTAGGCCAAAATACTATATTGTTAGAATTTTGTTAAGAATGATGTAATAATACAGTGTTGAAAATAGCATGATTTTTAGTACCTCAAATTTTTCCTGGTCATCAGAGATATCTTTAACAGTATACCTCTGTTTCAGACAAGAAAAACCAGAGTGGAAATATAAAATAACTTTCCCAAAAGGCAAATAGTTAGGGTGTTGTGGACAGGACTCGGAAGTGGATGAAGGAGGTGTCAAGGACACTCAGGAAGCAGGCAAATCAGAAGAATGATCAGCTTGATCAGAATGAGGGATAGCCCTTTCATTTCTCTTTAGAGAGCAGTGTCACCTAATTTGGATATCCTTGCTAAGATATATATTTATCTGCTTGGATTTTTCAAACTTATTACATGCCAAGCACTATGCTAGAGGTATAAATAATATTCTGTCCTGAGTGAGCTTCCAGTTTAGTAGGGAATGTAGACAAACAGACAACACAATGAAGTAAGTGCTGTGTTAAGAGATTGATACAGAATGCAATGGTACCACACCAGAAGAACACCCTACCCAGATTTTGAGTTCATAGAGGACTTCCTGGAGGAAGTGACATAGAAGACCAAAATAGCAGTAGGAGTTAGGAAGGTGCTGAGGAATAGGGTAGGAGAGAGGTCCAGATGGAAGGAAAGGCACAGGTCTGGATGTAAGAAATGCATTAAAACTTTGTAATATTTGTCAAAAGTCATAGAGATAGTGGTAAAACAAGAAATTAGATTCAGGTTTTAGGATTTTGATGCAATTTTTAGTTCACTGGTGAATACAAATAAAGTCTCCAAGAGAAACAACATAGAACAAGTAAATCAGGTAAAAGCAGAACTATTCTGTTTGAAGTGGTGGGAGGCACCACCTGTCCACCCTTCCAGTTGTTCCTGAACCCTCAGTGGCCACTTCTAAGGTACTTCCGACTGAGGAATACCATTTAATATCTCTCCGGGTTTAAAAAGGAAAAAGATCAGAGAAGCAAAGACTGTGCCCTGGATAATGGTCATAGTTTGAAGGTAGAAGAAAAAATAAGAGAGAAGGATCAGAAAAACAAAAATAAAAACCTGGATAATGTCAGGTTGTCAAAGACAAGGGATGAGGCTGTGCCAAGAGACTGTTAGAGGACAGTGGTAGAGATCAAACCGAACGAGGGAGAGAGATCATGATTAACTTAAGAAACAGCATCGGGTAGGGAGGGGAGGTAGAACTACAAGCTAGTTTGCAAAAGATGAAGAAGGGAGTAGGCGGTAACGACGTGGAGAAAGTATGCACAGACCATTTTGGTGTCAAAGGAACTGAAAAACAGTGTCTGCTGGAGAGGGCAGTGAGATACCGCGAATGGTCATTTGTGACAGAAAAGAGGTATCTGTGTTTGGAAATGAGGACATAGAGGCAGAGGAAAGAGAGAGATTTGAGATGATGGTGAGAGAGTAGATAAATGTGGGATTGCAACCTCCCCAAAAGTGGTGAGATCAAGACAAATTGTGGGGTTCAGTAAGACAAATGCTCAGAGGATAATTGGAGAGCAAAAATAGCTTTGTTTGTCCATGATTCCTGCTTTTCAGGGCAATCAGGAGGAGAGTTGCATGGGTCTTGACTCTCTCAGTGTTTCCATCTCCACTTTTCTAAGAACAGATCCCCACAAGTTTAAGTTCAAGTTATGCTTTATCACAGTGTACGCATCCAAAAACTAATCATTTGAAGGCTGAGCAGGAATGTGTGCTAATCACTGTGTTCCATTGCCCAAGTGCTCTTCTCAACCACAATTAGGAAAGACTGGTTCATCCTGCTGGGTGCTGAGGTTTTAGTATCATTTGGTGCTGAAATGGGTGTAAGAGAAACAGGGAGGTTGACAGTCTCCCTGGGAAATGTGCTGATCAGATATCTGTACTGTACCATCCTCACTTTAATTTTCACGCTGTGATTCCCAGGCTCCCAATACCACTCACATTGTGCTCATGAATCTGATCAGTAGTGCTATTACCTGGTCTTCGGATCAGCAAAGCTAATATTTTGCTATGCATATAACACAAAAATTGATCAATGTACGTTTAGTCATGTGCATTTAAAAAAGTAAGTAAAATATTGCTAATGAAAATGTCTAATGCATTGTATAACCTCATACATGTGCTTGAAAGCATTTTCTGTTTCATGGATTCCATATAACACTTTTGGTGGTTTTCTTGTTCTTGCCACTGTGACCCTTTCACACTAATCAGTTTGTAAGTGCCATTATACTCATGCTCACCTAAAATTTTCTGCTGATGTTGCTGGCCTCATGCTTTCACAGTTTTTATGAGAAAAATTCTTAGAAAATGTCATAGCTAGGATGCAATATATCTGAGATTGCAATCTTTGCAAAATTAATATGCCCATGCTTTCACATATCTTGTTTAGGTGTAAGATATTGAAAAAGGCATCATATTTAGGATCTGTGTTTCAGATATTCTTTATACTTGGGCCTCCTATATTCAGATTTTCTTAAATTCATAGTTTTACCAACCAAATAACAAAATGTCTTTGATTTTTTTTAAAAAGACTTTCCTAGTTTCTCTGGCATCCTAACCTTATAATGTGGTAATGTGTAGACCTTATATTTGAAGCAATAAGCTTTCTTTTCATTGTGCCAAGTGCAAGTGTCAAGATAATCAATTTAGTTTCAAGAATATATACATTACACCAGATGATCAAGCTGAATATGTCAAGTTAGCAATAAGTAATGAGTTTGTGGGAATAACTTTTTCTAGGTTGCTTTGATTTTAAGAAATGGCAAAAATAGAATAAAACATTCTGCTTATATAAGATGGAAAGTTCCTTCAATATATAGTAATAATCTAAAGCTCTCAAAGATGGCTAGCTAAAGAAAAATTGGGGTGGTATTAATTCTTTGCAGTTGGTTGGGTCAAAGCAAAGAGCAGGGTCTATTACTCTAGTTTCCAATATGCTAGCAGACTAGAGTTGAATAATATCCAACAATTACCATGTCATTAGGAGGAGTGATTTTACTACTGGGTTACTGAAAGATTTTTTGTTTGTTTAGTTTTGTTTTTTTACCCCGATCTCTTTGTTGTTTATTCCAATTCCCAGCCTTCCACATAACCCAGGACTATTCTGGATAAATGTTATTTATTGACTGACCTTATACTCATAGAAGAATATTATTTTTCTTATCTCCTCAACTAGATTTGAGCCTCCTTGAAGGTAGAAAACATGCAATAATTTTATCCCTCCAACCCCAGCATAATACCATAACTATAGTAAGTGATACATGTTGATTAACTGAAAATGTTATAAAATAATTGACATCACCTGGCCAATCTTGTCTGGCAAGTAAAGACAACTGTGCTCTTTGACAGTAACTTTAACCTGACTCTTAAAGATTTCAACCACAAGTTTTGAATAAACTTGAGATGTTATGAAAATCTTAATGTGGGATAAAGATGTACAAATCCAGATCCATAAAACTAGTTCTGACTGAAGATTTAGACAGGGTGCCAATATGGTGGATAAGTCATCTGGAAGAACGAGAGGCAGGATTGCAACCTCTAGCAGAGATTGAAAAGTTTCTCAGAGATGTATGGAGAAAGAAGATGAAAGGGAAATTCTCATAGCTCATTGACCTTATAGTATTCTCTAGTCAAAAAATAAAGAATAAAACTCAGCTTTAGAGAAACCCCTGTGTTTCAGCTTTTTTAAATCAGATTTTCACTACATATACACTTGACAAACTTACCCAGATTTCTTGCAACATTAGTTTATAATTATACTTTTATGGTTATGTATTTATTTGTATAATGTATGTGTAACTTCACCAAGTTAATCTCTGCAATGCTAGGTCCATGACTGTTAGGCACACTTTTGAACTTGCTGTCCTAGCAAAGTGCTTTGCATGTATCATAAAATGAGCATGTTCATATTTTTACATTTCTGGAAATGCCCCTTACAACTGATATACACATTTAACATAGAGTTTTTTCTCCTTTAAAAAGCTGATAGATTATCTGACATCTTAGAATCAAATAAATATAATTATAGGCACTCAACAAATGACTATTCAATAAAGAAACTTCTGGCAACCCATCTCATTCTTTATTTTTAATCCAAACACTTGCTATCTTTGTTTTCCCTTCTCACTTTGAACTAAATTCTTATCATTAAGATAAAGTCTTATCTTCACCAGCAAGAGCATCCAATATAAGTTTATCATTCACCTGTTTTATCCTCATTGTTTTTCTAATGGATTATGAGCCTTTTGTGTACTAGATTAATGTCTCTTCATCTTTCTGCCTCCAGAGGCCAAGAGGGTTGGTAGAGATGAATAAACCTTTCTTAACTGTCTTGCAACAATGTTACTTCCCAGATGCACCTTTAGCTACTATTTTCCTTCTCTGTAACTGTAGATTTGCAGACATTAAATAGAATTATCTTTCATTCTTTCTTGTCAAATAGCTTTAAAGGATAGAAATTTACATGAGCATCCAACATTAGACGGAGAGTGATAACCAAAACTGTTGGTTTCTTAAGATACATCGAATGGCCTCAGTCATGAGGCTGTTTATCAAATACACAGCATTTCGCTTAGTTGAGATGTGATGAACATTGTCAGAGAGTTTACAATCTTTGAAGTATTGACCTCATTTCACTTCCTGAATTGACCTAGATTTAAGGATACAATCTGAAATATTTAAAATGGAATATAATGATGTTTCAATTTATATTAAAATATCTCAGCCCAGATACTGCAGTAATGTGTATGTGTAGGTTAACCCACAGCCATAGGTAGCTGGTATTTTAATCAGGAGTCTAAACTCCAGAGTGGTCAGGTAACATTAAAGCAGAGAGCCTAAACTCCAGAAAAGTTTACCACAAACCTATCTACTAGCCACATCTCAATCAACACTAAGGCTTTGCTGAATCTCAGAAATGGATTTTCATTGGTGAAAGTACTGGTTTGTTAATCAGTGTAATGAACTGCACTGGTATAATTAAAGGTAATCATTTTGAACTAAATGAAAATGAAAACACAGCTTATAAAAATTTGTGAGATGCAATAATAGCAGTGCTTAGATAGAAATTTATAGCACTGAATGCATGGATTAGAAAAGAAGAAATATCTCAAATCCATGATCTAAGCTTCAACCTTAGGAAACTAGAAAAAGAAAAGCAAATTAATTTTAAAACTTAGCAAAAAGGAATCAATAATAAAAATCAAAGCAGAAATCAATGAAATTAAAAATGGGAAATCAATGGAAAAAATTAAAGGACCAAAGTCTGGTTCTTCAAAAAGATCGATAAAATTGATAAGCCTCTAACCAGGCTAACAAAGAAAAAAGGAGAGCATACACAAATTGCTAATATCAGAAATGAGAAAGAGGACATCACTAAAGATCCTAAGTGCACTAAAAAGAAAATAAAGTGATACTATGAACCCACAAATTTGATAACCTAGATAAAATGGACTAATTCCTTGAAAGAGACAGTCTGCCAAAACTCACACAGGAAATAGATAATCTGAATAGGCCTATATCTATTAAAGAAATTGAACTGATAATTGATAACCTTCCAAAAAAAAAAGCACCAGGCTCAGATGAATTCACTGTTGAATTCTGCCAAACACTTACAGAAAAATTTATACCAATTGTCTACAACCTCTTTCAGAGGATAGAAGCAGAGAGGATAGTCCCTAACTCATTTTATAAGGCTAACATTAGGCTAATACAAAAACCAAAGAAAGATATAAGAAAAGGAAACTACAGACCAATATCTGTCATAACCAAATATGCAAAAATCCTCAATAAAACATTAGTAACTCAACTTCAACAATGTGTAAAATAATTTTACACCACAATCAAGTGGGATTTATTTAAGTATGCAAGGCTGGTTCAACATTCAAAAATCAATTAATACAAGGCATTCCATCAACAGACTAAAGTTGATAAATTCCATGATCATATCAATAAAAGCAGTAAAAGCATTTGACAAAATCCAACACCCATTCATGATAAAACTTTTGGTAAACTAGGAATAGAGGGGAACTTCCTTAACATGATGAAGAATACAGAAAAACCTACAGCTAACATCATACTTAATGGTGAAAAACTAGAAGTTTTCCCACTGAGATCAGGAACAAGTCAAGGATGTCCCCTCTCACCACTCCTTTTCAATATCATACTGGAAGTTTGAGCAAATGTAATAAGACAAGAAAAGCAAATAAAAGGTATACAGATTGAAAAGGAAAAATAAAACTGTCTTTGTTTATAAATGACATGATTGTTAAGTAGAAAATCTGGAAGAATCAACAAAACATTCCTGGAAATAATAAGTAATTATACCAAGGCTTCAGGATACAAGGTTGATATACAAAAGTTAATCACTTTTCTATATACCAGCAATGAACAAGTGGAATTTGAAATTAAAAACACAATACCATTTACATTAGCACACCAAAAAAAAAATACTTAAGTATAACTCTAACACAATATGTTCAAGATCTCTCTGAGGAAAATGCCAAAACTCTAATGAAACAAATAAAAAAAACCTAAATAAATGGAGAGATAGTACATGATCATTGACAGGAGGACTCAATATTGTCAAGATGTCAGTCCTTCCCAATTTGATCTATAGATGCAACACAATCCCAAGTAAAATCCTAGAAAGCTGTTTTATGAATATCAACAAACTGATTCTAGAGTTTGTATAGAGAGGAAAAAGACCCAGAATAGCCAACACAATAATGAAGGAGAGCTAAGTTGGAGGACTGGAACTACCCGACTTCAACACTTACTATAAAACTACTGTAATCCAGACAGTGAGGTATTGACAAAAGAATGGACAAATAGATCAATGAAACAGAATAGAGAGCCCAGAAATATACCCCCACAGATATAGTCAACTAATCTTTGACAAAGAAGCAAAAGCAATACAAGAGAGCAAAGATAGTCTTCTCAACAAATGGTGCTGGAACAACTGGACCATCCACATGCAAAAAAAATGAATCTAGACACAGACTTTATGCCCTTCATAAAAATTACCTGAAAATGGATCATATTCCTAAATGTAAAATGCAAAACTATAACAACCCTAGAAAATAACATAGGAGAAACTCTAGATGACCTTGGGTTTAGTTAGGACTTTTTAGATCCAACATCAAAGCTATGAGTCATGAAAGAAAAAAACTAAAGTTGGATCTCATTAAAATTAAAATTTTCTGCTCTGTGAAAGATAATGTTAAAAGACAAGCCACAGACTGAGAGAATACATTTGCACAAGACATAGCTAATAAAGAACAGTTATCTAAAACATCCAAAGAACATCTAAAACTCAACATTAATAAAACAGGATTTTTAGGGCAGTAAAACTACTCTGTATGATACTATAATGGTGGATATATGTCGTTATAAATGTGTCCAGTCCCATAGAATGTCCAATACCAAGAGTGAATCCTAATGTGAACAATGGACTTTGAATGATAATGATGTGTTAATGTGGTTAATGGGTTACAACAAATGTTCCACTCTGGTAGAGAATGTTGATAATGGGGGAAGTGATATATGCGTCCAGGCAGGGGATATATGGAAAATCTCTGTACCTTCTGCTTAATATCCCTGTGACCCTAAAACTACTCTAAAAAATAAAGTCTATTTAAAAAATTAAAGATAATTAAGATATATTATATTGGAATCTAGCAAGTGAATCATGAGCCTCAACTCCTAGAGATGGCACTTGCAGCTTAATTCCTGATTCAGTGTCCATCCATTTTTGGTACCTGATTATAGGCTAAAACAGGACGAGAATCCTGCTTATGGAATATTTCACCTACTGGCACATTGCCATGAATTCTTCATGAGATGAGTATAATGCCAGCGTTGGCACTTTGTATATGATTTGATAATTTTACTCGAGGTATCTGCCATTCCTATTGGGAAATTTTGAGGAAATTATTCTTGTTCATGTGAAATGTTGCTACATTATTTATTCATTCATCTCCCTTTGCTGGATATTTTAAGTGTCACTGCTACATACTTTATAGTATTAGTCATGCTGAATAAATGCTTAGAGACATTGCTAATAACTCGTTTTGGAGGAAGAAACACTTCCCTTTAACTATTGAAATTAATATGTAAATTGCTCTGAATGCTATTCCTGCCAGATATTTTATAAAACCAACCAAATTCAGTTAGCTTAGCATATTTTTTTGTATATGAAATTCTTGATAATATAAGGTGTTCAGCTCACACACTTTACATTTATTTTTTAACCAACAGGAAAGTATCACTCAACTCTGGAAACGAAGATGTTTACTTCATAAAAATATTCTGTGGTTATAGTTCTCAGTTTTTATATACCACCCAAAAAACGATTTTTATAAACAATCTCTTCCCAAGACTGTCTAAATATTTCATGGAGGGTAATGAAATATGTCATGTAAGTGAACTCTCATTGCTGGTCTCTGTGAAGTTGCGTCCAGGCCAGTTCTGCTACTTCTACTCACTCCACTGTGTTGCTCATCTCTTCATTACATATGTACCTGGTGTCTTCTTGGTCTATTAGAACTCGCTCTAAAGAGAATTAGTAGGATCTAATTTTATTTCTTCCATTTAAAAAAAATTTTGATATCTAAAAGAATGAAGCCCCCACAGTAGAATTTTTTTTTAATTATAAAATCAAGCTTTTAGAGGATAAAAGAGATGGTTCTACTCACTCTGAAATCATATCACTGGGTCTTATGGGCTGAATTGTCTTCCTTCAAAGTTTGTATGTAGAAGCCCTAACCCCCAGGAGCTCCAAATGCAGCTACATTTGAAGACAGGGCTTTTAAAGAGGTGATTTAGCTAAAGTGAGGTCATATAGGTGGGTCCTAATGAAATCTGACTGGTGTGCTTATAAGAAGAGAACATTTGGACACACAGAGACACTGAGAGGCACGTAGATAGTGAAAGGATCATGTGAAAACACAGTGAGAGGGCCGCCATCTGCAAGTCAAAGAGAGAGACCTCAGAGGAATTTCTATCTAAAATTTCAACTCTCTTCTCTCTCTCCTTCCTTTATCTAAAGTATTATATAATTTACTTATATTTTTAAAAGTAAGATTTATCAAGGCATCATTTTTACATACAATAAAATACACCCTTTTAAGTATATCCTTAAATGAATAACAGCATAATTGAAGCATTATAGAACATTTCCCAGAATGTTTTCTTATGCCCCTTCGAAGCCAATCTCTCACCCCAACCCACAACCCTTGACAATTACTAATATGATTTCTGTCTCTGAAGTTTTGCCTTTTCTAGAATTTCACATAAATAGAATTATAGAGCATGGAAACTTTTGTGTCTGCTTTTTTTTTTTTCACTTATTATAATGCTGTTGAGATTTACTCATACTGTTGTATGCATCAGTTTATTACTGCTTGTTATTGGGTAGTATTCCACTGTGTAAATGTACCACAAGTTGTCTATCCAATCACAAGTTGATTGTCTTTTGGGTTGTTTCTGCTTTGGGGCTATATTGCTTTACCTGCAGGTCTTTATTTTAATTTTCTCTTGGGTAAATACCTAGAAACAGGATTGCTGGGTTAAAAAGTGTATATTTTAACTTTATAAGAAACTGCCAATGTGGTTGTACCATTTTGTATCCTTACCAGCAATGTATAAGAGTTCCCATTGATCTGCATCCTCACCAGCATGTAGTTTTGTGCTTATGTATAGTGGTACCTTTACTAATCAATCTAATTTGTTGTCTGTTCCCCTTCTACGGTGAACAGTTCATGAAGGGAGGGAATTTAATCTGTTTTGATCACTGCTTTTCCAGTGTCTGAATCAGTTCCTGGCACAAAATAGATATTCAGTGAATATTTGTTGCATAAATGAATGAATATTACCTCTATTTAGGGCTAAAAAAAAAAAAAATACCTGAAACAAGCAAAACACAAAAAACCCCAGAGGCTCAGAGGGTTTATGACTTACCCAAGTGGAAGAAATGGGGCTAAAACCCAAGATATCTGGAGCCCCTGGGTGGCTCAGGCGGTTAAGCATCTGCCTTTAGCTCAGATCATGATCCCAGGGTTCCGGGGTAGAGCCGAGCCTCATGTTGGGCTCCCTGCTCAGTAGGGAGTCTGTTTCTCCCTCTCCCTCTGCCCCTCCGCTCCCCCACCCTCACTCGTGCTCTCTCTCTCTCAAATACGTAAATAAATAAACAAACAAATAAATAAATAAATAAAATCTTTATAAAATAAAAATAAAACCCAAGACATCTAACATCTAGTTGAACACTTTTGACACTGTACTACATTATAAGCCACTGGTCTGGCAAGGTAATTTTTATGATTGGCATTTAGAATATAGAAGAGTTTGGATAGATTTTTATTGTATTTAGGTCTTTTATATTATCTTCAAGCAGTTTTTAATTTCTAATAGGAAATGAAAAATATAAAAATAGAGGGATAAAAACACAAATATTTGAATAATAGTAGAGGTAAAATGGACTCTTATTTTAGAGTTTGTTAGAACATAAAAGTACTTATTTTGATTAGCCATAAATAGGCATTTGACAAGGAGAGAGAAAAATCTTGGCTAGAGATGAGTTTTGCTGCATCACATTGAAGCCCTACATCACCTTGTTATTTTTAAGAAGCTTGGTAATAACTTGGCTTAAAAGATTGGGATAGGAATCTGCACCAATACCCTTTTTTGTGGCCTTAGGTAAGTCCCTGAGAGCAGCCTTCTAGAGACAATGTCTTAAGTCTCAAAAATGCATAGGAAGTATATTTGAAATACATAGGAAATAAGAGATCTGGAAGCATACGTACCAAACCTATAATATTTGGGGGGAGCACAGAAGATAGGATTGTGAGGAAAAAAAGGCTTGTTTTCTCTGTATATTTCAAAGTGTTCAATTGGCATTGTGTGCATGTATTATTTTATAATTTCTTTCTAAGAATAAGTCTTATGATGGGAAATTCATCCTATGGCAAGTCATAAAAGATGAGCTAATTAGGGCCAGGTGGTGCTCATCAAATAAGTTCCCTATAACCAAATTTAATTCCCATTTCAAGAAAATAGCAACCTACAAAATTCAAGGGTAGAATAGAGCAGAATGTTTAAGGTATAATAAGTAGATTTGCCATTTTGTTCATACATTTTCTTATTCACTCACTCATTGGCTCATTCCATCAGTATCCATTGGTCTTCTCTGTATTGTGTCAGCATTGACAGTATGAAAATGAGTATGATATGGTGTCCACTCTCAAGGAGCTCAGTGATTATCAAGAAGAGCCTAAAGATGCACTTTGTACATTGTGCTGCACATTGAGTATTTGTTGAATCTAACAAATGAGGAGGGAGCTAGACGCAATGCCTACTCAAATAATTGCAGCATAGTGTAGTAAGTATTTATACTAGATATATGCATAGTGGCCTGGAGGAAGAAGTAAGAAACTACCCTGGGGAGTTGGGAAATATTCATAGAAGAAATAAACCCTAAGTTGTCATGCTATCTCTGTTGTACCTGTCACTTGAGTTTATTATATACGGCATATCTATGTTTTACTCTCTCTTTATTGTATCTATATGTTCAGCATGAGCAGGTCATAATTAGAGTTGAGGCTGCTGAGATAGAGAGAATGGACTCCTGGAACCAACTGGCAAGGATCCTTAAAAATTGTAGTAAGTTTTATCTGGTAAAAAATTGGGGCATTAACAAAGCTCTGGGAAGAATTATGTGACAATAGATTAGAAGGTGATCATAGGAAGTGGAGCAAGGATCAATAACCTAGGTATGAAATGTTTAAGTCTTTACTATTGACTCAGACAATGATAATGGGAAGAAAGTGAATAAACCAGGGGGAAAAAAAGGAAGAAAATCCAAAATTGACAAGGCTTTATTCATTCATTCAACAAAAAATTATGGAGTACTTTCTAATTTATATGAACTATAACAAATTTTGCATACACGACTTTATTTAAACCTCATACAACCTGTGGAACAAGTATTACTCCTGCTTTACAGATGATCAATATGAGGCTCCAACAAGTTAACTAATTTGTTCAATATCATATAGCCAACGAATGATAAATGAGAGTCAAACTCAAATCCATCTGGTTTTAAAGCCCATGAACTTTCTCCTACAACATATTAAAATAAAAATAATAGTAAAGGATTATTATTATTATTACAACTCCTTAAAGACAAAGACGGTCATTTATTTCTATGTATTTCCCCAAAGCAGTTAGCAAAGTATTCTGCACAAAATAATTTTAAACCATTATATATCAGTGAATGAATAAACAACATTGTCTGCTCTGTGCTAGACATTTGGTGTAAAAGTGACAAAATAGTGGGGTCTCTGCTCTTATATAGCATATTATCTAGTGAAAAAATTAGACATTAAACATTACTCAAAGAAGTGATTAATTATAGTTGACATAAGTGCTAACATATAAAGGTGCAGAATGTCATGAGAGTGAGAAATACTTCCAAAGTTATGTATTTGGAAGCCAAGGAGAGGATATGGCTATTTAAATGAAAATGAAATTCAGATGAGAACAAGTTTAAGAACTTAATGGAGAATTTATGTTTTCAGTATTAGCTAGCTGTCATAGTGTTTTATAGAGTTATTTTGCATATTTTTGAAAAGTTCTTTTCTTCATGATAATAGCTATAAGTTTAGATAATTTCCTAGAGAGGTAAGTATAAATACTTAGACAATCTCTTCTAAGAATAAATTCCAAAATGTGGAAATAAATATATTCATAAAAGACTTACCACTGTGTTATTTAAATAGTCATCTTGGTAGAAACAAATTAAATGCTTAATAATAAAGAAAGAGTAAGTAAACCATGTTGCATCCATTAACAATTATAGTTATGAAGAATAACATAGCCACATAGAAAATGCTTTCATTACGGTCCTATATAGAAAAGATTAAAGGGGCACCTGGTTGTTTCGGTAGTTAAGTGTCTGACTTTTGATTTCGGCTCAGGTCATGACCTCAGGGTGGTGAAATCAAGCCCTGTGTCGGGCTCCGTGCTTGGCATGGAACGTGCTTGGAATTCTCTCTCTCCCTCTCCCCTCCCCACCTTAAAAAAGGAAAGTAAAGAAAAGATTAAAGACATTGTATGCTTACATATATGTTGAAAATATATGTAAGAACTACTAACAGAAATATGCCAAAAATATTACAGTAACTGGTGGAAATACTATGAGAGATTTCTTTTTAATTTTTTATTCTGTAAATATTCTGTAGTATGATTTTATTATTTTGGTAACTCAAAATACTTTTGGAAAGAATAGGCATAAAAATGTGTTTGACTTCTTCAGATAGATCATAGTTCTCTGATTTTATGCCTTATATCAAAACTTAACTTGCTATACAGCACTCTGGGGGCTAATTTAGTCAATAAAGAGACTTCAAAAAAATGAATCACAAACCATTATTGTTCAGTACACACAGGAAGGTACTAATAATAACTATAAAGACAAAAGGAGAGCATCTGCAACCCAGAAACTAAAATTAGTAATAATGTTGAAGGGAGTTCTACCAAATTATGTCTTCCAGAAGACAGCCACAGGCTCTTCTCATGTAAGGGAGACTGATCACCTCCATTAGCCTTGAAACAAAAACAAAGACTTCTGGATGAGGGCATTTAATTATAATGTTTATCTAATCACTCTGTAGCCATTTATATAAATAAGATGGCATAGAGCACATGCTTTTCTTTGGGCAAAGTAAGTAGAGGATGTGTTTGGTGAAGTGTATTTCAAGCCAAACAATCCAACACCACAAGTCAAAATTATTGGCATTTTATACTGGTGTTTTTAAAAATGTAAAAAAATGCAGGTACTGCCCATTTTTTTGCCTTTGGATTGTTGAACTTCCCAGTCTGTGAGCTGGTAGTAGTGACAATTGTGTAACAATAACAACAGTGATGATACCTAATACCTGATTAGCATTTCCTCATGCCAGACCCTGTTCTAGGTGCTTTTATCTATATTAACTCATTTTACCCTCATAATACCCTCATGTGGTTGATTGCTCTCATTATCCCCACTTTAAGAAAAGTGTAATATGGAGAGGTTAAGTAACTTGTCCAAGGTTGCTCAACAAAGTGCTTGGATTTGAATGATACAGGAATTCTGGCTGGAGAGTCCGAAGTCCAGTGTCCTAGTCATCAGGCTATCTTATGCACTTAAAGAAGTTTTTTTCATTAATACTTCCATCTTATGGCCAGAGTTACTAAAGATTATTTTGGACAAAATTAACAACCGAGCTTATTCCAAACTCATATTCCATCTCTTCACATTGCTGTCTCTAGTTTTCTTTTCATTCTTCTTCTCCTTTGGTAGTTTTGGATTAGAGTTATTTGGACTAAGTTCATCAGTATAAGTGAAGAACAGAAAAGTGGGGTTTTTCTCATTTTATCTTGATTTATTTACTTAGAATATCTGCTTTTGACATTTAAGAACATAAAATCTAAATATCCAAAGCCTTCTTTGAGCTACCAAGGGTTGGTACAGATACTTCTTAAAATTTCCTGTACAAGCATAGAACCTCTGAGAACTAACTGCTGAGATGTCAAGTAGCGGAGGCACAGACTCAGGAAAGAACAATGATTTGACTGGTGATAGGTGATATCTGCGATGTATAAATAAGTCTTTTACTTTGATAAATATATTTTTCCTTTTTGGAACTGATTTGTGGGTGAGCAATATTATGAACTAGAGGTAGGTCTGACAAGGAGGTGTAAGTGACTAACATCCACTTAGAGACCTGACTCTCCAAAAAAAAGTCTCTCCTATGAGCTTGATATTTTTATACCAAATTGCTTAGGACCTTCAGAACAAATTTGAGTACTTTCTAAGTATGTAGTCATTTCACTGTTGAAATGTAAATATCCTCCCAGGAATGGAGTAACACATTATGCCATTGTCCTCACTAACACAATACAAACACTTTGGAAAACAGAGACCTTGACCCTGAGGGAGTGGTGCACACAGCAAGCCAAGTGAATGGAGATGTGATACCAGTCCATGGCCAGGTTTAGATGAGGCCATGAGAAATAGGAATCTGGACAGTTGGGCCGAAAGAGGTGGTGGTAGGACATGTGGAGCTGCCAGGACATGAGGGCAGGGCTGCAGGGTGTTTTGGTGGGGCCGGGGGGAGGGGGAGATATCTTACAGGAGGAGTGTCTGAAAAGGGGAACCTGAGATGATCATACAGTGTAATTAGATTACTTAATTTGTTCTGGAGTCATCTCACTCCTCTAGCTGTGCTGATAGAAATGCCATAAGTTACCGCTGGAGGAAACATATTATAGCAAAAAGAGCAGAGGTTTTAGGGTCAAGCAGACCTGGATTCAAATCTAATCAGTATGGCCTTGAATAAGTTACTACTCAGTTTCCTCCATCTATAGAATGTAGAAATCAAACTATGAAACTACGAAACAAAGTGCCTGCTGTCACGCAATGGTAGCTGTATGTATATAATATCTGTATGCATAATATACAGTAGCTACAGAAAGCATACACATGTATGTATATACACACACTTTTATACAGAGATGCATTCATTCACCTGTTGTAGTGTTACCTTTCTCCCTTGTTACCTTACTTCTGCAAGAAACTTACCATGTTTTCTTTAGTTTACATTTTAGCTTCCTTTTGTCATATATAAATTTACTTTCACCGGATTTTCAGAATATTCAGATCATTTCCTATTAAACTAGGGTGTTGGGCCCTTTTTGTTCTCATGAGGTAAATTAACAAGATGACCAACTTAGAGAATTCTAATTGTTAGCTACCTAAAAAGTAGAATGTTGGCCACATGATGTAACAGATTCAGACAATGTATTACTAATTTACTCTAACAAGAAAGAGACTATTGCTCCTAATGAATACTAACCATTTTCTTTTCAGCAGCACTACTGTGCAATAGTCATTTATGTTATTATTTGAAATTTGTGATAAGGCTCGGTAAGGATTTGAGGCAGTTCTTCCGTATGTTCAGATGAAACCTGAATCGCAGCATATATATTACCTAGGTAAATATAATTAATCTGTGTAGCAGTTTAAATATTTTTTTATGATTCTAAGAAGGAGACTTTAGGGAACATACGCCAGTCTAAAGCTAGGCATATGTTGTTCCCAAGGCCCTAAGTTAGGGATCTCTGATCAATGGATTAGATACCATCTATCAGGAGGACCTTGAAGTCTTATTTGGCAGATATCCAAACAGCTCTCCAGTCCATTTGCTTCCTCACTCCGACATGCTTAGTTAGCTGAGAATCCCAGTGGGGCGGGGCGGGGCGCAAAGGGAGGCGGCATGTTTGTGCCTCCCTTCACTGCCTTCAGTTTACTTTATTTTCAGAACCATCCCTAGGGATCTAAAAGATTTCAGAAATATGAAAAATATCTCTTCCTTACAAGTTTAGAGGCCCTAGACCTGACCATTTAAAGATTTACTTTTACATTTTTTAAAAAAATTCTAACAATTTATACAGAGAGAAAGACTGCAGATACCTGTCCTTTTTACAAAATTTCTTACCATACTTACATAACAAGAATTTTTAGAAGAATAAAATTATTGGTACATATTTGTTTTTCTAAATATAATTTTGAGCGTAGTTATAAATATTTCAGTTTGTGGATTAATGCTGTACCTTGTCATCGCCTAACCTGCGTGGCCTTTCTTGGAATAATAGATATCCTTGAGGCCAATATCCATAGTTCCAGAATATTCTCAGCCATCTGGCTTTGCTACAGAATAAAGTCAGACTGGAAATAAGACAGTGGTAAATAAAAGAAGCTTCCTTTGCCTACCCCACCTCCCAAGGGCTCCATTTATAAAAGGAGTACAGACCAGAAATCCTGTGCCCTATTAGATCCTTTTCTTGATACCAGCCTGCAGCTGAGCTTTAGTTTCTCATTTTTATTTTTTATTTTTTTTAAAGATTTTATTTATTTATTTAATTGACAGAGAGAGAGAGAGACAGCGAGAGAGGGAACACAAGCAGGGGGAGTGGGAGAGGGAGAAGCAGGCTTCCTGTTGAGCAGGAAGCCCCATGCGGGGCTCGATCCCAGAACCCTGGGATCACAACATGAGCCAAAGGCAGACGCTTAAGACTGAGCCGCCCAGGGGGCCCTAGTTTCTCATTTTTAAATGAGGACAAAGATACCTGTCCTACTAGTCATAGGAATGATTTGTAGGTTTAATATTGTATCAAAGTACTTTAAAACCCACATGGCAAGCTTATATAATGATAGCTACTTCGTATTGAGTACTAAATTCTAGGAATAGTACTGGAAGCTTTACATATTATATGGTACCTCTTCTAAGCCTCAACACAACCCCGCACAATTGTTATAATTCCATTTGATGTATAATGAGTTAATAGAAACTCACAGAGGTTGTGTGATTTTCTGAGGTGAAAATAGGTTGAAAGGGATGAGTCAAGATTCAGCTCAATATTTCCAAATGGAGGCTTTAATTTTCTTTCTACTCAGAACTCAGGCAACAACATTATTTAATGTCCTTAAGAATGGTTAGGTGGCATTAAGAAAAGGGGAAGAAAAAATACTGAAAAATCTGTCCCTTCAGCAAAGCTGACAAATCACCCTGATAAAATCAATGCTTATTTTTTAGAGTAGACCACATGAAAACTCCTGGGCTTTATACATTTTTATGTATTAAATATTGTGTAAAAAGGGAAAAATAGACGTTAGATGCAAGAAGACTATGGTATACTACCCAGCCAGATCCAAGCTTGGATTTGTCCTGTGTTCCATTCTACTCAGATTGTCAATCATATACACAAATCACAAGTAACACGAAATAGGAAGAACATAAGGACTTCCTTCGCTTTTGGAAAACAGATGGGAAACAACAGAAAATTCTTTTCAGAAATGCAGAAAATTATTACTTCTTAATAGCTAATATGGCTTTTTTAGGCAGTAGGAGAGATACCTTGTATTTCTGTTTATAATCTTAATATAGCTCTATTTTTATTCTTTATAAAAATCAAGTCTCCCAGTAAAAACAGTTATATTTTAACCACACTAATCTTTAAAGTCCATCACTAAAAATGTAGGTATACACACTAATTTCTAACTCCCTAGAGCATTTTGCACCATCGGTCTTAGACATTGGAATAAAGGGTTGCTCAGGAGAGCAGCACTGCCTCACACAATATGATTTGGTGGCCACCATTCTTGTTTTCCAGTAAGAGGAAAATTTCATGAGCAGAAACATTAGCTCCTTAAGATCGTGCTGATGAAAAGAATGTTTCTGAGGCACTTCTGAGCCAATATCTTGACAGGTCGATCACAGACCTGGGGTGTTCACTCCTCATGATAGCACTGCCAGATACTGACACGTTAACACCCATGTCTGCAGTCATGGATCGTGTCGTACCCACTTCAGCACTGACCTCTATGTCTAAAGATGGACACTGAGTCTTCCCCCTGATGAACCATGGACATCGTATCTCCCATAAATTTCTGCCCTCCAAATTCAGGTTGCACTGGCATAAATGAGATTGTATCTATCTGATTAGCACATGGTGCTAAATATTCCACTGTGGTTCCCAGTTTGATGGCAAGTCTGACCTTCATCTCATTTTCCCAAGTGTCTTTAATCAAAGTCCCAGGGTTCTTAGTATCCTCAAGATGAAAGGTAGATTGATTGGCTCCTACTGCAACCATTGGCTTTGTCCCAGTGTTCCATTCTGGACACCATCCCCTTCATGCTGAAGAAAGGATCCTGGCCTAGCGGCTTTTAGAAACTCTATCACAGGGTGACCAGAGGTGATGTGAACAACAACAACAAAAACCTGTTACGTCCAGGTGCAGATAATTAGCCTGGAGGTTAATATCTGGAGGCACTCACTACCCAAATTTGGCCAGGTTGCTGTTGAGGATGGATGGGCCAGTTTTACGGGTGGACACCATGGTACCGGTTCCCAAAAACCAAGTTATTCCATGAGTCCTCTGTCAAGATGAAGGCATCATCACAATTTGCCCTTTTTTTCCCCAATGTGTTGGTACTTTAATTGTTAAGCAGTGACTAATTCTTCTTTTAAAAGAATGATTAATTTTCCCGGTGTAAATCAAAGTAAAGCCATGAGTTACAGCTTTGAAGAACTTATTTCAGAATCAGTTATGTCTTAAGTTGACTTGCCTATTATTCAAATGAGTCAGAACCAGCAATTTGCTTTGTTTTTCTTAGGTGCTGTATGATAACAGAAGAGCTGGCTTGTTTAGTGATTTCACTAAAATACGCAAATGAATAACCTCAATTCTCCATTGATGTGCCCTTTGTTAGTAATTTAAATGGGATCAAAGGGCTAGTAAATGTTTTGTTCCCAACTTCCTTTTAAATAAAATTTTTCTTTTTTTTTTTTTTTTTAAAGATTTTATTTATTTATTTGAGACAGAGAGAATGAGAGAGAGCACATGAGAGTGGGGAGGGTCAGAGGGAGAAGCAGACTCCCCGCCGAGCAGGGAGCCCGATGCGGGACTCGATCCAGGGACTCCAGGATCATGACCTGAGCCGAAGGCAGTTGCTTAACCAACTGAGCCACCCAGGCGCCCAAAATAAAATTCTTTCAAATAAAATTCTATATATGTGTGTGTGTATACACACACACACACATTTTCCCTTTTAATGTACGCATCTACTATAATGCTAATTCTCGCTTATGTTACTCTTACAAGAAATTTGACCTATTTTCCCTGTTTTTCATTATAGTTTTCCTTTTATCATTAATAAATTTACTTTTAACAAGCGTTCAGAGTATGAAAATGTTTTCCCATCAAACTCCTATGCTGTTGGGCTTTTTTTTCTGATGCAGAGTAACAGAATGTTCAACTTGGGGGATTTCCCATCATGGGAACACACTCCCCCTTACGACTAAACTGATTTATAGACAGAGAGAGTTTGGCAGGTTCATTTCTGTATGAGCAGAACAGTAGCAAGACATTTCAAGGCCTATAATCCTTGCTTTTTCACAATTGCTTTTTCATCTAATCCTGGCACAACTGTGAAATTGGAACCAGAGACTCTGAACAAGATATTGTAGACACAGTTGGGTATTTTGAAGGCTACCATAGGTATAATCTCTAAACCTTCGTTTGGAGGATCCAAGATCAGTGTGAATACTTTAGGTTCTACTTTTTTCGTCTCCAATTTTTTATTTAAATTCCAGTTAATTGGGGCGCCTGGGTGGCTCAGTCTTTGGGCGTCTGCCTTTGGCTCGGGTCAAGATCCTGGGGTCCTGGGATTGAGCCCTTCGTTGGGCTCCCTGCTCAGCAGGAAGCCTGCTTCTCCCTCCCCCACTCCCCCTGCTTGTGTTCCCTCTCTCACTATCTCTCTCTCTGTCAAATAAATAAATAAATAAATCTTAAAGAAAAATTTAAAAAATTCCAGTTAATTAACATACAGTGTAGTATTACTTTCAGGTGTAGAATTTAGTGATTCATTACTTACATACAACACCCAGCGCTCATCACGACAAGTGCCCTCCTTAATACCCATTACTCATTTAACCCATCCCCCCACCCACCTCCCCTTCAGCACTTTAGGTTCTACTTTAAAAAAATAAGAAATGATCTTATTTCAGACTATAGACATGCTACTGGCAGCTCTCCTGTTATTTTTTAGTCCCTAGACCAGTGTCTGAGTATCTTCATTAAGTATGAAAGGGTCATTCATGTTCAAATTTGTCTTTTTAGTCTTGCCATCCTGTTGAAGATCTTTTGACTGTGTAAGTGAGGGTTTATTTCTGGGCTTTCTATTTAGTTCTATTGGTCTATAATCTGTCTTTATGCCAGTACCATACTGTTTGATTATTCTAGCTTTGTAATATGTTTTGAAATCAGGAAGTGTAAATCTTCCAACTTTATTCTTTTCTCTCAAGATTGTTTTGACTATTCAGAATCCTTTGTGGATTCATATGAATTTTAGGATTATATTTTTCTATTTCTGTAGAAAATGCCATTGGGATTTTGATAGGGATTGCATTAAATTTGTAGGCCACTTCAGGTAATATGGACATTTGAACAACATTAAGTCTTCCAATCCATGAACACATGTGTAGCTTTTCATTCATGTCCTTAACTTCTTTCAGCAATGCTTTGTAGTTTTAAATGTGCAGGTCTTTCATGTCTTTAGTTACATTTATTTCTAAGTCTTTTATCCTCTTGATGCTCTTGTAAATACAATGGTTTTCTTAATTTTCTTTTTGGATTGTTCATTGCTAGTTTGTAGAAACAACTGAGTTTTGTATGTTGATTTTTTATCTTACAATATTGCTTAATTCATTTATTCTAAGTTTTTATGTGTAAAATCGTTAGAGTTGTCTACACATAAGATTATGTCAACTGCAAAGGTAAAAATAATTTTACTTTTTCTTTTCCAATTTGGATGACTTTTATTTCTTTTTCCTATCTATTTGTTCTAGCTAGGACTTCCAACTATGTTTAATTAAAATGGCAGGAGTGAGCATCCTTGTCTTGTTCTCAATCTTAGAGGAAAAGATTTTGGTTTTTTTCCTATTGATTAGGATTTTAGCTGTGAGCTTGTCATATATGGCTTTTATTATGTTGAGATAATTTCATTCTATTATTTGTTTGATGAGTGTTTTTATTATGAAAGGGTGTTGAGTTTGTCAGATGTTTTTTATGCATCTAATAAGATGATCATGTGATTTTTATCTTTTGTTCTATTAATGTGGTATATCACACTGATTGATATCTGTATGTTGAGTCACCCTTGCATTCCAGGGATAAATTTCACTTGGTCTTGATGTATGAACCTTTTAATGCACTGTTGATTTTGGTTTGCTAGTATTTTGGTGGGGATTTCTGCATAAATATACATCAGAGATATGAGCTTGCAGTTTTCTTTCCTTATAATATATTTTTCTGGCATTGGTATCAGGGTAATGCTGGCCTCATAAAATGAATTTGGAAGTGCTCCTTCCTCATCAGCTTTGTGAAAGAGTTTGAAAAGGATTGACATCAATTCTTCTCTAAATGTTTGGTAGAATTCAACAGTGAAGCCATCTAGTCATGGGCTTTTCCTTTTGGGGAGATTTTTTATTATGATTCATTTCTCTTTACTAGTTATGGGTCTGTTCAGAACTTCTATTTATTTATGTTTCAGTTTTGGTAGATTGCCTGTTTCTAGGAATTTGTCCATTTCTTCTAGGTTATCCAATTTGTTGGCATATAATTGCTCATAGTAATCTCTTAATAACTCTTAATTTCGGTGGAATCAGTTGTAATGCCTCCTCCTTCATTTCCAATTTTGAGTCTTCTGTTTTTTTTCTTAGTCTAGCTAAAAGTTTGTCAATTTTATTGATCTTTTCAAAACACAAACTCCATTTCATTGATCTTTTCTATTGTTTTTCTAGTCCCTTTCATTTATTTCTGCTCTGATTTTTACATTTCCTTTCTTCTGCCAACTTCAGGCTTAGTTTGTTTTTCTTTCTCTGGTTCCTTGTGGTTTAAAGTTAGGTTGTTGATTTGAGACTTTTCCTCATTTTGAGGCATTTATTGCTACAAACTTCCCTCTTAGTACTGCTTTTCTGCACCCCATAAATTTTATTATGTTGTGTTTTCATTTTCATTTGTCTAAAGATATTTTCTAATTTTTCTTTTAGTATGTTCTTTGATGCACTGGTTGTTCAAGGGTGTGTTGTTTCATTTCCGTGTATTTGTGAAATTTCCAGTTTTCCTTCTCTTACTGTTTTCTGGTTTGATTACATTGTGGTTGGAAAATATATTTAGTATGATTTAATTCTTTTTAAATTTGTTAGGACTAGTTTTGTGACTTAACATGTGATCTGTTTTGGAGAATGTCCTTTATGTGCTTGAGAAAACTGTATTCTGCTACTGTTGGCTGAAATGTTCTGTATATGCTGTTAAGTTCATTTGGTGTATAGTGTTGTTCAAGTCTTCTGTTTCCTTGTTTCTCTTCTGTCTGGATGAGATCCATTATTTAAAGTGAAACACTGAGAATTTAGGAAATAAAACAAATGAGCAAAGGGGAAAAAAACAGAGAGAGACAAACCAAGAAACAGACTCTTAACTGTAGAGAATACACTGATGGGTTATCAGAGGTGAGGTTGGTGGAGGGATGGGTGAAATAGGTGATGGGGATTAAAGAGTACACTTATCATGGTGAGCAATGAGTAATGTATAGAATTGTTGAACCACGGGCGCCTGGGTGGCTCAGTTGGTTAAGCGACTGCCTTCGGCTCAGGTCATGATCCTGGAGTCCCGGGATCGAGTCCCGCATCGGGCTCCCTGCTCGGCAGGGAGTCTGCTTCTCCCTCTGACCCTCCTCCCTCTCATGCTCTCTGTGTCTCATTCTCTCTCAAATAAATAAATAAATAAAATATTAAAAAAAAAAAAAAAAAAAAAAAAAAAAATTTT
>NC_058405.1:124290446-124329451 GCF_002201575.2 Neomonachus schauinslandi
AAAAAAAAAAAAAAAAAAAAAAAAAAGAATTGTTGAACCACTATATTATACACCTGAAACTAATATAACACTGTATGTTAACTATACTTGAATTAAAATTAAAATTTTAATTAAAAAAATTAAACATAATTATAAATAAATAAATAAATAAAGTGAAGTATTGAAGTCTCCTAATATTATTTGTTACTGTTTATTTTTTCCTTAGTTCTGTCAGTATTTCCTTTCTATATTTCAGTGCTCTGCCGTTAGGTCAGTATACATTTTTAATTGTTGTATCTTTTTAGTGAATTGACCCTTTTATCATTATATAATGTCCTTCTTTGTCTCTTTTTACAATATTTGACCTAAAGTCTATTTTATCTGTTATAATTATGCCCCCCTCCCTGTTCCCTTTAGGTTACCATTTACATCAAGTATCTTTTTTTATTCTTTAACTTTCACCCTATGTGTATCCTTAAATGAAAAGTTTCTTCTAGACACATTTAGTGGATCTTGTTTTTTATCCATTCAGCCACTCTTTGCCTTTGACTGGGGAGTTGAATCCATTTGCATTTAAGTAGTTCTTGATAGGGCAGGATTTACTATTCCATTTTGTTATTTGCTTTCTGTCTTACAGTGTTTTTGTCGCTCTTTTCCTCTTTTTCTGTCTTTGTTTTTTTTTTGGGGGGGGTGGTTTTAGTGACATTGATTCCTTCACAATTTTCTTTTGTGTTTGTTCTACAGGTATTTTCTTTGTGATACCATGGGGCTTACATAAAGCATCTTAGAGTTCTAACAGTCTATTAATAAACTGATAACAAATTCAATTTCATATAAATACTTTTCGCTTTTACTTTCTCCCCTTTACACACTTTATATTATTGAGGTCACAAATCACATTTTTATATCATCTATCCATTAACATATTTTATAGTAATAGTAATTTTTAAATTATTTTATTCCAGAATTTTATACCAGAATTAAAGTGATTTTTTACACACATCCATTACAATATTCTTTTTTGTCTGTGTTTACCCTGACTGCAAGCTTTATACTTTCTTGTGCTTTTGTGTTGCTGTTCAGGGTCTGTTTGTTTTAACTTAAAGAATTTCCTTTAGCATTTCTTACAAAGCAGGTCTAGTGGTGATGAACTCCCTCAATTTTTTTGTTTGTTTGTTTTCGTTTTGTTTTGTTTTCATATCTGGAAAAGTTTTATTTCTCCTTTATTTTTGAATAATAGTTTTGCCAGACATAGCGTTCTTGGTTAGTAGTTTTCCCTTTCAGCACTTTGAATGTATCACCCTTCTCCCTTCTGGCCTACGAAGTTCTTGCTGAAAAATCCACTGAAAGTCTTGAGGTTTTCTTACACATGGTGAATTGCTTTTCTCTTGCTGCCTTCTGAATACTCTCTCTGTCTTTGACTTTTGACAGTTTACTTACAATGTGTCTCAGTGTGGATTTCTTTGAATTCACTATGGTTAGAGTTCTATGGGTTTCTTAAATCTGGATGTCCGTTTCCGTCCCCTTTCTTTAAGTGAGTTTTTTTTCCTTATTCTCTTTCTTTTTCTTCTGGGACTTCCATAATGTATATATTGGTCTGTTTGATGGTATTTAGTATGTTTCTTAGGTATTCTTCATTCTTTTTCATTCTTTTTTCTTTTTTGTTTTTCTGACTGGAAAATTTCAAATGACTTGTCTCTGAGTCCACTGATTCTTTCTTCTCCTTGAGTGAGCCTAGTGTTGAATTGCTCTAGAGAATTTTTCAGTCTAGTTACTATATTTTTCAGCTCCAAAATTTCTGTTTGGCTCTTTTTAGTATTTTCTATCTCTTTGTTGATATTCTCATTTTATTTGTGCATTGTTTTCTCAAGCTCTTTGAGTATCTTTATGATGGTTATTTTAATTTTATGTCAGGTAATTCATATACCTCCATTTCTTTAAGATGAGTTTCTGGAGATTTATTTTGTTCTTTTGTTTAGTCCATGTTTCCCTGTTTCTTATTACTTTGTGGTGGGATTGGCACATTTGAAATAACAGCTCATCTCGTAGTCTTTTTGAATTGGCTTTGTACAGCAGAAGACCTTACTAATCAGCCTGACTAGAGATTCTGGGGGACTCTAACCTTCTTTCTGTTAGGGTTAATGTAACTTTTCTGGAGAAGGGAAGTATTATGTGTAGTAGTAGAAGGAGGATTTCTGGAATCAAGTGTATGTAGTCAGATCTCAATTAGTTTCCACATTTACATCTTCTTCTCTCACTATATTTCTTTGTTTAGTATGAGACCTTGTCTTAGTCCAGACCCTCTTTGGGATTCTACTGGGCAGTCCTTTACTAGTGTTGGAAATCAAGATTTAGAGTGCTTGAATGATATTCCCATGGCCATGCAGCCAGTAAGGAACAGAGCTTTATGTACAGCCAATCTGGGACTTAGGAACCTATAGTTTTAAATAAATTGCATTAATGTATGTCTATTACTGCATTTTAGGTTCCTTTGTTTCCCTTTTGCTGTAGCTTCTCTTTCTGCTACCATGGAGGTCACTGTAGCGCTTCCATATCCTATCTCTTAAAACCCTTGTCACCAGCTTTCTCATTGGAACCCTTTACCCTCTTAGAGGCCTAGTTCAGGTGAGCCCAGCTAAGGAATCTTCTAACCTTCCTTAGTAAGAGAAGGAAGCATGCTTGTTTGTATTACCCAAGTCAAGTAGAGTTTCTTGCTGTAATAGGCACTCAATATTCTTTGAAGCATAAATGAATGGTGTAAAGACCAAATTCCTGATGTAGAAGACACAAGAGAGACTATTGCTTAGGCAGAGGGATTTACCAAGTAGAAACTGTGTGATATTTTTCTATAGAAATAATGTTAGTAATGGTAGTTAGATTCTAGAGTTTATTAATAACATTAAAACAGCAGTTCAACTAATTTTGTTATGCAGTATATATGGGTTAATCTGGGAGCCCAACCACCATTTTTATAAAATGCTTCTATAAGAAAATGCATTCTGAAGGACAAATAGTTTATGAATGAATTTTTGGAAACAAAACCATTTGTAAGTTGAAGTTAACATCTAAGAACGTTAATCTGTTGGTAATCTTTGCTTGTGTCTCCTTCTGATTTATTTATAAAGTTATAAAGAACCGTGAGAGCAAAAATTGCTTTCTATTACATAATAATACCACTGTGCCCAACTCTTGCATTTTCTCTTTGCTCTTATGCCCATCCAGCATTCATTACGTTACCTTCTATGTGGTAGGTACCCAAAAAGCTTTTGTGTATTGATTTTTTTTAAATAACACTGTCACTCATCACAAAGAATAGTATATCCTGAGATACCTAGGGTTCTTCAACCTAATTTGCAAAATTATAAATGACCTTTAGAGTACAGATTAAGTAACTACAACTTTAATTGATATAGTTGTATAATATTAATAAAAATAAGTAAATTATAATAGTAGATTTGGATGTCTATCATTTTTTTTCCATTTAACTTATAGTTTAGGGGCAAATTGTCATGGTAAAGCCTAGAAGGCATCCTGGTTTCAAAGCCTCCAAAAGCCTTGTGCTCTAACCTACACTTTTAAGAATTTCATCTCACTGGGATAAAAAGGGAATGACCTCTTTCATTAGAGAAAATACTATAGAGTAGTCTAATGTCCTGACAGCATATCTATCCTGCTTTCTGGAAATATTGTGTCTTGGAGTTTAGGATGACCTAACTACTTTTCTCTCAGAAGGAGAAAAGTTATGACTGGGGAAGAAGAACCCATCATACATTTGTTTTGAGTATATTGACAAAAAGATACTTAGTTCACAAAAGACACTATTTTGCCTTTTCAGGTGTAACTGTGTAGAACCACATAATCCTAGCAATGATACATTGAAGGAATGGAGGGAGTCCAATATTTCTGCCTCTGACATAATTTGGGAGAATCTAACTGTATCGGTAAGTGAAACTTACAGGCTTTTGTTGACATTTTGAATGAATTATTGCCACTAAAGCAATAATATTTTGAATGGTTAATTACTATAAAAGTAAAAGTTTTATCTTAATTTTAATTTCATTTTTAGGTTTTCATTAGTAAACTGGGGTTTTCTTTCATTATTAAGTTTTACTAATAGTAGGCCTGAATTACTCTAAAAGCAATTGTAATATGACAAGATTAACTGAAGGCACATTAAATAAGAGTGGTGTTGACCTGTTGACCTAAATGAAACCATATGGCAGAACTAAGTCGGCCTTCTGTGTGAAGAACCCAGAACGCTTTTGCTTCACTCTCTAATACTGCTCCAGCTGTTTGGAATATGCTGAGGGGGGAGGGGATGTTTGTTAATATTTCAGTGTAAATACTGAAGTCTTTAGGAAGAACAAAATTCACTATTAACAAAATTCTGGCACCTTCCTCAGGAAGGGCTTTCTTTCTTTCTTTTTTTTTTTTTAAGGATTTTTATTTATTTATTTGACAGAGAGAGAGAGAGAGCACAAGCAGGGTGAGCAGGAGAGGGAGAAGCATGCTCCCCGCTGAGCAGGGAGCCCGATGCAGGGCCTGATCCCAGGATCTTGGGATCATGACCCAAGCCGAAGGCAGACACTTAACCAACTGAGTCACCCAGGTGCCCCAGGAAAGGCTTTCTTACTTGCATTTTCTTCTTATCTCCCACTCAAGAAAAGGAATGGCAAAGATTTTTTACCTATCAGGGTTAAATCCTGTACCTAAAAATTTTGGCTCCCTCTGTTTTGTGATTTCTTTTTTCTCCCTCCTCATATATGCATTTCTCAATTCTTCCTAGTATCTTATAATGTTTGTGCACCTCTTTTTCCATCTATATTTGCATCCTTCTGTTCAATCTAATCTCATAATTGGAGAAATTGAACGTTCTGATTTTAGTAAGTATTAGAATCTGAATTATTCTAGTTATGAACATTACAGTCTAGAGCTCCTGCCACTTTACTTACCTGTATAAGCTCAAATCCCGTTATAACCATCAGCATAACTCTAAATGAGTTCTAGTTCATTTTGTGAAACACATACTATTTTAGCAAGTGATGGAGTTAGTGGAACATAGAAATCTTTTTCTGTTGTACAAATATCACAAAACTCTAGGTATGATTCCTATAAGAGCATTTGACCTATTGCCTATTTTCTCAATTTTCCCCATTAAATGTTTTCTTTCAGAATGAAAATCAAATTACTTGCCCTCAGTTTAAAATTCTATCTTAACCTATATTTTATGACCTTTTTTCTTATCCTAATCATTTTCTCTAGAATCAGCTTTCACTTATTCTTGTTTTCTTCTGTTATAATTAATATTTATTCTGTTCCATCTATTTGTCCCTAGAAAAATAACATTAAAAGACTGTTTCCTTTCAGAAAGCCATTTAAATGGACCAATAAAAGAAATGTTGAGCAAGAAAGAAAGCTACAGTTATTCAGAATTTAAGCATGGGATCATGATTGATCTATTCCGCAGTGTATCTTCCATTTATATTCCCTTTGTGTAAACTGTAGAGATAATATGTCTAAAGAGCCTCTTGCTTGTGCACCTCATCTTGGTATCCCCTTCAATGCAGAAACCCAGTAATCCCATCTCTAGGTTATTTAACATGATAATTTATTCTATGTGTTATATATTTTCTTAATAATTTACTGTTAAATGATAGTATTTATTCTATGTGATGGCAAATCCTTAATAATAAACTTCCTTTTTTTTTTTTTAAAGATTTTATTCATTTATTTGACAGAGACAGACACAGCAAGAGAGGGAACACAAGCAGGGGGAGTGGGAGGGGGAGAAGCAGGCTTCCCACTGAGCAGGGAGCCCAATGTGGGGCTTGATCCCAGGACCCTGGGATCATGACCTGGGCTGAAGGCAGACGCTTAACGACTGAGCCACCCAGGCACCCAATAATAAACTTTCAAAAGACTCATAGCATAAGTGATCTGGCTAGTCATGAATTAATTTTAGACGTTAAAAGTTTTAGGGTCAAACAGAGTATAGTAGAAAATATTTTGCAATCAAAGCAAATCTTGCACTGATTTTTTTTTTTTTTTAAGTCTGTAGTAGGTCTTAGCATTCTGGCAGAAATTTTCATATTATTTTTCATTAGTTAAAAGCAGTTTTTGCAATGGATAATTGCTAATCTTGACCAGAAATAGCCTTTATCACCAAAGGGAATGCTACATAATGAAAAAATCTTGTAATTTTTAAGTCAATGAAGACCATTAAATTTTGGTCTTAATTATTATGCTGGGTTTTTCCCCCAGCACAATCATTAGCATTTTATTAACAAAACACTGTGCTAATGGCTATTATAACTGGTTTTATAAAAATGGTGATAGAACATTTACTTTACATATTATTCATTTGAAAAGTTTTTATTGAATTGTTATGTATCTCATGAATTATAATTTATACCTTGCTAACTCAGCAAGGGTGAAGAATTTTAGCTTTCTTTGATTCTCCCACACTGCTATATGCATAGTAAGTATTCAATAAACATTTAATGATTGTTTTGAAAAACAGCTTCATATCACAAATTTACTATTTAATGCAAGTGTTTTGTTTTGATTCATTTTGTTTTCCAGCTTTATTGAGGTATGTTTGACAAATAAAACTTGCATCTATTTGAGATGTATAACATGATGTTTTGATGTATGTATAAATTCTGAAATGATTACCACAATTAAGCAAGTTAACATACCGGTACATCACCTCACATAGTTACCTTTTCCTTTTTTTCCCGTTCTTCTTCTCGCTCTCTCGCTCTCTCTCTTTTTTTTTTTTTTTTGGTGAGAACCATTAAGATCTACTGCCCTAGCAAATTTCAACAATATAACACAGTATCATTATTCATAGTAATCATGATATATATTAGATCTTCAGAATTTATTCATTCCCCATAACTAAAGCTTTGCGCCCTTTAACCAGTATTTCCCTATTTTCCCTTCTTCGTCCCCACCAGCCCTTGGTAAACACCACTCTGCTTTTTACTTCTATGAGGGTGACTTAGATTCCACATATAAGTGAAATCATGAAGTATTTGTCTTGCCATGTCTGCCTTTTTTCACTTAGCATAATGTCCTTCAAGTTCATTCATGTTTTTTGCAAATGACAGGATTTCCCTCTTTTTTAAGGGTAACTGATATTCCTTTGTATATTTATACCACATTTTCTTAATTCATTCATCCATCTACAGAAATATAGGTTGTTTTCATATTTTGGCTGTTGTGAGTAATGCTTAACTCAGGTCTTTTGTGGCAAGCTGGAATATGTAAGTTTCTTTTATATAAATAAATAAATGTATTTAACAGAATCTTAAAATCAGTCATTACAAGGAATTCTTAAGCAAGGTTTAAAATATTCACATGCAATTAACTAGCAATTGTCTGAGAATTACATATTTAGCTTGTACATATATAAGGGAGAATATACTAATGCCAACTTTAATTTCTTTTAATTAACAAAATAAATATATTTTACTTCTTACCGAACTAAATTTTTGTAAACTTATAAAATTGAAACTTAGAATGTGTTTGAAGAATAATTAGGAGAAATGAGTTTGTCAACCATCATTTTTTAAATTTTTGTAATTGAAACCATATGTTAGATTCAAAAAAGAGAACAGGATTTAGATTTAGTTTTCACTCCTAAATCTTAGGACTGGTTCGTGTGTGTGTGTGTGTGTGTGTGTGTGTGTGTTAGGGTTAAAACCAGAAAATAAATGTAGAATTTTGTAGGTCACAATTTTTCTTTTTAAATAACATACTGCCCCCCACAAAGGAAGAAAAAAACTCACCCTTTTCAAATTTGCTTTGAATTAAAGTAACAAGGCAAGCTACTGGCAATTTATTATAGATTATATGACTGTTAAATGATCCTTTAAGTGGCATCTATGTTCTCAAGGATTGAGAGCAAGAACCAGCCAAGTCCAAGGAATATTTAGAAGACTTGTATATCTGCAAAAAAGACTGAAGACAGCCACAAATCTACAAATGATGTGTTTGCAGTGGAGCGTCTAGCTCCTCTTTGTGTTTTGCCATTCTACTTAACCATTACTTTGCTTAATGACTGCTCTGCTAGCACCTCTGGACAGGAGCAAGAGAAAAGACTAAAAATGCAAGGATTCACTTTTGATACTTTATCTTTTAAGAGTTTTGAGAGAAGGAAAATAAAACCATAATTGTGGCTGGGTAAATGTGGTTTCTTTGGTCTTTTAATTAACCAAGTTATTGTGCTCTGTCTTAGCTTAATATAGATAACTGGAACTCAACTTTAGCTTGCAAGGAAAATATTTGGGGCTAGATTAGAAAAGGGGACAATTCTTTTAGATAATCATAAGGTAAGCTAACAATATTTTTCAAGAATCCTAGCCTTAGGGGTAGCTGCCCTAAATAGATTTTACTGGTTGTTGGTTTGTTTTTAGATAAAAATGTGGCTATCTGTGATTTATTCTAAAATCTTTTGAAGGTACAGAAGCAGAAGGATCCTCAATAAATTCAATTTCTCTTTAGGTCCAGAATATCTCAAGTACTACTAATGAGGTCACCGGATCACTTAAATCATGATTTTTTGTTTTGAAAAAAAAAAAAAAGTAATACTTCAGTAATCTAATCTTCAGTATAAAATAAGAGAAACCAAAATGAGTTTAAAAGAGAATTTTTATTTCATTTCAGAATATTAATGTTTAAAATGCTCAGTTTTTCTTGGAGAAAAGAAATTTTTTTGCCTTTGCTGCCACCTCATGGCTAAGGTAGTAATTAGGATGATCCTTCAGGGGCTTATAAAAATATATACCAGGAAAAAAACAAAAAACGAGAAGTCATAATAAATATGAGCTTTGCCTTGCTCATGTAGTAACTTTCTCTCTTTTGTTCTGTAATCTAAATTTGAGCCACATCATTGACTCCCAATTTTATTCTAGTAGGAATGTATCATGGTTTTCTTGTTGCTTTCTCACCTTTCCTGGTAGCTTTTGGATGAGATAATTCCACAAAATTATTGTTCTTCTTAAATGTGCAATAGGGCGCCTGGGTGGCTCAGTTGGTTAAGCAACTGCCTTCGGCTCAGGTCATGATCCTGGAGTCCCAGGATCGAGTCCCGCATCGGGCTCCCTGCTCAGCGAGAAGCCTGCTTCTCCCTCTGACCCTCCCCCCTCTCATGTACTCTCTCTCATTCTCGCTCTCTCAAATAAATAAATGAATCTTTAAATGTGCAATAATATTTCCACCATAGGCACCATGTTTGTACCAAAGCTCTGCTGTCCAGCAGCGGTGAGGACACAGCAAATTACTTAACTTCCTATGTCTCAGTTTCCTCAGACAGGAAATAGAAATAATGACATCTCCCTATTTCATAGGGTTGATGTGGGAATTAATTAAGATGATATACTTAAATGTCTTGGTGTAGTGTTGACCCTAGTAACCCCCACCCACTATCACATATGTCATATTTTCAATAAATCTAGTGTTAGGAACTTAGCGGATGTGAGGTTAAATATACATTGATTGGTAGGTCAATTAGTTTTATAGATTTAAATTTAACTTGAAAGAAAGCAAAAATTTTAAAAGTGGTTCATGTTCAATTTGAACATAATATAAATCTCCAATATTGCTCACTACCTATCCAAATAGAATTCATAAAGCTTACTCAGATGGCTATTAAATCGTTGAGAGCCATAGATGAAGAGCTTCAACATCTCAACTACAGTTGATCTTAGACGTTAGTTTTCCGAAAGAAATGTGTCCTTTCCTTTCTTAACTAGCTCCATTTGTTTTACTTCCTCTGGCAGGAATGCAAGTCATTGCATGGAGAATATGTTGGACGAGCCTGTGGCCACGATCACCCGTATGTACCAGATGTTCTGTTTTGGTCAGTGATCCTGTTCTTTTCCACAGTCACTCTGTCAGCTACCCTGAAGCAGTTCAAGACTAGCCGCTATTTTCCAACCAAGGTACTTAGACTAGAATTTTCCTGATCCAAACATAAACCAACATAGAGCATGTGATAGAGTCATATGTGTTTTAAGACAAAAGCAATAGCAATTGCTGCCATCAAAGGAGCCACTAAAAGGCTGTGTGTGTGTGTGTGTGTGTGTGTGTGTGTGTGAGGGAGCGGCCAGGTTAGGAGTGAGGTGCGGGGAGAGAGGTGAAGAGAGATCATTTTGTGATACAGGTGCCATAGGACTGCACATGCCCTCGAGGCTTTTATGCTAACTTCAGATCCCAAAGATAAACTCGCACTCTCCCACTTACGCTTTTGGAAATCCGAAGCCCACACTGCATTCCTGATTGTCACTTTCTTGCCTAGTGAACAGTGGGAGCTATTCCAGCCTGACAGATACCTCCTAGGAGCCACAGTTACATTCTCTAATTGGGAAAGCCCCTGCAAGACTCATTGGAACACTATTCTCTTTTTCATTTTTAAAGTGTCAGTCCCTCCCCCTAACCCACCACGTTTGCATCTGCATATTTGGAGAGGAAAGTAAACAGAGAAACAGCTTAGTTCAATATTTAACACTGCAATGTAACACCTATAATGTCTGACTCAGCCAAAAAGAAAAAAAAAAGAAAAAAGAAAGAAAAGGAACAAGAAAACAAGCTTTTTAGGGATGAGCTAAAGATTATGATCAAAATTCTACTCTAAGAAAATGTTTTAAGAACTGTTTCTTCCAGAGAAAACTTCTGTTTTTGTCACCTCTTCCTTCCCTAAGGCGGAAGATTAATTCCTTCCCCTCCCAAAGCTCAATTTGATTGATACAAATTTTTTTGGTAAGTTGAAACAATAATCTCCTCCATTTTGTGTGGGTGTATGTGTCATAAAGTCATCCTAATAGAAGCCATACCTAGTTGATGTTTGTAATAAGGATTTTTTTTTTCTCAAAGATGGCTTTATAAATGAAAAATGGCTTTAAAACTGGCATACACTTATCTTGATGAGCACTGAGTAATAAACAGAATTGTTGAATCACTATATTGTACACCTGAAACTAATATAATGCTATATGTTAACTATGCTGGAATTAAATTTTTTTTAAAAAGAAAAAATATCTGGCTTACACAGAATAACTTTAAAATTTTCCCACTCTGTTGTACACATTCCCTGCTGCCATACTTAACAACCCAGATAAACCAGCCAAAATATTGTGCTTCTTCAATATAAATAGATTCTTTTATTATGCTTTAGGTTTATCATATTAAAATGTTACCTGTGGGAGAAAGAATCCTAAAATTCAGCCAGATTCTGGCCATGCAATCTTATTCTGTGTTGTAAATATTCACACACTTGAGCTCATAATAAACTAACATTTTAAAAACTGAAAGCAGCGCAATCACCATTGTAGCTATTACATAATGCCTCATTCTAGAAAGGTTGAGTGCATATCCATCTTAATAACAGAATACAGAAATATATATACAGGTTCTGACAGAGCTAATGATAATATTATAGTAAGCATAAAATATAATATTATGATACTGTGTCATAAACTGATTATAAATTTTGATTTTGGATTATGTTCTTGAGTATTCCTTACCATTTATAATTCTTTAAGTGACAAGTGTTTTCATTATTTTTAGGTTCGATCCATAGTGAGTGACTTTGCTGTCTTTCTTACAATTCTGTGTATGGTTTTAATTGACTATGCCATTGGGATCCCATCTCCAAAACTACAAGTACCAAGTGTTTTCAAGGTGAAGTTATCATACCATTTATAATCTATTTCTCCATCTCTAGGTCTAATCTTCATTTAGATGATGGCTATAATCCTAGTACTTGAGGTTTTCATGAAAATATAAGGAATATAGATTAATAGAGCATTCATTAAAATGCCCACAACATGGCTAAAATTTTGGTCTAATATTAAAAAGAAAAAAACAGAAATGGAATCTAGAGGCCACTTGAAAAAATTTCCTGTCAATTATTCCAGTAAGAATATCCAAACACAACACTCCTGAAAGATAAGGAAGCATTCTGAAACTAAAGGAAAATGCATTATCTTGATGAAAAATTGCACAGTGGATAGGGCTTTGGAAAAGAGATAAAATTAGGTCTGGAATAGAATTTTGACCATGTTACTAAGTATGTAACCTTGGGCCAGTTACTTAACTTCTCTGAGCCTCAGTTTTCTCACCTGTCAAACGGGACTGGGAGGTCCTCAAAGAAATGTCAAAATGAATTCCTTTGGGACTCATCTCAGGCACCGGCAATGTTTAGAACCAATCCCGGAGCTCCTGATATGACCAAGTGTCTTTTTGCCATTTTCACATAATGGCCTGTGGACACATCTAAAATAAGAGTTATATACAGTTGTCAATGTGCTATTTATAAATGTAAATAAATTTGCCAACTGTAAATGGTAAATATTAATATTATTTTATGGTTCTATAGGTATTAATTAAGAACATAGATTTTTGAGCCAGTTTGTCAGAGTTTAAATTTTTCCACCACTTACCACCTTTGGGACCTTGGGCAATTTACTGACTCCGCTATGCCTTGGTTTTATTATCTGCACCTTCTTTAGAGTGTTGTGAAGAAAAAAACCAGTTAAAATATTTAAAGTACTTAGACTGGTGACTTGTATCTGATAAATGCTTTGTAAATATGACTATTATTATTAAGTATAGCTCATTTAGCATATCAATTTATAATTAGGGCTTTCCTGGTAGCATCTGTAAGATATAATTTGATTAGGTATTCATTAATCCAGTTACTAACTATGTACATTGTTTAATTTCTTGCAGCCTACCAGAGATGATCGTGGCTGGTTTGTTACACCTTTAGGTCCAAATCCATGGTGGACAGTAATAGCTGCTATTATTCCAGCTCTGCTTTGTACTATTCTTATTTTTATGGACCAACAGATTACAGCGGTCATCATCAACAGAAAAGAACATAAGCTAAAGGTATATTTTAACATCCATTTTAATGTAAATCACTGTGGCTTAACCGACATTGATTAATGTTCATTATACTTTACCTGCACTCTCTAGTCATTTATATAGTGAAGTATTAATGTTTTCAGGTTTGTAATTTTTATTGTCTATATTCATGATTCTTTGTCTCACAATGAGCTTAAAATTAATTAAATTTATTTTATTTTATTTTTTTATTTTATTTATTTTTTATTTTTTATTTTTTATTTAAAAGATTTTATTTATTTATTTGAGAGAGAGAGAATGAGAGAGAGCAAGCACATGAGAGGGGGGAGGGTCAGAGGGAGAAGCAGACTCCCCGCCGAGCAGGGAGCCTGATGCGGGACTCGATCCAGGGACTCCAGGATCATGACCTGAGCCGAAGGCAGTCGCCCAACCAACTGAGCCACCCAGGCGCCCAAAATTAATTAATTTTTAATTAATGTATTTATAGCACTTGGCTGAGCCTAAACTCCGAAACCTTACTTCCAGGACTTAAAATAATACACTTTGCAGAGGTTGTAACTTTCTTTACCATGTTTAACATATTTTAATGAAATAACAGTCTATTCTGGTAAAGGGCAGCTTTACCAATTTGTCTTGTATATACGGTTCCTCTACTTCTCTATTTGACCCTAAGTATGCCTATTAGATTGCATTCATTATTGGAACAAATTATATCTTCTCGTTTGGTTTGGTTATTCATCTGTCCTTAGTGACTATGACAACAAAACCTGGCCATAAATGTTATAGTTTGTAAGTGATATCTTTGTTGAGTTTTATTGCAGATTTCAATACTTTTTTCATAAACTAAGAGAATAAATATGGATATATCTTACTTATTATATTCTGACCCTGCCATTTTACAATTGTGAATAATCAAAGTTGTTCACTGGTGTGCAATATTTCTGAGATATTCAATGTGAGCACTGTTAAATGAAATCCATGCTATGAATGAGTGGTCAAAAATAATCCAAATCAGGGACACCTGGGTGGCTCAGTCAGTTAAGCCTCTGCCTTTGGCTCAGGTCATGATCCTGGGGTCCTGGGATCGAGTCCCGCATCGGGCTCCATGCTCAGCGGGAGCCTGCTTCTCCCTCTGCCTGCCACTCCCCCTGCTTGTGCTCTCTCTCTCTGATAAATAAATAAATAAATCTTTAAAAAAATAATCCAAATCAAATCTTCTAAAAGCAGAACATGTACAGTTAATCAAGTTGTTTTGTTCTTGTATCCTGAGATAATCCCCAGCTATCTTCATATACTCTCTAAATTCTAGGGAAAGGCTCCTTTTCAGAGCAACAGAAATCAGACTTTAAAGAATTTTATAAGTATGATTGTTAGAAGGATTAAACAATCTCTAATTGAACTATTTGGTGGAAAATAGTAATGGCGTTAACACATAAGAAAGCACAATTATTTCTAATAAATCTTACTAAAAAGGAATTTTATGTATATGTTGGAGGAGAATGTGTGTCTATCTGAAAACAAAGAGCATTCTTCATTCTCTTTATAGAAAGTAACTCAAGTGCTCAAAACTCTTTCTGAAAGGAGTTTGTTCAATTCACTTTTTGCTTTTGTCAAATAAAATTCTTAATTATGTGGAATTTAAGAAACAAAACAAATGAGCAAAGGGAAGAAAAGAGAGAGGGGGGGCGCCTGGGTGGCTCAGTTGGTTAAGCGTCTGCTTTCGGCTCCAGTCATGATCTCAGGGTCCTGGGATTGAGCCCAGGGTCCTGGGACTGAGCTCAGGGTCCTGGAATTGACCTTCCTACTCAGTGGGGGGCCTGCTTCTCCCTCTGCCTGCCGCTCCCCTCCCCCACTTTTGCTCTCTCTTTTATCCTGTCAGAGAGAGAGAGACAAACCAAGAAACATACTCTGAACTGTAGAGAACAAACTGATGGTTACCAGAGGGGAGTGGGGGGATGGGTAAAATAGGTGATGGGGATTAAGGAGTTCACTTGTTGTGATGAGCACTGGGTGTTGTATGGAAGTGTTGAATCACTATATTGTACACCTGAAACTAATATCACACTGTATGTTAACTAACTGGAATTTAAATAAAAACTTTTTTAAAAAGGTAATTTTACAAAAATATCTCAAAAAGTCTTAGGAACTAGACAAGTGGTATGCTAGTACATGCTTAACAACCAGTTCTCTGCATTTAAAAGAGAGAGACCCTGTTTTATAATGTTTGCTGATTTTCATGGTGTGAATACTTCCACCATGACCCATTTCAAGTTACCAATGTGATATCAATTGGTAGGAAAAAAATTCTGAAAATTGAACAATTGGTTCTCATAAGCCTATATGAGCTGGATCCAAAACTACTCCATTCAATATTGGAAACTTTGAGTGATATACAGCCCTCAAAACAAGGAATTCAGATTTCCAAGTTTAATAGCCTACTTACTTAATAAGAATTACTTAAAAATATTATTTGCTTTTAAGATATCAGTCATCTGCAAAAGCAAATTCTACCACAACGTAATTGTGAAAGTTACATAGTTGATTAAATAGATCTATAAAACATGTGTACATACTTTAGGTTGAAAATTGTTAGTCTGTTAACTCTCTAAGAAGTAGGAAAACATTTTCCTAGACACCAATTTATTTTTTAGAACTGAAAATATCTCTGTATTTCTCACAAAGTAATATATGATTTTGGTTTAAAAATTAGACAATATAAAAAGTTAAAAGACAAAAATGAAAAACACTATCATTTCATTTCCTAGAGATTACATTGTTAAAATTTTGATATATAGCCAAATACATGTTTTCATACTACATATGTTACTTGTATTATTTTTCATGTAAGAACATTATCATGGTAGTCATCCCATACCAACCATACAAATCTGATTATCCTTTTTAATGGCTGTATATATATATTTCATTATATGACATATTTTAAAATGAGCTCAAAGGCTCCTATTTTTAGGAAGAAAGTAAGCCTTATAATTATTGTTTTCCTTTCAAAGGAAGTTAGATTTTTTGTTTTTGTTTTTAGCCTTTATAATTAGGCAGAAATTCCCCTGATTTTGCTGAAAAATCATTCTTTGTAACGACTATCAGCTAAACTAATACAGGCAGTACTTTTTCCCTACATATTAATGGAATCATATTGAAACAAAATGCAGAATTAAGTGAAGGTTTGCTGAGAGTGCTATAACCTTTTGGTTCATTCTGTATCCTTTTCTTTCTAGGTCTCTCAACCTTATAAATCACATAACAGCTGTTCCTTGTTCTTCATGAGCCTGTGGTAGGCCCTTGACATTCGTAGCCTTTCCAAAGCTCTAAATCAACAAATATAGTATATTTCCCTCTTTACATATCATGTAGAATAGCTAAAATACCATAAAACATCCTTTAAATGGTCTTTTCAAGGGCTTGTATATGTAGAATTAAATGTAGCTTTAAAGCATTTAATGTTTTTGTCACTGAAATAAACTTGAGGCTGTATTACTAAAATAGATTACATGATTTGTAATTAATTTTCATTATACAAATAAATGACTATGCAATCAAAAGATTTATATTTTATCCCTTAATAGGCTGGATTTAGTAAACAATAGAGAAAATGATTTAATCATACTTTCTGCTATATTGCCATGAGTAGAATTAATCTTTTTCTAAGATTTATTTATTTATTTGAGAGAGTGAGCATGGAGGGGAGGGGCAGAGGGAAAGAGAGAGAGTCCTAAGCGGACTCTCCACTGAACCTAATAGAGGCAGGGGGTAGGGGGAGTCTCAATCTTATGACCCTGAGATCACGACCTGAACCAAAACCAAGAGTCGGACACTCAACTGACTGCGCCACCCAGGTGCCCCATGAATTAATCTTTTCTTGGTCACTGTAAGTCTGAACATTCCATCCTCCTCCTCAGATGTGGATGTTTGCAAAGCAAATTCCTTCCAGTGGAGACATATTTTATCTACACTGAACACTTTTTTATTCTTATTGTTTGCCTATAATCATTGTCCTCTATAAGCTTCAGTATCGTGCTGTCTGCTGCCGCTGATTTTCCTGCTAACAACAACAAAAGATCGCCTTCTCAGGACAGTCTTGACTCAGAGTAACGGTTTGTTCCATAGCCGCTTTCCCTACCTGTTGCTTCACTGAAATGTTTGCACAGTCCCCTGGCTTTGACTTGAACCACATTGTCAGGAAAAGATACGTGTTTCTTGAGTATATCCCCAGACCACAAGTTAACCACATTTTCAGCTTTTACTGATTTTTTTTTATCCCTTGAAAACCCATTTTTACCTTGGTTGGATCATGCCCTGAAATAGTTTAATGAATCATGTTTTCTAGTTTCTGTATCAAGCACCCAGTGGACTCTACCTCATGTATCTTAGTCCGTGTCATATATCCAAGTCACCTTGGAATTCATCATTTTGATGTCTCCCAAACTTACATTTTCACCTTTTCTTCATTTCCATTACTGAAGCAGTTGTTTTCTTATAGAGCATTTTTTCATGCCATTAAAAATATTTTTTATCATTTTGAGAGTGTTACTACATACACAGTAAAGCTGTGTTGAGCTAAAGAAATTGGCCCAGCTCACTAAGTGACTTCCTCCTCCCTCAGAATGAAGAAGCTCAAATTAGCAAAATTCCAATTCACTGCACCTCATGATCTTTTGGGTCATTCAAGAGTGATAGAAGCTGCAAATGTAAAAACTTGAGAAAACAAATTATCATCTATATTATATATAGGTATAGATCTGTACTCCAACACTTTTTGTTTTCTTACCTAGAAAAGTGGATAGGCATAGGTTTGCTGACTCCCTTTGAAAAGCATTAGAAATAGCTGTTTTAAAAAAAGCACATTCTCTAAAAGTGGAAAGAAAGATACTATCTTACAGAAAAGAAAGTTTCTGTTAAGCTACAAACTGTGGGCTTTTCTACATGTTTCTGTAGACAGTTCAGGCTTCTTTTGACATCATTTTTAATAAACAGCAATACAATCTCAGATCACTTGAGTAAATGAATGCATTTGCAACATTCATTTGGCACCACATTCTCTTGATGATTATGGCATTTGATATGTTCTTTTTTGCCCTCTTTGTCAGCCTGGTTCTTCATGTCAATCTATAGTCTTTTATGTGGTTAACTTGACAGATGCAGGAAATGGCTGCCAAGCTTTGAAATGAATTTTTTCAGCAGTGGCATCTGGGTATCAGATGGTCCCCTTGGCTGGCCTCTTGTCTTGCTGCATGTTGGTTTTAGTGGGGTCTGGTGTAGCATCACCTGTTGCTATGTTCCCTTTTCCTCCCATATGTCCATTTCCTGTGATTCGTGAATGAAAGTGAGAATAAAAGCTCTGATTCTGTCTTTATTTCAGAAAAAAAAAATCTACAGAAATATGTTAGAAGGTACAGAGTTCTCTCTCTGACAAAGGGATACTTCCCTTTGGCTGTCACGCCTCTCAGCTAATGATTTGGGTACAAAGACCAAGTTTTAAGATATTTAATGAAAGGCAAGAAGGATGATGATGATTAATTAGTGGAACTGCCAGAACTGCTTTATTTCCTTTGATTCTCATTACATTAAGATGCTCCCATTGCTGTACAACATAACTAGGGAGAAATTGTATTTCTGTTTTTATTAGATGCTTGTACAAAGCTAGCTTTCTAAATTTAAAAATGAAATTATTCACTCGGAAACCATTATTTTGTCTGCTTCCTGCAATCCAGAAGCCCACTGTTTATGTTTGTATTGTCTTTTTAAAATGCTAGGTAAGAGCTATAGGAAATCACCATCGTGAAGAAGGCCTTTCTTCTATTATTAAGCTCTAGCGAGCTTGGACCCTGGGAGGGTCCAGGGTGTGCTAAAAGGACAAGCCAGACTCTCAGAGCCCCTGTTCTCTGCCCTTCCCTGATGTTTATCTCATGGCTGTTAGCACCTCTTCCATTCTCTCCTAGCAGTACCGTAACTTTGCAAAACGGCCCAGGGGGCACCATTCACATCACTGGTGAAGACATGCTCCTTTAAAGGGACCAAAATTTGGGTTCTATTCTATGCAGCCACATCTTCCAAACTATTCATTTGAAAGGACGAGAAGACCGTAGTGTGGCCCTGGTTAAGCTTCTTCCTATGCCGATTTGCTGACAGCAGAGTGTTTCTCTTCCCACCCTCCAGCTCTTAGTAATAAAGATCTTTGCCGAATTACTTGCAAAAAAAGAGTTTCTAGAGTCATAGTGACAAGGTTAGGCATTCTGGTGAAGCCAACCCAAGGAAGGGCACTATGAATTGGTGACAACACAAGAGGAAAATGTCCTTGTGTGGATAGCTGCCATTTTGTCCTCACCGTTGTCTCCTGCACTTTTATATTTGACAGGGGTAAGCAGAAAGGACAGGAGGTACAGCTGACTTTAAGAGTGTTTTTCTTAATCAAACAATTAACAAGACAAAATAGCAGAAAGAAAACACAACCATGACAAATATGCAGCAAATACTCAAGATGTTTCACACTCTAGGCTATATGAGTTTCATAGTAACTAGAAACTGCTTGCAGTTTGGTAAAACTGCCTGTAAAAAAAAAAAATCAGAATTATTCCTCTTGAAGAATTGGTAATTTCTGCTCATACTCATAATAACAAATGTAACGGCTATATTTATTTTAAATTATACTTATTAAACCTGATTCTGAAAGATGTTTTAATGAAGCATATTTCCCTTTAAAAAAGCCAACCTGTACCTTATTGATTGCTTATTGTGCACCAATGATTGTGTTAAAAACTATAGGAAATACTGAGAAATTATACGATACGTTACCTGCCCTTAAGAAACACATCCTTCTATTGAGGAACCTTGAAACAAATGAGTATAAATAAAAATTTATTGTTCAATTGCCAGAATGTAATAGCCCCTAACATTTACGGATTGCTTACTATATATCAGACATTGTTCTGAATAATTTTCAAAATTAAATAATTTAATTCTCACAACAACCCAGTGAAGTGACTCCTGTTATCACCATCATCTTTTTTCATCTAGGGAAACAGAGGCACAAGAGGTTAAATGATTTGCTCAAGATCATTGGTTGAGCCAGCATTTGATCCCAGGCCACCTATCTCCAGAACCTAAGCCCTTAACCACTGTATTATACTACCTTTCAAGTTAGTCCTTAAGAGTTGGAATGTAAAATAGGCCAAGTCATTTGCTACCTCGGAGGCTTTCCACTGACGATTTCCTATGGGGGGGGGGGGTGGTGAAGGGAGAGGCAAGCACTGTTTGCCCTTCAGTTTCTTTCCTCAGAGCCCTCAGCCACTCACCCGCGTCTCACTTCCCTGCATCTCCACTCCACATGCCCCCTGCACCTGTTTTTTTCTCAATTATGTTTCCTGCCTGGTCCTAGAAAGCACTGAAGTTTGCAACACGTGGAGGTCAATGACAGTGGAGTAGGATCACAGAGAGAGAGAAAACACAAAAACTTTCATTTTAGGGAGAGGCCAAATTTTTCTAGTGTTGAAACTGAAACAAATGAGAACAAGATAGCAAGAGCTGTATCAGCATAAAAATAGGCATGTATAAGGAAGCTTAGATTTCATGGTATTATTTTTCCCAGTAAGACATTGCGACACCCACCCATTGAGACAAAAGAGGGCAATTAGAAACACGGTGTTTGAGAAGAGTTTCTCTTTAGGAGATCTGATACGTGGGGCTTCTTGAGTATTGTCAGGAAGTGGGTGCTAGTCACGCTTAGGCCATCTCAGCACTGTTGTGGATACGGTCCTTACTCTGTTTTCTCTGTTTTCTACCTGATGTCTGGTATATAGCGTTCGGTAATTTTTTGTATGAATTAATAATGAATGAGTAGATATATGAATTGTTGAGTTAACTTGCCCATTTAAGGAAACTAAGAGAAGTGACTGTATTTAATAATGACTTTAATTATCCAATAGAAATAGAATGGAAGCTAATGTAATATTAACCCAGACATACATTAAACCTATTCAAGTAGGTTGAAGTGACTATAATCATAATTGTAATAGGAACATCTGCAACTTTTCTTTCAGTGGATTATATATTTTCAGACTGTTACTTTTTTATCTTTAATTTATTTTGCATTTCAGAATCAGTTGTCTAAGACTCAAGATAGTATCTCTTTTCTATTCTTACTGTTCCATGGTGGTGGCGTCATTTGTCTCTATACTAAATTCAGTTCCTATGAGAATACTCTTTTCTTTCTTTTAACAGAAAGGTTGTGGGTACCATCTGGATCTATTGATGGTGGCTGTCATGCTTGGGGTGTGCTCCATCATGGGCCTGCCGTGGTTTGTGGCTGCCACTGTCCTGTCCATCACTCATGTCAACAGCTTAAAACTGGAATCAGAATGTTCAGCTCCAGGAGAACAACCCAAGTTTCTTGGCATTCGGGAGCAAAGGGTTACTGGGCTTATGATTTTTATTCTTATGGGTTCATCAGTCTTTATGACCAGTATTCTGAAGGTAATGAAATTTGCCTTTATGAAATTGAGAGAAGGCAGAATATATTTATTATTGCTTAAGAAATTTCATTTGAATCGAAGCCATCAATTTGTAAATATTATATGGCATGGGACAAAAGTGATGAATTTCTTTACCATGTTTATATAACTTCTCAACGGAGGAAGTTATGTGCTGTGTTTTGGAAACCTTAAATACAGAAGAAATTTAGCCTGGCAAAGTAAAATTTGATGTGTAAATTATTACCTTAATTTTGAAGTAGTTACCAAGTTATGGGGAAAAGTCACTCATTATTTCTAACTGACTTGTGACCTGAATTCACTGCAGGCCTACATGAACCAAAGTCTCTATTTTCTTGTCAGATGTATTTGCAATTAACATTACCTAGAATAAAATAGAGGTGCAGAGATGAGCCACATAACAGTCATGGCCATATATGCAGTTTTGTCTGTTAAATGTTTCAGACACTACTGCATGGACATCACCAATGTATATACTTACTTTCTTCACATTTAAAATAATTGAGTCCATTTTGAAGAGCATTAAAGAGTAATTATTTTGTCATAGAATTTTGGCAGATATTACCAAGGTGTGTCAATTGTATTCTAAATTATAACTCATTTAATTGTCTATAATTTGAAAGTTCTAACAGGATGATTTAATCATTATGTAAGTTTATTTATATTTAATCATTTATGTAAGTACATTTGCAAGAATTAATTTTTCTGTTATATAGGTAATTATAGAGCTAAAATTATGCTGAGCTATTCCAATAAAAAGAGAAAAACTGAACAGTCCACATGTTTGCAAATATCTGGTATAATGTCAGAACATCTAGATGTTAGTTCCATTCTTCATCTTTAATCCAAATATCTTACCATTGTGAAACAAAATTCAAGTTTCCCTAAAGTATCATAATAATAATAGTTAATTTTTATTGTTTATTATGTATTTTATATGCCCTTTTATAGGTTTTGACCTATTAAATACTCATAACAACCCTATTATTACCATCCCTTTTTATATACACACAGGAAAACTAAGGCACAGAGAGCTTAAGTAGTTTACCTAAGGCTATGCAGCTAAAAAGTGCTAGAGCTAGGATTTGAACCTGGGGCTTCTGGCTCTGCCCTATATTGCTTCTAAAATATTTATTTTTCTGTGTTTTTTTTTTTTGATAAGTGAAAAATAGCATGACCAGTTATTTGAAAAATAACTTGTATCTTTTCTCTAATTGTTCTTTTACAGTTTATTCCCATGCCAGTTCTATATGGAGTGTTTCTTTATATGGGTGCTTCGTCTCTAAAGGGAATTCAGGTAAATTGCTTACAGTAAACCACGCACATCTGTGATGACTTATCTTAAGTCTATTGATGCTAAATCATGTGATAGTTAAGAAAATGACATCATCTGAGGAGGAGATTTCACACCACAGTTAAATTTCTTCAAACTCGTTCATAATTTTAAGGTATTTTTGTTTACCATAAGTTATATTAAAACTGTATAAGGTTTAGACTTTACAACCCTCTTAGAAAACTAATAGCAGTACATTTCAAAATATATCCAAATACTTTTAATCTTTGATACTGTAATCATGTATATGGAACAGAAAAGAAGAACTGTATGCACAAAGATGTTCATTGTAACACATACTATCAAAATATTGGAAATAACCTAATTATCCATCAGCAGTAAAATAATTAAGTGGTCTATGTTACAGTCATTTAAGATTGGTAATTATGATGGCCATAATAGAAACATGGTAAAAAATGCTTATGGCTTAATGCAGAGCAAAAAAGTAGGAAAACAAGCTCTACCTACCATATACGTTTATAAAGCTGTGAGTATGAATGGATCAAAAAGGAAGGTAGAAAGGGGCGCCTGGGTGGCTCAGTTGGTTAAGCGACTGCCTTCGGCTCAGGTCATGATCCTGGAGTCCCAGGATCGAGTCCCGCATCGGGCTCCCTGCTCGGCAGGGAGTCTGCTTCTCCCTCTGACCCTCCTCCCTCTCACTCTCTGTCTCAAATAAATAAATAAAATCTTAAAAAAAAAAAAAAAAAGGAAGGTAGAGAAATAAAAACAATTTATTAAGGTGGTGAGATCCTGGGTGATTTTTTTTTCCTTTCATGTTTGTCTTTCTACTATTGGTATAATTGGTACAATTATATTTATAGAATTCTTTTTTTTAAATTAAACTAAAAATAAAGGTATAGAGTAAGGCAATTTCTTTTTCTTTTTTTTTTTTTTTAAAGATTTTATTTACTTATTTGACAGAGAGATACACAGTGAGAGAGGGAACACAAGCAGGAGGAGAGGGAGAGGGAGAAGCAGGCTTCCCGTCGAGCAGGGAGCCCGATGCGGGGCTCGATCCCAGGACCCTGGGATCATGACCTGAGCCAAAGGCAGACGCTTAACCATCTGAGCCACCCAGGTGCCCCTAGAGTAAGGCAATTTCAAGGTATAAAGGGAAGCTTATTAGTTGTTTAAATAAGTATTGGTTAAATATAGTTGTATTAATTTTCTATTAGCAAATTACATAACAATTCATAACAAATTACAATTAGTGGCTTTTAAACAACGAACATTTATTATCTCACAGTTTGTGTGGGACATAAATTTGGGAACAGATTAGCCAGGTGGTTCTGGCTCAAGATGTCTCATGTAGTTGCCGTCAGGATGTGGGCAAGGGCTGCAGGCATCTGACAGCTTGACTAGGACTGGAGGACCGATGTCCAAGATGGCTTATCACACAGCTATGGGGAAAAGGCATTGGTCCCTCTGTGGCTGTTGGTAGGAGGCCTCAGTTTTTTTGCCAGACAGGCTCTCTACAGGACATTTAGGTACCCTCATGGCCTGAAAGCTAACTTCCATCAGAGTGAGCGATGTGAGAAAGAGTGAGGGTGAAGTCGCTGTGCCTTTTGACTTAGTCTCCGAAGTTACACATGGGCTCTTCCCTTTTCTTCTGTTTGTTAGAGGTGAGTCATTATGTCTAGCTTGCACACATGGAAGGAAATTAGACTCCTTCTCTTGAAGAGAACAGTACTGAAGAGTTTGTGGACACATTTTAAAATGACCACAATTGTATTCTAAATCTTTGCAGAGGTTGTGGGCAAATTATTCATGCTCATCATACTATAGTGGTTTAAATAGTGTTTCCCCCAGTCATGTCCACCTGGAATCTCAGCATGTGACATTATTTGGAAATAGAGATTTTGAAGATGGATTAATTATGGATCTCAAGATGAGCTCATCTAGCATTTAGGGTGAACCCTAAATCCAATGATGGGGGTCCTTATAAGAAGAGAGGACACGGAGAGACACAGGGAAGAAAGCCACACGAAGAAAGAGGCAGATTTCTACTTAAATTTGCCTGTGGGAAAAATCTTGTCTTATAACCTAACATCATTGATCTAAAACACTTAAATTTTCTTGAAAGGAGACTAACTTTGAGGGTTATTTATTGTAAAGTATAGTTTATTTTTTTCTTGACCAAAAGGAAATCATAAACTGCTGCTTTTTCTATGACACAGCTAGTCTCATTGCTGTTCAAAGACATGAAAGAAAAGTCACCTGACTATTATGAATGTCTCAAATTAACACATGTGAAGTGGAGCACAGGGTGCTGGATGGCAAGCTGTGGTTCAAGGATAGACTAGAAGAGAAATTGAAATAGATAACTTATTACTCACAGGTCCTGGAGGAAGTACCTGGTGTACCTTAAGGGTCTGAATGGGGAAGTTAAGGCAGAGGGCAGACAGAGAAAGAATGAAGACCTGGGGCACATGCCTTTATTAGGATTTGTGGGTGGAGTGGTTTGGGGTTCCTGGTCTAAGGCTGATTGATCAATTCAAATGAAAAGCAGGGTTTTGGTGAGTCCCAGGTGGGTCTTATCTAAGGAGCACATAAGGGGAAGGCCCTGGGAGTTAGGGGAGACTGTTGACTTCAACGACATTTGGGGGATTCATCTCAGGAACTTACGTTTACTTGTGACTCTGCTGGCTGTTATCTAGGGCATGTGCCTACTGGGGAGCTAGCGTCGATTCAGGTGACCACAGGCTGCTTAGCCAAACAAAATGGATGCCAAGGCAGCAAAACCATGGGGTAGCTTAGCTAAATTCTTGATACTGAGGGACAGACAGCACAGAAACTCTCTTCCTGAATGAACAACCAACCAGTTTCTGACTTTGAGAGAAGAAAAAGCACTTGAGACTTAGGAAAGTACTAGATGTCAGAACTGAGGCAAATTTCAATATGAAGTCATTGAAAGATAATTGGACACCCAAAATAGGTACTATGACTGTTCTTCTTGACACTTGGGTACAATTTACTTGGGAGAGGGAAATGGTTGAGAAGTGTGTTATGCATTTAAAGTTTACTCTAATTAGATTTAATTTGCTCATTTATAATTTCATGTATGAAAAATGTATTTTGAAAGAATTGGTTTGGTAAGGCAGATAGAGAAGAGTACTGAAGAGGTTTTGTTTATTTGTTTTACTGTTTTTTGCCTTTGGCAAAAGTTCCATGAGTACTAATTTCATCTGTAAGTGAAAAGTATTTATTATTAGGCCCCAGGCTCACATAAATACAGCAGCAGAAGTTTAAGAAACAAAGTAAAATCATTTTGATAGGTTTCAACAGATTTTTTCCCCCTAATTCCACTCACATGATTTTATACTCATGAGGTTTAGAACTAAACAAGAATGTCAAGTTTTGGAATTATTTGGGGTGTGAATCTCTCAAATGAAAATTGAGGAAAACATTATTAAAGGCCCATGAGAAAAGTATAATGAGTTTTAAATAGCACATATGAAACAGTAAGCAGGGTCTCACACTGAGAAACAAGGTTAGTGAAAATTTAAGTGAACCCTGAACTCAGGAAGTTGAAATTCCTATTTGGGATTTTGTGGCTAACTGCATGGGGGAATGGAATATTATTGATATTAGGACAAGATAAAAGCCAAGTGCAAAACTCAGGATACATGTATCATGATTATCATTACTTGAGTAGTAATATGCATGCACTGAGTACCAACAGTTGAAGGAGCATGTTAATTAGTTACCTTATATGTTGAAGGAATTTATATGCTACCTGATTGTTTGGCAATATTATGAAACATATTATCTAGGCTTCTCACTGTGCAACATGGCAGAAAAAACAGATCACAGTGTTCTTATGAATGCTGTTTCTGTACTCAGATATATAACCACATCTATATTCATTCCAACACTTCAGGAATCCAAAGTAAAGCAAATGTGCCATTTAAACAATAACAATTGAAGCACCCACACACTGAAGTACACTTATGCAATAACAGCTTCACAAATGGAGAAATGGTGGCTGGGAAAAATGAGTTCTATAGAAACTGAAATATTCAGTTATAAGCCAGAGGATTTTACTTTATTTCTTCCCTATTCCCACCTCCACCAATCACCAAATTTTGTTTGTTTAACGACACTGTATTTTAAAGAGATACTTAGGAGATAGGAATAAGAAGACCTAATGAAATATTTAGAGACAATATGGAGAAGGATGAACCAAGAAAAAGAAATTCAGCACTTGGCACTTGCATAGAAGTACATTTCAATAAATGATTTTGGAAGGCATTAATGAATATAAATAAGTACATGAACAGTGGATGAACTAAACTGCATATGATTCTGGTTTGGATGACTGAGGGAAGAAGGGTCAGGCAGGCTGTGTCATAAGTCAAGGAACATAGGAGAAAATACGGGTTTTTGTTGAGTTTGAGGTTCCTATTACATTGTTAAATATATTAACAATATATTACATATTATATTAACATCCTTTTAAAATTTATTTTATTATTTTTATATTTATATTTATATATTTTTATATATTTTATATATTTATATTTCATTTTCTTGTTAATTATATATTATATTAACATCTTTTATATATATATGTATATATATATATATATATATATATGCAAGTTTTGGTAAAAAAAAAAAAGGATGTTCAACCCTAACATTTAACTCCATGGATATTTGTCCCTTGGCATATTAGAGTAATTTTAGAATATTTGATGAGAATTGTTTACAATTTTTTATAAATCAGCCAAGAAATAAAATCAAATATCATTCTTTTGAAGATGCACAATAGATATTACTATAGGAATGGCATGAAATAGAACTGACAGTGCTTGAAACCATCATTTCCTAAATAATCACTTCTTGTTGGAAACATTGGAAACTGTAAAAATCGACCTGAGAAAAATTAAAGAAAACGGTCCATGTAAAATAAAACTAACACACAGCACAATTTGTTAGTGAGTAAAATATAATTGAAGTTTTAAGCTTCTTGTGAAAATTTAATCTATAAAATTTGAATTGAGAAAATTTGCTTTGGTATATAAAATCAAAATTGAAAGTGTAACAATAATATCATATAGTCCAAAAATAATTTTACTGTCTTCATGGTAAAATTTAAACAGCAACAACTCTTCCAGATGAAAATAATTTTAATAAAATACAATTGAAAAAATTGTAATTGGCTTGACAGTGCATCAGAAGAAACTGAACAAGAAATCAAATTAACAAAGTTTGCTCTGGAAAATACTTGATTAACAGTGATTCATCTAGGTTAAATCTTTGTGGCTAAGCTTGTTTGTAAAGACAGCCTCAAAACCTTGTTGGGGGTCAGTGTGGTGAGGCCAAAACAGCAGAGTCAACACATCCCACTCAGCAGCAGGATGTGGGTGGGGAGCTCTGGCAACAGAGAGAAAGAGAGAGAGAAAGCACGCTGAAGCAGAGACCTAGGTCTGGGAGTCTCTAACAAGCATGTGAAAGTTGAAGCCATGGGTATGGATGAGCTCTTTCAGGAAAGAAGAGGACAGAGAATGGACCATGGTGTTTAGTGGGCAAATAAAAGGAAGAGCTTTGTGATGTGATAATGAAAAAGAGGATGATGATTACATTTTGTCTCTCAAGGCTACACTTTCCCAGGTAGCAAAGTTTAGCATTGGCTTTAATATTTTTAAACGCTTCTAAGTTATAGCCTTAGAAGGCTATATAAATGTGGGATATTATGATACTGAAATTGTGCATTTCAGAGTGTACGCATAACAATCCCATTGTCCTGATGCCCAGTTGTCAACTTAATTATGTGATTCTGATGTATGATATTTTGGACCATATTAAACATTTACTTGTCTTGCTTTTATTATCTGTAAAAAGCAATTTAGTCTGTTTATCTTTTAGTTCTTTGATAGAATAAAGCTCTTCTGGATGCCTGCAAAACATCAGCCAGATTTTATATATCTAAGGCATGTACCACTTCGAAAAGTCCACCTCTTCACAGTGATTCAGATGAGTTGCCTTGGCCTTTTGTGGATAATAAAAGTTTCAAGAGCTGCTATTGTCTTTCCCATGATGGTATGAAACTTCTAAGTCCAGTTTTTTTCTCCTCCTCTGATTTTCTGCTCTATTTGGAAACATATAAAACTGAAATTGGAACAGTAGAGTCATTTTGAACAATTATGGGAAACCATGATGTAAATTTTAGCTGCTAAAGCTAGTGACTAAGATAGGATTTGAGATTACATATGAATTTCAGTGATTCATATTAGTTTTGCCTCTATCATTCTAAATACTTGTAACAGTTTGAATTAATTGAAGTTGGGTAGAAAAATGTAGACTTTCAAAATGTGACATTAAAGACATACTAGCAAATCTGAAAAACTAGGAGGGTTTAAAATTAAATTTTATTAAATATTTCAGATAAATTTCAAATACTTCCAAAAATATAGTGAATTTGAATGACTATAAATCAAAATACTATCAGGATAGATAAGAATGGTTTAATGTTCATTTATAATAATGCAAACTATTAACTACATCTATTTAAGAAACAGTCAAACATATTTTGTAGGTTTTTCTTTTTCTTTTTTTTTTTTGAGATAGCTTCTTTAAGTGACTCCTTTACTGGGTAAAATCAGAGCTATTATTCTGGGGATGTGGTAAGAAAAGGAAATGAAGAATGCAAAAATACAATGTCTATTATACATGTATGTCTTCAAATGTCACTTGAATCTCAGTCTTAATTGAAATTGACTTGTTTCCACCAAAAAACAAAAAAGCTACCTCTCCCATTTTTATTTTTTTCCATGTTTTAAATTATTTTATTATTTGCTTCAGGTGTTAGCTCTGGTATTTGTAAGAAAGCTGATGGACTTTTTGTTTACGAAACGGGAACTCAGCTGGTTGGATGATTTAATGCCCGAGAGTAAGAAAAAGAAACTAGAAGATGCTGAAAAAGAAGTAAGTCAGAGTGAAATCAGTATCTTACAAAGAGATGCAAATGGGACACTTGCACAGTAACAGCTCCTTGCAAAACCAAATCATTTTGTTTATCTTTAGATAGTGATTACTAACAACCACAGGTGGACTATTAATATTTGGAAGATTAATGCTTAAAATCTTAAAGTTGAAACTTCAACACAGAGAGAACACAGATCTTACATGAGAAAACCAAACCCTTGTGAAATATGCAAACACTTTGTACTTCATTATCCAAATTGTGAGCTTTGCTTTTCTATTCCCTCCCTTGTGGATGGCAGAACCTTACTGATGCTTAACTATTTCTGAGTTATCGTCCAGCAATGGTTGCTTTTTGGTTGAATATGTGAGAAGGAATGAAAGAGACAGTATTCTTGTTGATATTTTTCTAAGGAACAAATTTTTAATGGCAAGATTCTAATTCTAATCAAAAGATAAAATTGGTTATTTTTGAAATAGATGAAATGTTTATGATCTGATCTGCTTTCAGAGTGATTTAAGATCGAGTAAATGTAGTTTGAGAAAATTTGGGGATTTAATTACTTCCGTGGACTAACTGATCTATCCTATTCTGTTTTGTGCATTAAGATGATTTGTTTTAAGTTTAATGGCATATCTAAAGTTCATATGTAAGTCTGGGTCTCCTTTGAAGGCTAATAACCATAATATTTTTAAAATGTGCTTTCTATAAAAACTACAAAGAGTTTAAATGAAAACAAAAAATGACCAGTATACCTTTTACTGGAATGATTGAGTCCATAGATTGTAAAACATAAGAACATTTCCATGTGAATAGAAATGAAGATGAAAGAAAATATTTGGTGAGAATTCTTTCCACTTTTCCTTCTTCTACAAGATGGTCTGTAGATATGCTCATTTCCTGTCTACAGCATAATTTCTCAAACCATGGATATATTCTCTCCTTTGGGGAATTTGTTTGCAAACATTTGAACGGTTCTAGGTTTTACTCAGTCATTAGGTGAAGTCAGATTAGGCCACAAAGTCTAACGAAATTTCTCCTCAGAGGTTTTTACAAATATGGCTATCAAGTATGTGACTGGTGGCGTCCCATCGCGGACAATGGATGCCCACTTTAGAGATCGATCACGATGATGTATCTTATATGTGCATGTACACATCATTATGATGATGTGTCTTAATTTTGCACAGTTATTTCAATTTTCCCAAATAATGGAGAAGGAATACTTAGAAACATACTTCTAGTAATATTAATACAACATTAAAAATATATAAAATCATTATTTCTTTATTTTTCTGTTTGACATATTCTTATTTAAGTATGAGAGATTTTTTAAAACAATGCCTTAACTAGGATATTTCTTTTTAGGACTTCGGTAAAGGTTTGGTCTCCTCCTCAGATACCATTCAAGAAGAATATGACAGAATTTGGTATAAATTAAATGTGAATAAGATGGACACTGGAATATAAAAATTCTGCAGGTTTAAATTATCCATACTTGATGTGATTAAGATTATGCACGTTGAAGATAATCCTCAAGAAAGTTTAAATTCCAAAGAAGACAGTTTTGAATATAAAACTCATTGACCATGTCCCTTCAGTCTTTCTGATAATGAGAGTACTATTAAGTATACTAAGGCAGTAACTTATAAATGTAATTTTGCTTTATTTTCCTGCTTTGATTTCCTGTTCAAATGTCTCTACTACTTCCATAGAAAAGGTTAACAAGAGCCCCAGCCATATATTCATCCCTTTCACAGCATTCTCTTTAGGCCATATCCATACCATGGAACATTCTTGCCCTTCTAGAACTTTGTAAAATGAAAAATGATATGTATATATAGCATATTATGTTTAATATTCTTCCCTTTTGTCATTTAAGGAAAATTTTAGATTCTCCCTTTATATGTCTATGAAATAGGGGAGAACAAATTTGATAGTAATCATAAATTTATTTGCATCTGCCATTTCCATTGCCCAAAACTACTCCTGACACTTCATATGTATAGTATATGTATGTGTGCTACGTGTCCATTTTGAAGTTTATTAATCTCAGATAGGCAGAGATCCTATTCAATAAGCTTCTAAATTTTTTTTGTCATAGATCCACTGTACTCCAATGGGTGTTTACTGTTTTCTGATTATGAAGATACATATTTTAGAAGTAATCAAATATTACTAGATTTCCTAGAATTCATGTTTTCCAAAAGGATGCAAAAATAAATTAAAGATTTATTGAGGCAAATTTACCACTGTATCCTTCAGATCTGAATATCAGAAAAAGTAGGGGGAAATGCCATGCAATACCTTAATCAGGAAGATGTATAGACCTTTAAAATCTGAAATAGATTAATGTGATGATGCTTGCATGTGAATCTCAGTGCATGGAAAGAAACAAGAGAATCAATAATACAATGAAAACACAATTCATTATTGAACTTTTAAATATAGTTCCGACGAGTGCAAAGAAAGATAACTCTCCATACGACAACTGGAGAAAGAAGAGGAAGTTTAAAGATGTTCACTTTCTAACTTGGAATTAGTTACTAAAAGTGTATGATCAGTATAGCGAACTGGAAGATTTAAGAAGGATTGCACTAGAACTTAAATTCTGGTTGGTTTTCCTTTTGGTCACCCAGATCTCAGTATTTCATTTTCTTGAGGCTATGGACTCCACTGATGGATGTGATCTTCTTACTGTGGCATCTTATACCAAGGCCCAGTCTTCTAAGAAATTGTGCATTCAGGTGGTAAACGGACAAGTTCTCCAGAAATGCAGCATTTCTGCAATTGCTCAAATTAATTGAGTAACTTTGATTGTGATCTGGAAAGATGGTAAATAGCAGAAAATGTTCAGCTTCATGAGACTCGAATTTAAAGTAGGCTCACCTCTTGTCCTTTCGATGATAGTTACAAGCTTGTACCTTTATCTTCCAGGGTTTTCTTATCAGTAGCCCGCTTCTGGTCTTATGGCATTGAGAAAACATTAGTTTGACCTTAAAATTCAATAATGAGTTAAGCAGAATAAATAGCTACACAGGCCAGTCCAAGGTCGCAGAGCTTCTGTTCCAAATTTTCATGTACTTCATGCATATGCATATGCATATGCTTCAGTTTTTAGAAAGAAAGGATTATAATCAGGATAGAAATGAATATTGGAACCCTGACATTTTGCACATTGCTCTGTGTAAAGGGAAGACTGCAGAATCAAATTCTGGATGTCCAAATGTGCTCAGAGTACCAATGCTTTCCTTCCTACTTAAATATTCTCTAGGACATTGTATACATTTGACAAAAGGGCGGCTGTTAAAAGCAGAAAGCCCCAGCAGAACGTTTGCTCCTGGGTGGGGGGGGTAGAAGGCAGTTAATGTTAGATAAATCCTGGAAATTCAGCTTTGGGCAGTGACCATGATATTGACACTTCTTGGTTTACAGGAAGTTCACTCTAACATATAATGCTATGGAAAAAAAAACAAAAAGAGGCAAGTGAGACTTGTGATCTGTATGAAGAAGGATCATGAGCAAGGCCAAGAAGATGCAAAAGCAAACTAAGAACAAGTGCAATTAATGCAATTAAACAAATTACAGAGCAGGTCTTACTGCTTAGAAAGATGAGAATTGGTTGTGGATTGGAGAAGCATGGCCTAATTATTACACAGGCAAATGTTATTTCTAATTGTTTCTAATTGAATCTTAGAGTAAGGCGAGCATATTCTTCGTCAAGCAGTGATTTTCAAAGCGTAGTTCTAGGACCTCTGCTGCGTCAGCCAACACCTGGCAACTTGTTAGAAATGCAAATTCTTAGACCACGTTCCAGACCTATTGAATCAAAGCTCTGCGGATAGGCCCAGAAATCTGTTAAGGAGACCTCCAGGTCCTTCTGATGCATGCTAAAATTTGAAATAAAACCTTTTCTAAAACCACAATATCTGTATCTCCAGAATATAATCTTCTAAATCCAAGGTTACTCTATCAAAAGTTCTGTGTTTTATAATAACTTAGATAAGTCACTTAGAGATATTGAATCAAATATTCTGATAAAAACATGTCGCATCCAATTATTTATATGAATTCTATATAGACTCCTCCTCCTCCCCATTTTTCCTTTTTAGCTTTCATTGTTAAAGTGAGTAGTTGTATGTACTGGTTCTTCTATTGGAAATTTTAATACATACCTCTTAGACACATCACATTTTATGGCTTTCAGAGTACTGTCGGGGGGGGGGCGGTGTGGGTGTGTGTTGAACATTTGCAGCATTATCTGTTATATTAGTAATTAAAGAAGAAAGTGGTCTGGGTTCTATAGGCTTTGTTTTCCTCTTGGATAAAATAAAGGGGTCAGACTTGATTGCTGAAGTCCCTTCCATTTTTTAAGATCTATGAATTCTAAAATTGCTGAATATTTTCTGTAATACTCTAACCATCTTTGTGAACATGGGCTCTCTGCTGTTGCTCATACTTTGAGCTATTTGAGGGTTCCTACATAGATACAGATTTTACCTCAGAAGTGGATATAGTAACAGATGCTACCTAGTTCACTAAAGGTAGAGCATTTGTCATGATATATGAATGATTTTTTATGCTATCACAAAATGTAATTCAGATCCATACTTCCTACTAATCCAAACACACCACAATTTTTTTAAAAGACAGCATTTATTTATTTGTGAGAGAGAACGCGCGTGCAAGAGAGAGCAGTGTGGGGAGGGGCAGAGAGAGAGGGAGAAGCAGACTCCCGCTGAGCAGGGAGCCCGACACAATGCTCATCCCAGGACTCTGGGATCATGACCTGAGCAGAAAGGTAGACACTTAACTGACTGAGCCACCCAGGCGCCCCAAAACACACCACAAAGTAACTCCAATTTTTTCACTTAGTATAGGCCTTTGGCTCTAGCCAGGCTAGTTGTTATTGTCATATTTATTTCTACTTTTTATTCTTAGCCTACATTGTTTCTAGAGTTTCTTCCTTTCTTCTACCAAACTGATCAAATAAGACTGGCTCAGATACTACTTCCTCTCTTCCTGTATTTTGTACAGTGATCCTTCTCATCATCTGAGAGTACAGTGTATGTCTTTTCGTTGTTCTATCACCAGTACTTAGCAGAATACTGTCATGTAGATTATGCCTAATACATGTTTGATAAATGGATTCATGAGTAGCTCCTGGATTATTCACTGTGTGCCTAGCACATAATGCATGCTGAGTGTTTTGAGTTGTTTTTTGATTAGATTTTTTTTTTAAAGCCTCAATTTTCCTGCCTTTTGCTAGAGATAGCATTAATTAGCCTTCGCTTATGTAGTATCTGAAAAATGCTTTGACTATCTTAATTAAAAGATGGCATTCACATCACAGCCTGAGTAGTCCTCTAGTCAAATTGGTGAAACCCTTCGAATGTTCTTGGGTAAACTCAGATCCTCATCCTTTAACATCTTCACCACGTCGTAGAACTCAGCATATTTTTGATGGACCCCCGTGTAAATGAAGTGCTACGTGGAACTCATTTTAAGGTACTGCTGACTTATAAACTGATGGATACCCAGTGAGCTTTGAGCTCTCACTCTCTCTTCCTGAATGATTGAGATAAACTGGGTTGTCATTGTCGTGACGGCCAATGCCTGATTTGACTGTTCCTCCCCAGAAAGTCTCAAATTTTTGGCTTCCTCACAGTGCTGCCTGGGATGCAGCCGGCCCTCCATCCCCGAGCTCTGGGGCCCACCCAGCTCCCTTCTGGCACTGAAGGCAGCGGCGGCTCTGCCACCCTTCTCCTCAGATAAGCATGGCTTGGAAATGCTATCTTTAGAGGTGATGAGTTTTTGTTTGGATAGAATTATGACTAGTATAAAGCCCACACATGCTAACAAGCCACAGAGTGCAAAATAATTATTGAAAGCAATTTGAGAGAAAAGTGGAAAATCATCTGAGGAAAAAACAAAATTGTTCCCAAAGCTTTGGTCCAATTTTTTGCTGTTACATTGAATCTTGAGCCTTAGTTCTCTGCTGCCAGGTCACCTAAGCATTGATGGCACTGTTCTTCTCTGTCTCCCTCTCTCTCTCTCTTTTTAAATTTTACTCTTTATTAAGCCTTTCTACATGCCTGCTTAACGTTTTATTCCAGGTTAGTCAGAAAACATACTATATACCAAGCTTACCTTCCAGTGGACAACCGAGAAAAGAATTGCATTTTGCTTGTATCTTGGTTTTACTTAAATAGCATTTGGGATCACTGAATGTTTTCTCTTTATGTCCCTCCATGTGTATTAAGGTAATGTTTTCTCTAGAAAAAGTAAGCTTCTTTACCTTAGAGAATACATATGCTCAGTCCATGGCCTCAGTGTTGTGCATATAAGTTAATATGACATGTGTATTATGTTCCATATATAGTGACTAACCCATTTGCAAGGCATGCCCTATTCCAGGCTGCAGATTAGCTTTGATCAAATGCTAAAATGTGTAATTTCAAACCAATGGTACTGTCTCCTTCTTTTGAATTAGCTTTAATAGTTCTGCCAATGACAAGAGAGATAGGCACAGTATACATGTAATAAAGTATATCATCTCTTAAAGAAAAGATATTCTTGAAGAACAACAGAGAAAGAGAATAGGCTTGGGTCCTGTAATGTAAAGGGGTAACAGACAGGTGCCATTGGCACCACAGAGTATAAATGCAACGAAGGGTTTGTGGTTGGCCACGGCAGGAACTTACAAGCAAAGAAGTAGCAGAATCATGCAGTTCCCTGGCTCCTCCATTATTACCCAGCGTAGGCTGGCCATAGGTATCTGTATGCAGCATGGTTAAGGTCCCAGCAGAGGGGAGCCTGCCTTGCTCAGTAGGTTGGATGTGTACAGAGAGCACTCTAGGAGTGAAAATGAGAGCTGCCCCCACATTACAGTTTATATTCGTAGGTTAGCTGAACAGGCTCTAGAAAACAGTTTCTTTAAGTAACAAGAAATATGGCAAGGACTCTTCGGAGGCAGCGTGCAAGTTGAGGCCAAGGTGTGGATGGTGGTAGGAATGGCCTTGCCTGCCAGAAATGACAGCATCCAAAGGTCATGTCTTTCTGGAAGCTGATTTAGATCAGCCAAGCTCCTGCTAAGCTGCTAAAAGAGGGATGAGCCTCCAGGGTCATCCTATTTTCTCCAGCTCTTCATCTCTAACTTAAAGTTCCATTTCCAGTATTACGCATCCATAAAAAAGGAATAAGATCTTACCATTAGCGACAATACAGATGCACCTAGAGGGTAGTATGCTGAGTGAAATGTCAGACTAAGAAAGACAGATGCCATATGATTTCACTCATACGTGGAATCTAAAAAACAAGACAAATGAATAAACAAACAAAAAGCAGAATCAGAACTATAAATACAGAGACCAAATTGATGGTTGCCAGAGGGAAGGGGTGTTGGGGGGATGGGGGAATTTGTGAAAGGGAGTGAGAGATACAGGCTCTTGGTTATGGAATGAATAATTCACGGGATAAAAGGCACCACATAGGGAATATAGTCAATGGTATTGTAATAGTGTTGTGTGGTGACAGATGGTAGTAGCTACACTTGTGGGCATAGCATAACATATAGAGATGTTGAATCACTATGTGTACACCTGAAACTTCTGTAGCCTTGTGTGTCAGCTATACTCAAATAAAAAAATAATAAATAAATAAATAAATAAAATTCCACTTCTGGAGTTAGAACTAATGATTCTAACACTTTTAAATGGCCCGAAGTAGTTCTCTGAACTGGAACATTGCTAATTGACCCATTTGAAAATAAATGCATTATATAGGAGCTATAATCTATAGATAACTAAAATTTTTTTGGTGCATGGAAAAAGGTCGATAACATTATTGAAAACTAAACCAGGATATTTCAATATGGTAGGATAAGATTCTCTTTATCCTAAAGATACGGTTTTAAAGTGTTATATATGAAGAAATGAATATATGAAGCATTTCTACCCTTCAGGGAAAGGTAGGATATTGTCGTTGTAAGAAGAAATCTGAGGCATAAAACAAAAGCTTAAGATGTGTCTAGTGGAAAGCACACTTGGGTTTTGGTCCATACAGAAAGGTACCTTCTCCTGTCTCGGAAAAAGTCTCTAGAGCAGTTGTTCTCAAAGTGTAGTCCTTAGACCAGCATAATCAGCATCACCTGGAAACTTACTAGAAATGTAAATTCTTGGGCCCTACTCCAGACCTACTGAATCAGAGGCTCTGGAGGTGGGGCTGAGAGGTGTGTGTTTTCTTAAAGCCCTCTAGGTGATTCTGATGTAAAATGAAGTTTGAGAACCGCTGCTCTAAATATACCCCTCATTCCCTTCTAACAGAGCATTCTGGGATTGTAATTTAAACTTTATAACAATGAAAACAATTACATTGCCCATACGTTTTTTCCCTTTAAAATTTGGATTTTTTTTTTTTAAATCTGCTTGGAAATTAACCACGTTTTACATTGAGTGACATGAAGGAGATTGTTGTTAGCATTTAAATTACTTTGTAGTATGAGACTCTCATTAATTACTTATGTTCTTGGTAGCTGGTGCTTTATTGAAAGGACCTGTGCTAGCGTTAATAAATGCAAAGTGGAAGGTCCTGAGGTTAATGAGATAGTGAAACATTAATCTGTGTTTCTTCTTTAATGTAAAATGGAGACTCATCAGGTTCACTTTATATATTTTACATTTGTCTTTCCAGGAAGAACAAAGTATGCTAGCTATGGAAGATGAGGGCACAGTGCAGCTCCCATTGGAAGGGCACTATAGGTAAGATACACATGTAAAAGCTTTGAGTCATGGAACGTGTGCTTATATACTTAAGAATTTCCTACTGTGTGGATTCCTACAAAGGTTTGTTGGAGCTGTGTTAGAGCAGAAAGAACTGAAACCAGGAATTAGATTACCCTGTCCCTAGTACTAAGTTCTGATACTAATAACTGTGTGAGTATGGCCAAGTAGCTTAAAATGAAGGCGGGGAGGGTGGCGGGAAACTGTTATCTGTAGTCTTTTCTTCTCATATTTTCTACTGTATACCAAAGCTCTCTTTCATAACCTCTAAAAGTAGCAATTGAAGACGGGTTGAGATTCAATGCCAGGATGAATAAACTAGATATTCACTGAGTTGATCCCAGATAAATGCTTGAACTCTGGGAGGTTACCCCTAAAATATGGCACTTCCAAAGAGGTGATCTATTTCCCGAGTTGAAGGATTCAGCTATACCAGTCATTTTAGGAAATATTTATGTAACTCTCCAAAACATGCTGATCTGCTTTAGGCACAAAGACATAGCGAAAGAATGCAAATTCCTATGCGTTATAATAAAGACTTATGAAAGTATTTGGCCAAAAATTGTATGTATGCCTATGAGATATATATATATATATATATATATATATAT
>NC_058405.1:124329461-124546681 GCF_002201575.2 Neomonachus schauinslandi
ATATATATATATATATATATATATATATATGGTCTCAAAGTGCTTAAGGATAACTTAAGTCCATGGTAGTAAAAAAAAAAAGGAGAGAAAACTTTGAGGAGGGAATTTATCATAGTATTGACAAAAAAATTGGAATCTTCTAGATCTTCAGAGTCTGCTGTAAAACCACATTCCCTAGGTTTTTAAAATATAATTATCTACCATATAATCAGGGGAAGTCATTTTATCTTTTTTTTAGCAATATTTAAGCTTAAAATCCTGTTGGTTGTTTTGTCAAATCAATATATTTCCACGTGTATGTTGTAGAAACTTAGTCTCATGTGGTACCCCTCTTGAAGGGATTTTTTGGTTAGACGCATTTCCATACTGCATTCCAGTTTGGAGATTCACAACGCATGCTGGAATATTAAAGAACCTAAGGGGTATTTTTTTTAAGTTTAATTTTATTTAAGCCAGCATTTTCTAAACTCTTTTGTTTACAAGACTCTTTGTCACATAATATCATGAAAAACATGTATTCATATAATATTCTTTGGGAAACTGGTTGATCTCATGCTTTGAGTCACTAAGGGCTGCTGGATTTGAGGAACTAAAGAACGTGTGTCCAAACTGGGAAAGGAGGGAATTTGTGAGACCCAGAGTTTTGCCCCAGACCTTTGGTGTTCCTCTGAAAAGTCTAATTTGTTGCCCTCTGTGAACAACCACCAATGAGGGTCATGTGAGGGCAGCCTAGGATTTCTCTAGAACATGGTTTTTTTAACACCGCAGGCTATCTTTTCCACGGGTAGTAAGAAGAGTGCTGTTTTCTCACTAGAAACTTTCTTTGACTTGGCCTGTGATTTATCTCTGCTGCTATTTGGTTGTGTTTCTAGCCCTGGGGATATTTTAGAGAGTTCTGAATGTCACCTATAATTGGTGCCATTTTAAAATGCAAGAAAAGCACCCAGCATTGTACATGTCCTGATATTGGAAAGACTTCTGCCAAATACACAGACTGCCTTCATTTATTCAACAAATATTTGTTGAGTGGGTACCAAGTGTCAGGCCCTGTTTGAGTCTTGGGGGATCAGTCGCAGACAAATGGTCAAGAAACCTCATCCTCATAAAACTTATGTTCGAGTAGAATAGACAGAGGTAGGGGAGGCAGAAAATAAACAAATGAACAAGTAACAGACTATAGTACTTTAGATGGTAAAAAGTGCAATGAAAACAAAAAGCAAAAAAGGATGAGGGTATTCTGAGGGGATGGAAACAGAAATTTTATATAGAGTAGTCGGCAAAGGTCTCTCTCAGTGAGCGACATTTAAACAAAGGAGGGAAAGAGTTGTACCATGTAAAGGAGCGTTATGGGCAGAAGGAAGAACAAGTACAAGGCCTCGAGGCAGTAGCAAGCCTGTAGTATTCCAGAACAGTCAGGAGACCATTGCATTGTGGCTAGACAGGAAGGAACCAGGGGTGTAATGGCAGGAGACGGAGCTGGAGGGTGAGGGAAGGGTCAGAGCCTGTGGTCCATCTACCAGGCTCTTTCTGAGCAGGTGAGAGCCACTGTTGAGTCTGAGAGTTATGAATGTTGGGGCAAGAGGCTAAGCCATGAACACACAGAGCCCCATCTCTGTAATTTGAAATGAATTAGGAAACAGTAGCCAAAACCAGTTTCTATATAACTAGAATCTTTGATTTTGATTTTGATTTTTCACAGATTTTTTAAAGTAATTATGAGAATACTCCTTATTTTATAACTATCAAAAAATACAGGCACAAGACTGTCCTATATTTAGTATCTATCTCTACACAACCACAGTTACTTATTTAATTTTTTAATTTCATTTTGGGTAAACTATCTAGAGATGATCCATCTGTGATCAATATTTCCGATGAAATGTCAAAGACTGCCTTGTGGAGGAATCTTCTGATGACTGCCGATAACTCAAAAGATAAGGAGTCAAGCTTTCCTTCTAAAAGGTTTGAATTCCAAAGTAATGTGAATTTATACTGATCCCAGTCATTTTATGACATAAGAATCCATTAGGAAAAGAATAGTATTGGTTTCCATTGAATTTAGGTCTAATATATTTCAGAAACTTCTTTTAAAAGTAGGTGGAAATTGTAATTGGCACATCTGTTGGTTTGTTTTTCAACATCTCCCTTTCAAATTAAAAGCTCACTCCAAAACCATGACGGGGGAGAAACAGTGCTATAAATGAGTCCTGATGCATGGCATTTTTGGACATTCATTTGGCCTACTCTTTTGCAGTAAGATTCCATTATATTCCCTCATCACCCACTTTCCAGGACCCTCTTAGATGTCTGACCACACTTTGCACTCCCCCATTGTCCTTTCTGAAACCTCATATGCACATGCAATGGTGATTTCGTATTTAGTGTATTTCCAGGTCCCTATTCCAACCTCCTGAAAATCTTCCCTAACTTCCTTATTCTGAAACTTTCAGCTCCAGAAAGTTCTATGCATTCTTATTTCTCTGTATACAAACATTACAAACAACTCCCATAGTTGCTAAGTTTTAAATGCATGCTGGGGGAAGAGTGTGTCCTTAAATATAAGGAGTCATCACAGGATTTCCATTGAATTTTCCAGAATTTATAAATAAGAGTTCAAACCATCCAGTCTTCTTAGATGCTGATCTGAAGAAAGATCTCTATGTTATGCTAATAGCTCTTCTTATTAAAGAGTGATTGAGGGATTGGGGACAGTGTTTAATTATTAACTTCTTTTATTTTCATGACCTTAAATTAACTTTTTCTACTTAATTTTTATATTACATTTTTGTCATAAGCTCCCCTTCCTAATCACTCTAGAAGCTGATTCCCCAAAGGTAAGACCCCCTCCCTCAAACCTATTCCTTGGTTGTATTTCCTTATGTTAAATGGTGTCTTCTAGAAACTTGGTCAGCCTATGTTCTCTGTGTGAGTTTTGGGGAGGCAAAAGGCATGGAGAGTCTTGGGCTTAGATCCAGTATTGGACTGAGTGTTTATGGTGTTCCTATAACTACTCAGCTCTTTAAGAAGGTTTGAAGCTTGAGTGAACTTTTTTCTCCACATGACTTATACAAATGCATCATATATAAATCAACAAATCTCACAGAACTGTATTAGTAATGACATCAAATTTCTATATTGGAAAAAAGAAAATTTTTTCCTTTGAATTAAGAAATTGCAAAGCTGGGAGCTTCCATTTATGCACCACATGCTTCCAAACCTGTAAGCTTTATCTGGCTTCATGAGAAATGTTTGGAAACATGGGCTCGGAAAAGATGCTACATTAGACTTACAGAATATCTCTTACTGCTGGTTTTTGTCACCCCAAAATGGCATGCCGCTTCCGTGTCATCTCTATCCCAAAAAGACAAACAGTGAATGTGCAGAGTCTTCATCCCAGAAAGCTGGGGATTAGTCATCTCTCTCTCTCTCTTTCTCTCCTCCCTCCCCCACCCCACAACTACCTCTAACACACCAGAGGTTAATATAATTTACACAGTCAGCTCCCTCAAAGACTTCTGATTGATGTTTTCTGTCTTTAACATGGCTTTAAAATCTTCATGCATTTCTTTGCTTGGCTCAAGCAGAAGTAATATCTTATTCTAAAACATGCTCTATCGTCCTTTCCCAAAGATCCCCGCTACAGTCTGATAGACTCATCCTCACAGTAACTCTGTTTTGGTAGAAGTCTTGGAAGAAAATCAGAGTTATGAGAAGGGTAATTGCTCAAACGCATTGGAGTATATGCTTGTGGACTCTTTCACGTTAAAAATATGGCATTTCTCTGATTTTTTTTTTTTTTAAATGGGAACTCCAGGTTTATGAGCTCAAAATAAAATGCCAGCCATGGGAATATGTGGAAAATTTGAGGCAACCGAACTTACAGATTACTTTTCTTCCTGAACTAAATGGATCCAGAGTACAAACACTTTCTCTGTTTTTCTTGGGTTCAAGCAAAAAATTTTATGTCATGGCATTTTAGCTACTCCTTAAAGTAAAGGCAAGTGAAGCTTTTCATCAGAAAAACCTAGCTGTTTTAAAACAACTTAATGGGCTTTAATCAGGTCCAGTTTTAATTAGGACCATCCTTTAGATTTTGATATAACCACTTGTTTCTTGTTCTTTGAACATATGTTACCACTAACACAAGATTCAAACTATTGTGAATGGAAGTTTACCCTTAGATGTGATAAAATCTGTAGCTTTTCATGTGAAAATATCTCTTGGTTCATGGCTAATGTCTTTTATCTTCATAACAGTAGAAACTGGCAGAAACAGTGTGGCTTCCAGAAATCCTAAAACCACCCATACCAATGACAATACCCTCCCAAAGCCATTGCTTTCTCATGGTGTGTCTGTCGAAGGCATTGAAGTGTGATGACCAGGAACTCTAAAAATTCTGTGACTGCTAGAGTATCTGTTGGCAAACAAAGCAAACAAACAAAAAAACCAAAAACCTAGAGACCAAGGTTACCGGAGTCTGCATCTCTTGAGACCTAAGCTGGCTTCCTGGCAGTTTTTGACATCCCCCCGCGTCCCCCACCACGTTCTTCATCCTGTCTCTTGTTATTGGTCCTGCATATGCCTATCAGAGCATCAGAGAAGCCTAGATATTTTTCCTTAGTGGAATTTGGAAGAGCAGTTGTATTTTCTCCATCATTTCATTCACTTCTCATTGCTAAAAATGTTTTATCCAGTCTGACTGAAAGAAGGATCTAAGAAATTAATTGCAAATTTGACCACATCAGTAGGATGTCTAATTTGATCCTTGTTCAACAGTGCAATGCATACATGTGACAAGCTTCTCTGTGGCTTATTGAATTGGATCGGCAGAAATAGGTCTCATTAAAACCACATTGCATCAGAATAGGTGAGCAACTGCTATGTTTTATAAAAATGACACCCAAGATTGACATTTCTTGGGAAGGTAGCTGGCAACTTTGGGAAAAACAGCACTTGATTTTGCCCTGGTGGCAGAGGTTAAGCTCTGGGACCACCTTCTCTGCTCCCCTCTGGCTACCCACTCCCACCACCTTCTTATATCCCGGATTCTCCTTCTTTGCCGATTTCCCAGGCCTATGCCCTCTCATGACTGGTAAATGTTGTTCATAACAAATATTTTGGAGTGTTCGAAACATAACAGTTTCATAGATTGCTTGGCAGCATGAAGGTAGCAGGTCATGTTCTGCTCTCTCCTGAAGTATTATTTCCTTCTATTTTAAATTATAACTCCTCAAAGGGTGGGGCGCTGTCTCATCTACCTTGTATCCCTTGGTCTTTGCAGAGTACCTAGTATTTAATAGATAGGTAATATATGTCTATTGCAGTCGATACCATAGATATGATACATATTTAATAAGTATAAGTAATATGTTTATTACAGTGAAAGTTTAGAATTGATTGGAATCCTGAAAAATGAATGTAACAAGGAATAAAGAGAGTAATAGCCATACAGTAAGAAGATACGTTCAGGTCAATAGTATTTTTCATAGACGTCCTGGTTATAAAATTTCTGCTTCGTAGTTTGTTGAAATCTAATCTGATACCCAAACCACTGGTTTTAAAGAGGGGGGAAAACCCCCCGATCATTTCACTGGTTATTGTTCTGTAACCAAACAACCAGTATGACCAAAGCAGGACATCAGGAGGAAGCACACCTGTGAATTAAATCAACATTCTGAATCTTTTCTCACTGCTCGGTGACTAATAGTGCCATTGGGAATGTGCTGGTCTCTAAAAAGGTGACGGAGCAGAGCATCATGCACACAGGAACCGGGCCTGTGTCGAGAGACCTGTATGTCTCCGTCCCTGCCATCTCCTACAGAGACGATCTTTTATTCTAGCTTCCTTATAACTGAGAATACCAGCCTCAGAATTCTGGCATTCGAGCTACAGGAGAATTTAGGGACCATATAGTCCAAAACTAATTTACAGACGAGGAAACCAAGTCCCAGAGAGATTAAATAACGAGTCCAAGGTCCCACAGTTGATCCTTGGCTTCCGGGAACTGAACGTAACCTTCCAGTTTCCCGTCCAGGCTTCCTCCACTGCCCCCGCGCCGCCCTTTTCCGCTGGCTTTGTGTGGGAGCCAGGTAAAGCCCAAGAAAAAGTTAATTTGGAAAGTAGGGTAGCAGACACTTGTCATATGAAATGCACTTAAAGTAGAAGAAAGTGAGTCATGCAGATAGGGTAGTTAAAAATACAGAGTTAAGGCTCTCAACACATCATGTGCACACTGTCATCTCTTCTTGGGGAAGAAGGAAAGGAAAGGGAGAAAAGTTGCTTTGCTCTGACCTGTAAGTAGTGTGTGCTGAGAAGTGTGGCAGGCGTACACGTGGGTGCCATAGCCACCCGCTCACACCAGCTCTCAGCGCTGGCGGCCTGCCACACATGGCAGAAGCTCCGGCACTTCTTACCTGATGGTGCCGGGTGGCAGTGACAACTGAGAAGGGCTGTTTCTAGCTTGAATTGGAGGAAAAACAATTTTAAAAAACACACTCATAGAATGTGTTTGAGTTATTGACCACTAAGAAAGCTGCGCAGGAGGCCGCGTAGAGAAAAAAAAAAAAAGAAGAAGAAGGTTTTAACTGTCACTTTATTACTTTGAGAAGAGTTGTAAAACTGAGGGTTTCCCCACCACCAACTAGTTCATAGATTTATATTAAGGGACAAAGTTACCGGTAAAAACGGGTGGGCTCTTCCGGCTCAGAGCCCCAGGTGACAGGGAGGGACACAGGGGGGCCGCAGGTGTGGGGGGCTCTGCCCTGTGCTGGGAGTCACTGGGGAGTGAGAGCTTCTGCCCCTCTGGAAGCATGTATTTATTCCTGCTGGGAACTTTCCGCTTGTGAACACATTATTCAAATTTTCCACGAAAACTGTCAACGCAAGAGCAGGAAAAGTGTTCATTGGACAAATATCGGAAAAAAGCATAGACAGAAATTGTAGAATCTTATTACCAGCTTGCCCAGCCCATAAAGTTCATTGGAGAACAGACAAGACAGAAGTCACTTGGGAATGAGTTGGTTCTGGAAGGAATGAGGTGAGGGCCAGGACGAAGGCTGGTCTGCACAGGTGTTTGGAGGGCGGTGTGTGGGGCTGAGCACATCCCCTAGACCAGTGGAGATGTCTCTGTCCTGCTGACCACAACACGGTGCTCACCAAAGATCAGGATCCAGTGTGTGCACAAAGGACGAGCCCCTCGCAGCGAGCCCCGAGATACCTCCCGTGGCATCTCATGGTGTCATTGGGTTCAGTGCTTTCTTGAGATGGGGGCAGCACCGGCATTTTCAGCAACCATCAGTAATTCCTTTGGCCAAATGGGGACGATGGTATCAATCTTGCATGCTTTTGGAACTGTTTTAAAATGTCTGGTTTTTGTTTTTTAGTTCTTATTTTTTGAATGTCCCCCTTTCTGCAGTTCTTGGTTTCTACCTCACTGAGGGCAGAGGATTTTAACTGTTGCTATCTATCTACGCTTCGCAGCATGAAAGAGCCATGCTAAGGGCCCATGTGGTGCTTTGGGGTTGATGGGTTTTGTGTCTGAGCAAGCAGATCTCACAGTAGCCGTGCGGGATGGCAGTAATAAATTTCTCCTTTTCTCCCCCCACCCCGCCCCCATAGCACTGAAAGCCGAAAAGAGAAGAAAGCTGACTCAGGGAAAGGTGTTGACAGGGAGACTTGTCTATGACTTGATCTTCAATTTATTTTTTACGTATATATGAGAAGAGTGCCACAATTATTAATAAAACTGCTTTGATCATGTATTGTAAATTCTGTCTCTCATCCCAAATCCACCTTCATACTGTAAGTAGTGCAATACTTGTTTCATTTCTGTGTTTAAAATTCTGAACAGTGAGACACCCTTGTGAGCATATACAATAGCTAATGCAAGAATCTGTGTTCCTTTCTGTAGACATTTGTAAACACTGGATTCTCATGGTTAGTTTTATGAGAGCAATAGCTTTCTTAAAGAGATCTCACATTTACCTAGTTTGTATTTTCCTACTTTAGTGACCTGAAGCTACCTGATAATTTCATTCAGAAGAATTTTGAAAGGTAGTCTTACTCCTTTTTATTTTTTATAGCTTAGCATTAGTGACTTATTTCAAAAGACCCAAATCGAAAAGTTAGTTTAGAAGCATTTTTTAATAATTGTATTTATGCATTTCCTTGATTTATTATGATACATTTAATACTTAAGAGTTTATATGTAACTAAAACTTAAAGTCATTTGGAAAAAATATATAGAAACCTGTTCACAACTTGTTTAGAAGAATCAGAAACTAATGCAGAGTCAAGTAGTGTTTGCTTAACAATTCAAGTTGTGATTACACCATCAAACACTAGGCTTGTAGGAAATGCTTCAGGAAAACTTTGTAAGTTTTGTGAGATTTTTCAATATAAACCTTTATCAGAAATATGACATTAAATTTCTCTCCCGTTAAAAACAAATGTTTTCCAAATAAACCTATTCTACACACACCCGTGGAAGGCCACATGGTGAGTCCTTGTACCTGAAATTTCACTCCTGTATAGTTATTCATTCTGCTGCTAAAGGTCACGTACTGCTTAATGCTGCTTCTGAATCATGTTCTACTGTTAGACTGACAGGTCTCCAACTATATTTTTCTCTTCTGCAAAGCTCTTTTCCACTTTTTAATTGAATGCATGTTGTAGAAAAATAGTCTTTTCAATGAATATTTCAGATTCTGTTTGAGAAGTTTCTGTAGGAATTTCAGTCCATATGAAAGAATCCATTTTTACTAAGCTTGCACAAGAGGAAGGAAAGTTAAAAATTGTTGAGCATTACTAAAAATACATTATTTCATTTCATTTTAGATAGTGTGAAGTTAATAAAGATGGAATCTTGTAGTGCTCTTATTTCCTAGGAATGACCAGTGATCATCAATCTTATGATCTGCAGTGTCCAATTTTACGATAATTCAGAGCCCCGTGGCTTTTCCAAACTATTAATTACATATTTTCTGTATAAGTGCACATGAAAGGTGAAAAAAAAATCCTCTTGTGATCAAGCTTATGAGGGAAATAAAAAAACCCAACAAAGCCTCCATAAGACTCAACATTTTGATATTTCTGAAAACTCCCTTCACAATCTTTTAAGGAGCCATTTGTTTCATGGAATATAAACCTAAAAACTATAAGAATAATTTGCAGTTAATACAGTCTGTGTTTATAAATGCCAAGGAAAATACAGAAACTTTCCATTCCAAGTGTGTCAACTTTGTGTGTTTTATAATACAGATACCATATTGTAAACATTCCCATTGTTGTATGATTTAGACTAGCTGTACATGCCAGTCAGTCCCAAAAGCAGCCTCCTGGTGTTTTAATATATTAATAACTGTTCTGTTACAAATGATCATAGTGAGTTAAAATCTTCACATGATCACTTATTTGAATAAGCAATCATACCCAATGAAATTCTGTATTTCTGAGTATTTTTATAGTCATTTTGTTCTTGTGTGAATTTTAATGCTATCTCTATGTTAATCCTAATATTTTGAAATCATATAAAATATAAGAAAAAATGTAGTGTTATATATTTCCTCCTAATTTCAGATTCCTGGTCAAAATTACTGAATATCTTGAATGTAATTTATTGCAAAGTTCAAGTAATGTGTAAATGTGACTAGGATATTGTGTTTTTCACAACTAAGAAATGTTATGTGGAAATAAATATTTATCCTAATTAATTTCCTTGCACATTTTAAATTGTGATGCAAAGTGTCTTGTCTTTTTTCTCCTTAGTGTTAATCAGTAAATCAATGTAGAACATTTTGACTGAACATATTTGAATTTAAACACCCCTGCTAAGAAAATTTGGTGTTGTAGACATTTCAAGAGTATTCAGACAATTTGGACTTTATGAAAAGAATATTATGGAAACTATAGTAGGATATATCTCTTCATTTTTCCAGAAAGCAGTGACTTGGGTGCAAATGGCATTGCTCCCAAGACTAGTAAAATCTTCCAAGGTCATTAGTAGGATTTTCCATAAGTAGAACTCCTTAGACTTCTGTTTTCAGCCCCACCCCACCCCCCACCCACCATGGGAAAAGCATTTCCTAAAATTTCTCTCCTCCCTTTTTGTTACTATGGGTCACATGGGACCATTATTCTTTTGTAGCCATCTGGCAGTATGTTGTGGAGGTATTACATTCAGAACTCTAATGTACAGGTTAGTATTTTTCTTTTGACTCGTAAGTTTACTTTATAATTCCTACCATTTAACAGCCTTTGATATTGGGAAGTTTTTTCCTAAATTTAATCTGAATATCTCCTTCGTATAGTTTAAATCCACAGCTTAATAGAAACCCTCCACTGACAATTCACAAGCCACTTGTATTTCAACACTATCCCTGGATCTTTCAGGATTTTTCTTGGCTCTTAAAAGTGTGGCTCATTCTTTCTTTTTTTTTTTTTTTCTATCTGCAGCACTCTACCTCTATTCTTTTTTAACTTTAGCTGTTCACTCCTGGTCATTTGACTATTTTACGATTATGTCAAGATTGCAACCCAAATGTAATAATAAGTATCTTGTATATTCATTCATTGAAATGAAATGAGATTTACAAGCACTTGAAAATTTGATGAGAGTAATTTGGATATGATGGTTCTCTAAATATCTATTTGGAAAGGCTACTTGCAATCAGTTCCCTTGAAGAAGCCCCATATTCAAGGATTACTGGTAATACTTGATTTTCCAGATCTCCTGGGGTGTTTTCCTCAGAAAGCTGCAGTTTACTGATACAACCGTCACTCCGCTTCAGTTCTTTTGGTGTATGGGCCACTACTTTTCAAGCTGGAACGTTGAAAATAGAACTGTGGTCCTTGCTTTTAAGGTCCTTGCTTCTGAGGCTAAGTAGACACATAGCTGTAACACAATGTGATTTGTCCTGAGTTGGCTGTATAATGAAAGCAGGGCGGAGTTTGAGGAAAATGTTATAGAAGAGGTAGCCTGTGAATTAGGATGGAAATGGGGAAGGAAACCTACTCCAAGAGCTGCAAAGATTCTCAAACACATGCCAGTATTGAAATAAAAAAGTAAAGATATATGGTGTAACCGGAGCCTGACATATTTGATGTATGGCATGTTTGGCACCAAGGAAACAGCCCAGTGTGGTGGAGTGTTAGGAGAGCAGTGAAGACCTGTAAGAAAAGGTAGAAATACAAGCTGATCACAGTATAAATGATGTTAAATTCTATATTAAGATATTTGAACTTTATCCATTAAAAGTTTTGAGTAATGGAGAGGCATGAATTTTTGGAAAGAGTAGTCTAGCAGCACAGTGGAGTATATAGTGGGGAAAAAGTGGAATCATTTCCTTGGGGATCCTGTACCAGGATGACTCTGAGGCTCAAACCAAACTCTCTGTGAGTGGTCTATAAACTTTAATTGTGATTGAAACCAAATAGGCTTAAGCATGCTCCTTAGGTACTTAAGTAACTCCAGACACAATAGCTTTATTATAAATCATTTCGTGTAGAACAAGATGGATAGATAGATGATAGATAGATATAGGTATATATAGGTATATAAATGATACGTTTTGGGTTGTATTTGAAAAAAAAATGTTCTGAAAAGCATGGTATCAACAGTAATCCTGAGACTATTAAAGAAATCTAAGTGTAGTATAAAATTCAGCCAATGGCAGCACATATGAATCCAGAAACCACCTTCCCCTACCCAACTTTTCACCCTATTCATCTCATCGTTCTTACCATAGACTTAGCTTTATGTCTAGGTACTCTTGCCTTCTGCTGTGTGTAGTGATAGATTTCTGCCATGTGACTTATTTCTTCCATTTGTTTATATGCTTCTTAAAGATAGAAATAGTGTTGTTTTTTTTTTTTAAGATTTTATTTATTTATTTGAGAGAGAGAGAATGAGAGACAGAGAGCACGAGAGGGAAGGGGATCAGAGGGAGAAGCAGACCCCCGCCGAGCAGGGAGCCCGATGCGGGACTCGATCCCGGGACTCCAGGATCATGACCTGAGCTGAAGGCAGTCGCTTAACCAACTGAGCCACCCAGGCGCCCTAGAAATAGTGTTTTATCCCTTCTTTGTAATTCTCCAGAGCCTAGGGCTCGGCTCTTTATCCAGCTGGGAGAGGCTGTGGACAGAACCTTAAGTAAAGTATATAACAAGATCCTGCTGTTCAGGTTATTAAGAATGATGAAAGATCCAAAAAGGATTCTCACTGGCATGTCAGCATGGAAAGAGAAGCAGATGTTTATTGAGCACCTTCATGTGCCCATCATCTGGAGGTAGATGCAGACACCTAAGGTTGGGACCTGAGCATACTATGGAGTCATCAATGGAGTCATCAAACCAGGATAAAAAGCTAAAGCTGTGAATAGGGGGAGGGAAAGGGAGAGAGGAAGGTACCGAGCATGGATACGATGCCGGCAGAGTATATACACAAATCTTCACAGCAATGGCACAATTCTGTGAAGTAGGTGCTTTTGTACTTCTTTCAAATTAAGAAACTGAGGCTCAAAGAGGCTAAGTAACGTTCTTTAAAATGTTTCTTACTATGAGTGGTGATGCTGATTCTAACCCACGTCCCCTTATCTAGGGTGCAGTGCACTGAGTCTCCAACAGGAGGTGAAGTGTGACTGGCTTCCTCCTTAACAGGCTCCTCATTCTGGGTCACGCAACCAGAATCAAGTTACGATGAATAATATTTCTTCCCAGGATGTTACATTTTCTTTGTGACTCATATTTCTGTGATCAAGATTGGAAACCCGACTTAGCCAAGGAAATACTTTGCTCACAAGTCACAAGTATCCTGACTTTGGATAGGAGAGACTTCATGAAATAATCAGGGTTTTGGTCATTTGATGGGTCACTCTTCTCACCAAATACGTGTTTTAAATAATCTGACAAACTTGGTACATATTGTTCAGATGAAAGATTATGAACTTAACTGAGTTGGTTGAAATTTAAAGTCTGTAACACCAGAAAAGATACTCCTCTTGCTTTAGCAGTAAGGAAATGACCTTTTTATTAATTCAAATTTTCAAGTACAAATGTTAATATTGTCACAGAAAGGTGACATACAGAAAGATGATAAGTTTCTACTGAGCACCTTCTGATGGGCTCTGAGCTTTTCTGATGGGCAGTGACGTTATGCTTTATTACTCATGTTCAATTCTCATTCTCAATCACCTGGATCCCTCAGTCATCCTGAATACACACGTCAGATCATTCAGGATGTACGTAAGAAGGTTCTTGGACACTGCTGGAAGAACTGTCGCAAAATTGGCAGAACAAAATTCTTTTACTCTATGAAAAAAGCCATCCTGGTATTTTGGTATGTTTTTCATTTAGAACTTACTGAATCTTAAGTATTGTACAAATCTAGTTTTATAAATTGGAATTCTCACATCAACTTAAGAGCAAAATGCCATGTAGTAGAACTGATAGCTTCGGTGACCACCTTGTGAATAAGAACGAAAAGACCCAGAATGACACACAGCCTGATGTGATCATTGATCTTTATGGTGGTGGCTTTGAGTCATTAAGGATGCACTGAATTATGTTCTATGCCTTCTATTTAAGGAAACATGGAGGTATGGAATTATTTTTAGCAAGATTTCCAACAAAAATGTTCAAAAATAATTTTTAAAGTGATTTTCTAAAAACCTTGAGCAAAACTTAAACTCTGTATCCACAGAAGAGATGTGAACATCGTTCCTTTGGCGTGTGCTCACCCCAGGCACGGCGCGCCCCACAGGTTGTGTCTGATAGGAATCTTAGCGTCCCTGTGCTTGCTGAGGCTGCAGCTGTCAATGGCAGGCAAGTCTGCACATCTTAGTGCCAGGATTAGTCCCTGTGTGTTTCCAGCTTAGCCTCAGACTAAGTTTCTCTCAAAGTTGTTAAATGTCTTTACCTTCCTTTTCCAATCAGCCAATTACAAACTCTTATTGGAGAGTAAAATGTGTCCTGTGAGGGTTGAATGAAATCTACTTTAACTTCAATCACATCATTACCATTTGTAACCCTCATTATGTGAAAAATATGTGCTAGGATTTTTTTTACCACCTCTGGGCTCCAGAGAAAATAACATGTTTAGAAACTAAAGGAACAGTGAATTGCATGGTTTTGATATTGTACAACTATTGTACAATACAGATATTATGCGATGGTCTTAATATCTGTGTAGTATCTGATGTGCAATATCCACTATTGTACAATGGTCGTACTGATATCTGTGAAATATCTGCTATTGGGCAATATCTGCTATTGTTAACATCTGATATTGCCAAATGGTTTTAATATCTGTACAGCATCTGATATTGCACACTATCTGGTTCCAATTAAAATAAAAGAAGAATTTCTATTTAATTTGCTCTTATGACTATTAATTCGGTCCAGGTTGTGAACATATGATCTATGACTACTTTCCTGGATATAGAACTCTGCAAAGATCGGTCCAGTTACTTACAATGACTGAACTCTATTAAGAAATAGAATTATGGGGGCGCCTGGGTGGCTCAGTCGTTAAGCGTCTGCCTTCGGCTCAGGTCATGATCCCAGGGTCCTGGGATCGAGCCCCGCATCGGGCTCCCTGCTCCGCGGGAAGCCTGCTTCTCCCTCTCCCACTCCCCCTGCTTGTGCTCTCTCTCTCTCGCTGTGTCTCTCTCTGTCAAATAAATAAATAAAATCTTTAAAAAAAAAAAAAGAAAAGAAATAGAATTATGACAAGAGCCCTACAGGTTTGCAGGTCAATTTATAGCTCTAATGGATGAGTGGGATTTGGGATGTAAGGTGAAGCTACTCAGTGGCATGCTCCCAAAGTACAATCGAAGCTGAATTTCACAACCCTCTGTCCATTCCTATGCATGACTCACCAGTCTTATGTTGTAATTGATAGTTTTTTTCCATTTTTCCTATTTTTAGATTTTTATGCTGGAGCTCACTCTGAGATAACTTTTTCCAATAAATGGTCTGAAGCTAAGTTCGAGTTCATAAAATCAATTTTTAAAAAAATTAGGCCATTTTGCCAACGATTGAAAAAAAAAATCCTGTTTCCTCAATTATCTGCTAGACTAAACTCAGCATCTGAAATCTATGCTTCCATTAATATAGATATGCCAGCCAAAAATAGTCAAACACTTAAGTAACTGACTTTTTTTCTTAACTTACACTGAGATGATATTGTTGATGTTATTTGTTCTTATAACATGAGCCTCATCACAGTTTCCTGGAATAAAATTATAAATTATGTATTACATCAAAAATAAAAACTATTTGGGTCTTTCAAAAGCTATATATGTGTGTGATAGCAAATTGTGTATGTATTACATAAAAACCCTACGAACTGCTTAATTTAACACATTTTTATGTATCTTTTTTTTTTTTTTTTTTTTTACAAAAGCTGAACTCTCTCCATGTTTACAAGGCAGTCTGGGATAACAAGCAAAATAAACAAGAGCCTTTCTGGATAAGCGTGTCCATATGCCAATGTGGTTTAGGTCTCATTCAAGACACAAAACGCGCTACCTCTGAAAAAATGCGGGAACGTTTATTAAATGACCAGGAGAAATTCCACAGTATGTAGAATGGGAATAACAATACATAACTTTGTAGCTTATTTTCGATTTTTAAAGACAAGTCCAAGGACATTAAAATATCCTTTGCATTAAGATGCTCCATGAAATGAACTAAGAAAAACTGATGCAGGGACAAATTCAAGTTCGAATTTGTGATACAAATATTTCCGTCTTTTAGCAGGGCGAGCTGATGTGTTCACATCTCCGTTCCAAGCTGCCCCTTGCCCTGGGAGACACCAGTAGTTTTAAGGCACGTTTACAGCGCCTCCCCACTGCCGTGGGTTTGTAGGACCTACAGCCAGGAGCTCGCACCTGGGGGCCTCGCACTGTTGGCAGATTCCCTCTCTTTTCTTTGGAGTCTGTTCAACTGCTGTGGTTTTACTCAGAAGTCAGTGCTTTGCAGAGATGATTTCCTGAGACTGTTTGAATAGCCTTTCTCAGAAAACCGTGCCAGTCTGCCTGTGAGCAGCTGTTCTCTAAGAGAAGATGCCCGGTCAGGTCATCGTGCTCAGACGTGGGTTCCCAGCCGGGCCTACTAGCTTCCTTCCCTGCCCTCCCCTTTCCCTTCTTACCCCTGCCTCAGTGACGTCACTGCCCGCATCGTGCCATCCCTTTAAAGAAGAGAACGAGATTTGGACTGGTCCAGTTAGAAAAGAATATAATGCTTCCCTGGGAACCTATGCAGAGCTCCCATAAAAACAATTCATATTTGTTGTTTCAGCAACGGATGTGGAAATGATTTTCAATAATAAACAAAACCAGACGGAATAATTCAAACTTCAGTAAGGTAATAATCTGTTGCGAAGACAGAAGTCCCTACTTAGGGTTACAGACGTGAAATTTGGGAACAAAGGTAACCTTGAATTTCTTGATTTGAGTGTACTTTTTAAGATCATCATCTGAACAGTGCAGTTTTGAGAGAGAACAAAAATGGCTTTTAGTAAGGTCGGGCATGCTGTTTGAGGCGCTAGGGTAAAGAGAAGCACTGTTTTATGAAGTGGCTCATGTGGGTATATATATGCTGGTGCGCTGTGCTGCTGGCGATTCCGTGGTCCTCGTCTGTATACCACTGCAGGGAAAGACAAAGGTCAGAAGTAGGAAGTCAGCTGTCTTCTTTTTTAAAAAAATAATTCAAATAAGCTCTCATGAGCATACATAGAATTAAAACATTGTTTTAGGGGGGATATATATATATTCTAATGAAACTATCCAAATCCACTTTCAGATTTGACTCAAAGGACACTTAGAACCACATCATGCACAGGAGAGAATGTTTATCCCATTAAGTACCCTAGTTTTAATTAAGTGTTATCAAGTGTCAGATTTCTCCGACTCTCTGGAAGAGAAACTGTATTAAAATAAAATTTTTAAAAGCACTTTTTCCTAATATATGTTACCAAGGAACTAGAAAAATCTATTCCAATATTTCATATATATGTTTAACATGAGGTCAAAAGGCAAATGTATTATTTGCAAACACTTTGATTTTTCACTAGAATTTTCTATCTGTATGCCTGACATTTATGAAAGAGTTGATGACCTGAGGCAAAAATTTATCAACGCATCCCACATTAAACAAGTGGGAAATCACTACCAGGCAAACATATGTTATGGAGACATAAACTTTTAAAAAATTGCCTAATTGAAGTACCATATCTTTTCTTTGAGTAGTAGAAAAAGAAACCTCAAGCTCTTTTAAGAATCTGACCCCAAAAGACATATACCAGGTTTTTTGTTTTTTGGGTTTTTTTTGGTATCAAATAACTGCCCCACTCTGATTCAGTGGGCATCATTTGAACTGATCACAGAGCAAAGTGAGTGTGTGTGTGTGTGTGTGTGGAGAGTGAGGAAAAGTAGGTTTTCTAGCTAATAGAGGCAAGAAAGCATTTTATACAAAAATATTTAGTGCAACACACACATGGGCATACATATAAAAATACAAACATACATTTATATGTGTTATATATACACACACACAAAAACCATCTTTTTTTCTTTTTTCTTCTTGAACTGAAAAGATCTAGAGCAGAAAATGAATCTGACTTACTACCTAGAAACAGCCTACCGTATAGGCAACAACAGCTCTAGCCATTTCCAACTCTATAAAACAAGCCTAATTGTTTATTGCCTGTGGTCGTTCAACAAAAGATAACGTTGCATTTGCAAAAACTGAAGCATGCCGATTATTAATGACCCACTGTTGTTAGGATGGCTAGTAATACATACTAGACAGAAATGGATTTTCATATTGGAGCTGAGCTATTATCATGCTGGTTTCACTTTAGAATTACTCTACCACACATTTACTGAGTAAGTGATTACTTTTGAATCCAAATAGGGAGAGACTGAACGACCACATGGGTAGGAGAGCACTGTTTTGACTCTCCCAAGATATGCAATATTGTGCTTCTCAACCCCCAAGTCTCTAATAGTTTTGAACATTACTCTGTCTATGGCCTAAGGCTATCACTTCCAACTTCTCATTGAACAAATAAAAACCATTTTAGTTCTGTCCCTGTCTCCCGGGACTGTTGGAGGAGAAGGAGCCAGGAGAGGGGGAAACCAAGACCCCACCAGCAAGTTCTCCCCTTTTGCACCAAGTTTTGCTATACCATTGCTTGGAAATCCACTCCAGCATCCACCAGGGCTTTGGAGATCTGAGCTGACTGCTGAAAGTGAACGTTATCTGCAAGGAGAGAAAGGAAACACAAAGTAACTAATAGCTGCTCCTTTTCTGAGAGGAAGAGTGGGAAAGGCACAAGAAGAAAGGGACTATTTGAAGTTCTAGGCCTTAGCATCCCATTTAGCCCAAGACAAGTGAGTTGTGGAAAGCAACACTGTTTTATTGAAGTAAATGTAACAGTCTTGCCCCTCATGCTTTTGTTTTGTCAGTAGTGAAATTGCAAACCTGTCTGTGATACTAAAAAGTCTAATTAACTGAAACTCACCATCTGCTGTTCCATGAATAAGGAGGTACTCAACTTGTTTAAAATTTTCAGCTCTGCTCATGACTGTTGAATTCTGGAATTGGGAAAAAGAATGTCATTATTCAAAAAAAGATCTGCCATAAACTGATTTTTCACTTCAGTTTACAAAATAAAATGTTTTCAGCTGGGGCCCCCTTTGATACAAAATATAGCAAACCGATATTTAAGCAAATGCTGTCTCCATGCATGGCAGAATGCACAGCATGCCCTGTGCCTGGGAGACAGGACTGGAAAGGGAGGATGCCACATCTTCCTTGCACATGCAGGCGGAGGGCACCTGCCACCAGGGCTGCACGCAAAGCCCCTTGAGTCCCAGATCCCAGATTGGCTGTGTCCTATGCATTAGCACAGGGCAGAGTCTCATATTAGCAATGTATGTTCCATGGGCTTATGCTGTAGTTCAGCCAAAAAGTGTATTGCCATGGCAACCGTGTGTCACATGGTGCCATACATGCTACATTTCAAAGAGCTTGTACATAGCATTTGCAACTAAACATACTCTGCAATATGTCATATGAACTTTGGTCCACATTGCTAGGCAATGAATGAGAAGCAAGTATTACCTCTTTTGGAACAGATGTTTAAAACCTAGGCAAATGTAACATATGGGAGGGGAAAGGGGTGCAAAAGATCAAGCATGGCCTTAGAAAATCAGTGGGTTGTTGTTGTCTGCCTCATTCTGTATCAGGGAAAATCCTGCTCTTGGATCAAGCCATTCCCAAATCAGCCAGAGAAACGGGGCAAAAAAATGGGGAGGTAAGCTTTTTGAAGACCGACCTCAGTGAGGCAGGACTTCTAGAATGGGGATAGGGCCTTGGATGAGAAATCCTTTGAAAGCACAGAACTGGCCATCTGATCTTGATTTGGGGATGTTTACAAAGTTGGGATGAAGGCAAAAGTGTCACAGAGGCATCATAGTGCCTTTGGGAAGGGGCGAGCTGGACTCCGCTTCTCTTGTCTCCTTATGGGTTGGGGAGAGGGAGGGCCAGTGGTTTCCCTATAGGTTTAAAAATCATCCAGCTATTCCTTCAGCACCTTGGTAAATCAAAGTCAACTTTATGAGTGCCAAGTTTATGTATTTTACAGATTTCTTTGTAGCTAACACCAGCTCCGTATTTTTTTTTTTTAAAGATTTTATTTATTTATTTGACCAAGACAGAGATAGCGAGAGCAGGAACACAAGCAGCGGGAGGGGGAGAGGGAGAAGCAGGCTTCCCCCCGAGGAGGGAGCCCGATGTGGGACTCGATCCCAGGACCCTGGGATCATGACCTGAGCTGAAGGCAGACGCTTAACGACTGAGCCACCCAGGCGCCCCACCAGCTCCGTATTTTTTGATGGGAACCCTGATGGTCTGTCAGGAAGGGGATAGGGCTAAGGTGTTGGATTTGGATTCTAGCCCCAGCTTCGACATCAGTGAGCTGTGTGCCTGGAGACATGCTGCACTCTGAGTCTCGTCTTCTGTAAAATGGGCATATTTGTAGGAAGCACTGCTCTATTTAATCCTGCCAACATTCCTCTGAGATAGGTCTACAGTGATCCTGCTTTCTCCATGGAGACCCCAAGACTCAGAAATAAGCAACTCGCACTAGGTTCCATCTGTATGAAGTGTCGGAGCTGGACACAAAGTCTGACGGCCGAACCTCTTTTTCTTCCTATGCTGCCCGAGGCCACTAAAATTCCAAGTTGCTCATGATGTGGTCTTCCCGCAAAGGAACAGTGAGAAATAAGTTAACTGTCCCGGAATTTGTACCGCGCAAGCACCCTGGGTATCCCTCCGGCCACGGGCTTCCCGTGCCTTCTCAGACTGAACTAATCAAAAGAGAGCCGGTCTGCCGGGCCCTGTGAGATTTGGAAGGCATGTTTTCTGACCGTGCAGCTGCCACAGAGCCCAATGTAGCAGCAGAACCCTGAGCAATCGCTGCTCTCCGGAGAGGAAAGGGTCAAAATCAGTCTCCCTAAAGGAGGGTAGGATTCAGAGCTTGAGCTGCCAGACGCTGGGGCTCCCACACCGCTGCGAACATCCATAATGTGAGCCGCAGGCCCCAGCGCTCCCTGTTAGCGCACCGCCCCCCCCCCCCTCCTTGCGGCCAGAAAGCTCACAGCCTTGCCCAGCCACTGCCACTCGCTCGGCCTCGGTCCTCCCCACACCGAACCTAGTGCTCTGCTCCCCCAACACACGCAACTGCCGCACCGGAGACCTGACCCACGCAGGCAGTTCTGTCACTTCGCCTCACCTCCAGAAGCCCCACGGGCCTTCCTGGCTTGGCAGCTTGAACAGCAAAAGCTGCTCCTACAACCTCCACGAGCCATAAAACTGAGAAATGTCATTGAAACATAGAGTAATAGTTAGGAGACATATAAATACGCAGGACAGTTAGCAAGGAATGTGATAACTACTGGAGTTTGGACCAAAACAGTTTCTGGCTGCCTTTTTTTTTTCTTAAATGGAGTGAATACAGGCTGAAAGAAGACAATTTTTATAAACAAGTAAAACCCTGAGCCTAAGATAAATGTTGTGATGTACACACTGTAGCTGTGATGAACTAGACATGGTGAGAAATGCAACATACTGAGAAAAAGACGAAAACTGTGATAAAAGTGTCATGATGCAAATTGTTTTACATTAACAATATTACACTACAAAGAAAGAAAGACAAATACTTTAATGCAGCACGAGAAAAATAAAACAAAAGCCTCCCCTGCAACGGTGAGCTAGGTGTGCCCTTTCCATGCACGCTTCCCCCTGCTCCCTGGGAGAAGTCTCCAGAGGGGCCTCCCGGCTCGAGGTGGACCGGCAGGCCGGCAGCCTGGAGGCACACACCCGCTCTCAGGCTCTCAGGCGGCAGAGAGCATTCCCCCCCCCCCCAGCCCCCAAAGATGCAGCCGTGGCACCCTGCCTCTGGCACCACCCATCATTCCCTACTGGACCAAGAATCCTGGCTTCTCCATCAAGAGAGACCCTTGGCGGTCCACCGTGCAGAAGGCCACCCCCCGAAGCCAGAGAAAGAGATGCACGCATTAACTGAAGATGTTGGTTAATAATCGGAAATAATACCATCGTGCTATTTTAACCCACTAAAATAGGATAATCCCCATTTGCCTATCGATGGAAACAGAAATAGAAAAGGAAATGGATGACTAAGTTAGAAGCCGAATAGTCTATCACCAGCTACTAAAAAGGAAGCTCAGAGTGATAAATGGGCAAGGATGCAATGGTGTGCAGTTGGCACCCTCCCGAGGCTAGAAACTTCCGGAGAGCCCCGCTGTCAGCAACAGTCTGGCAAAACGAAGTGGGAAGGATTGGTCCAGTGGCAGTGCCGATTCCACAGCATCTCTGTGAGGAGCTTTTCCTTCAAGCCCTAAGAAGAACCATCTGTAGCTGCTTGTTGGATCATGCTGGTTCCTCAGTTACCTTCCAGCAAATAAATCTTTGTATTTTTGAAATAAAGAGAGAGCTGATAAGAGCGGGGAAGTACTGTAAGAAACAGAAGTTCTAACAATTTTTAAGCCACCCCTTGTGCCATCGAGGAACCATAAGGACAACTGGCTTCCTGAGGACGATGATGGCGGCAGGTGCCATGTTTCGAAAGCTTCCCTCAGGGCAGGCACAGGTGTCCCATTTAAGCCTTTTGGTAACCCTGTGAGGTAGGCTTGATGATCCCCATTATCCAGATGAGGGAACTGAGGTCCAGAGAGCTTAACGAACCTCTCCGAGCTCACGCTGCTAGGAAATGGTGGAAACCAAATTTGAGTAGAGGTCTAACTCCAAAGTCCGTTCCCCTTAACCTTATGACCTAGTGTCCCTTCACATCCCAGCCAACCACTAACTCATCACCATTTCCAGGCTTTTGTGGAGAGGGCAAATGGCCACTGGTCTAATGGACAACCCAGCACATCAGCGATCTATTACGGGGGCACTGATTTCCTCTTTGCATTGTCCTGCTTGCAACCCAAAGCTCGTAAATAGCATTAAGTAATGCTATGCGGGGAAGCACCATTAATGCTACAGAAAACAGAGGCCAGAGAACATTTTTAAGAAAAAATTATTTCGACCCACTATATCGGATGCTTTACTTGTTTACATCTATCAAACAACTGTATCCGTGAGATGCCAAAGAAGAGAGCCCGTCAACCCGACAGGGGGCTCTACCTCAGTCCTCACCAAGCAACACTGGCTTCTTTAAAGATCACACAGCAGTCAACATTTTATCAGCACTCAACAAACAAGTTAAGGTTTGGCTTAAATCTGAAGGTCTCTCTCCCTTTGGCATATTCTGGGATAATAGAACAAATGTCAAATCAGTACAAGATGGCATATTTACAAAATTGCACCCTGTTTTGCATAACCTAACGATGCAGCAGTTCTTAAGGATTGAACATTTCAAATCTGCTAGCAGAAGACTGCCAAATCTATGACTGTTTCCTACACTTGCCAAAAGCCTATCAAATTTTGAGCAAAATGCAAAATAAATCTCCTCTACAAGTTAAATCAGTCCCTTCTGTGTGTTCCAGGCTGGCCTCTTCCCTTGGCAACAAGGCTCAGGACTTGGGCCCCATTTCTCTTGCCCTTGATCTTCTGCTTCTCTGCGGATTCATAAATTCATTCCAACCCCAGTCTCTGTCCTGCCTTCTAGGCCACCATTTGGCCTGCTCTTCCCACAGCCCTGCTTCCATGTTATCCGTCGGTTCATCCAACCTGCTTCACAAATCCCCTGAAAACCAGCTGTACCTGCTACTCATATGTGGTTGTGCTCTGCCTCGTTCCTCTCTGCAACCCACGGAGAGTGTCTCTGCTCTCCCTCTTTATCTCCTAAGTCTTTCTTTATTGGCTTCACGCAAGTGCCCCTCCCTCGCCTACCCCTCAGCATCTACATGTTATGTAACATTTTTGTGCCTCAGTTTCAGTGTCAATAAAATGAAGATAATTAGAACACTTATCTCAGAGAATCTGAGGGAGAACTGAACCTAATAAACCATCTAAAGAGCTTAGGATGTGTCTGCCCATAGAAGCAAGCACTTAACGAATAAATGAAAAAAATGAATGAAGTAAATGAAACTGGATTCTCCGCCCCCTCAGTTGAGAGGAGCTGGGGGTGTGGGGAGGGGGGAGGTGAAACCCCAATTTCTTGGCCACTTCTCTTCCCTGCCCTACATGCTCTGAAGGTACAAAATCCCTGGGGCCTGTCACAATTAGGGAACCACTTCTCTTTCCATACATAGGGGGCACTCTGTCATATTTGAGTTCATGCTCTATTACCTACTCTCCTTTATTTCTCTTTGATAATTTTGTGTTCACGTCTTTGCTCACCAACAAGGTAATAAACTTTTGAACAATTAAAATACCAGGCACTTTGCATGGGTGAGTGAAAGTTCACCATTATGTTAATTTTTTAAATAGGTTTAACTAAAAGACCTGTGATTGACCATATGAAAGACCACTTGTCAATGTTAGTGAGCAACACACTCCTCAAGGTGTGGTTGCAGTTGCTATTTGCTTTTTGCTATTGGGGTGAGGGTTTTCTCATTGCCTATCTGATTCCTTTGCTCAAATCTGCCGCCATTTTGGTCTGCTGTGGACTGAGACTCACTGCAAAAAAGATGTTTCCATACTGCCTTTTAGAGTGCTCCTGCCTTGCCACTTGGCAGCAGGTGGGTGACTATCTACAAAGAGTCCCATGGGATCACTGCTCATGTACCTGCATTGGGTCTGAGCCTTAGTCCAGGGTCTGCTAATCTATACGGCGGCTTTGTAAGAATAGGAAAAGGCATTCCTTCTGGTTGGATGCAGCCCCAGAGGTTCATGTCTTGGTGAATGAAGCGTGGACTAGTTTTCAGCAGTGCACAAGCTGAACAACTATACATGGCATCCCTACCTGTTCCATTTGTGTGTACGTATGGTTTCTGGAATTTCCTTTCCTAAATCATAAGTAGGGCCTTTATTTCATAAAATGTGCTTCTCTTGGTGATGTGGGTTTCTCGAAATTCTTCCAAATCTGGATCATCAATGACCTAATAACGAATCTTTTTTCTCATGCATTTTTTTAAATTAAAGATTGTCTTCTCTTATAAAGGCTATAATCCTGGCTACTCTATTGATGATTCATTAGCTGCAAATGTAGACAAAGATCAGGGCCTTGCTTATTCCATGCTTTGGTCCTTCGTGACCCGGATGTCCTGCAGAGAGTCAGTGGGCCAGATGAAATGGGAATCGTTTTCAAAATATTTCCTTCTGACCCACAGATAGGCACCGGGTACTGAAAGCCTCTAAGGAATCGTCTTCTTTGTCTTTTCCAAAAGGGTGGGAGGAGGGAGGGAGGGAGAGAAGGAGAGAGAGAAATAAAAACAACCTGGGAAAGAAAAGTAAAAGATGGGGTCCAGAGGGGCAGCTGGGGCCTCGAGGAAAATAGAATCTTTGAATGTATTCTTGCCAGAGACAAAAGCACAGGCTTATTTAAAAAACAAAGGAGGGCAGCTTTATTCTAAAGCCTGCTGTGCACCAAATATAGGCACTGAGATTCAGCTCTCCACACTCTGAGGAAGCAACTTACCAGGGTGGAAACAATTCAGTGAGCGGGTCGCCTCCCTTTCCCTACACACCTTAACTCTCGCCCGCCCAAATCATTCCTCCGAGTAACACATTGGGAACCTTTAGCTCCCTGGTACTGGCAGTTTTAATGTGTCCATTGCCAGCACTGAATTTTGTGCCAAGAAAACTCGACTCCTGGCGTGGAAGGATTAAACAGTCCTCGGGTACCATCTGTGCAGTGAAGTGCAAGAGTGACTTGGTGCACCCAGTGTGCGCCTGTTGCCGTTGGCAGGGCGAAGTGACTTCTATTTACATGACTACCTCCTGCGGAGAACACCTAAGGGGAGAGACGGACATGGCCACCTCAGGGCTGGTTGGGATGGGGAAGCGGGGGATCGATGTGGGAATGACGAGCCGCTGGGAGAATCTGGAAAAAGATGCAGGATGAAAGGGTAGATTAGAACGAATCATCCTATAAAGGGGAGGGCCGGCTGAAGAGGAAAGACCCTGTTGGCTGTCGGCTGACGTTCACGGAGAGCAGTAGGGCAGGTGCCGTGGACTTCCCTAGGTGTCGGGGTTTGGACTTGACCCTGTGCCTCTAGGTTCAAGGACTTTTCAGAATGGGATTTTAAAAATGAACTTTTGACTTAACATCCCCCGGGTTCTAGAGTCAGGGTTGGGGTCCTGGACTGTAAGTACATCTCTGTTTCAGGAGTTTTAGTACTTGGAATATTTGAGAAAGCCCTTCAGCAACTCGGCAAATACGGCATGCCACCGGAGGGATGGCTTTCAAAGGTCAGCATCCTGGTCAGGTTAGGGACAAGAAAATTCCAGATGTAAAATGAGCGAAGTGATGGAGACAGGCAATTTTTACAACAGTGTTTCCCTTCAAAAATTCTTAAATCAGGAAAGGTTTTAAGGTTTATACTTCATACTGGGTCATCTAAAGAATATAGTGTTGAGTAGAGATGTGAACAGTTAATAATATTGCAGGGAAGAAATGGGTGTACAAAATAACCATGAGTTCAAGATAGAGAAACTGAAGATTAAGAGATATACAAGAAAATGTCATGAGAGTCCAAAGGGGATGCTAGCCTGCCGGGAGAGCAGTACAAATTTCCTACTAAGTGGTGATATAGGGGAAATGACATTCCAAGCAAAAGGCACGGAAGACAAGGGCATAAAAGGGAAAGGCCCAGAAATATTCAGAGAACAGTGGCTATTACAAGCGAACTGGACCATTGTAAGAAGGATGTTAAACACCTGGTTAAAGAATGAGGGCTGGACTCAGTTGAGTCACACGAAAGATCCGTGAAAGTGTTGTATGTGGGGCTGTGGGGATTCATCTCATGCCCCGTTGTGGTAAAGACAGGAGCAGAGAAAGACAAGCCAAGGGGACACCAACCGGCTTATTATTAGAAAAGCAGATAGTCACGTGACAGCAGCAATGTCACGACTGACGAAGAAGGGAAAGGATGTTTAAGGCAGCTTATTGGATGTGGAGGAGAAAGAATGGGAAGAACTGAGTCCCCAGAGTCTTATGGGGGACAACTGGCAGAAATGGGGACAACCTGATTACAGGACTGCTTGGTAGTGGAAGATGATCAGTGCATCTCCCTGGACAGGCTGTCGCTTTTCCATCTTGGCTGGAAAACACACACGCAGGCGCCGACTTAGCCACATACTTCTCCCTGCGCCCCGTCCACCTAAGCCTTCCTAAATAAAGCTGACATAAAACGGAACTGTGTATCCTTACGTTGCAAAACTAGAAACTTTATTTGAGTTTCACTGGGTTTTGATCACATGGCTTCAGAATCTATAGGAATGGTGGCATCTTATAAAAATGTACACATACTGCTCGGAGCGATGCATTCTTATGAAGCCCATGGAGTGAGAGTTGCGGCCCCGATGAGAAAGTGTGTTAACTTATTCTTGGTTTTGTGTTCCTTGCTTTTTGATTCATTGTCCTGAAAAGCGTTTTGAATTTCCTCTGCAAAATGTAACCATGAGATGACTGACCTTGTCATCGGCAAGTTTTGGGGTTTTCGGCAAACAGGGCAGATCGACTCAGGAAAGTTCTGGAAGGGCCCGAGGGCTACAAAGGTCTCTAGGGGTGAGGCTAGCACTCCCGGCTACCTCAGTGGGGCACCAGAGAGAGTGCCCTGGCCCGGCCGCACTAGGACACGTGGCTGCCAATGGTGGTGGCTTCCAGGCCGTATTCCAGAAGCTGTGGACTGTCTGAGAGCAACCCTCCACATGTCCCCCCAGCAGCCAACCCTGCTGGAGGCTATGCAGTCAGTGTGGCTGCCAGGGCTCTTCAGGGCACTGCCCAACCGCACTCTTCACCTGCTTTACTCCAATCTTGTTTGGGCAAACTGTACCTAGCTGGCTGCGAATAGGAAAGTTATAGGCTTGTACATACATCTTCATTATAATACCAGAGGCATTTTAATATACAGCTCAAGGTTTAGAGAGTCTTCTGGGCTTTAAAGGAATATGTCGAATTTGACATGTTTTCTAAATGAAATTTTTATAATTAAAGTAATTATCTGGTGTTGCTTTGTATTTCCAAATGAATGCATATTGTGACCTATGTAGCATACGATAAAGACTGTAATTAATGCAGAATATAGTAGGGGAAGCTAGTGGAGTACCTCTAAACCACCTGTGGTATTTCTTTTTAACAAGAATTTTGTTGGAAATAAAAAATATATATTTTCTAGAATAGATACACGTAAAAATGTTCTTAAACAACTTATAAATAGGTTATAAAATGGATCTAGTTTCTCATCGCTTACCCTGTAATGGTCAAGGTTGTCTTCTGGAGTTGGGAGACCCATGTAACGTTCTGTATACACTGAGTCTGCGACGAAAAAAACATTTAAAAATAGTTAATTCATACAATAAACTTTTCTTTTTCTTATTGGGTTACTTTATGTGCTTTCATATGTCGTAACTTGTGCGTGGGTCTGTAGCATCCCCCTCAGGAGTGTCTCTTCGAGACCATTTTTGTTTGGCTTGTTAATGTAGCCAGACACCTGCTCAGACTCACGCCTTTCCATACTCAGCTGGAACCAGTGAGGGTAGAGGGAGATCAAACTAGATGATCTAAACCCAGTCAATAACCCATCTACAGAGGGCGCCTGGGTGGCTCAGTTGGTTAAGCATCTGCCTTTGGCTCAGGTCGTGATCCTGGGATCCTGGGATCAAGCCCCACATCTGGCTCCCTGCTCAGCAGAGAGTCCGCTTCTCCCTCCACCTCTGCTCTGCCCCTCCCCCGTCCCCTCCCCTTCCCCCCGTCCCCCCCCTCCCCTTCCCGTTCCCTCCCCCTCTCCTCTTCCCCCTCTTCCCCTCTCCTGTGCTTGTGCTCTCACTTGTGCTTTCTCAAATAAATAAATCTTTGAAAAAAAGATCCATCTGCAGAAATATCAAATGTTACGTGCTGAAAAGTAAGGGCTCTTAACATTATCATTTGATCCTTTCAAAGGATTTAATTAGGAAGTCACTTAATGCCTCAACTGTCTTGAATTTTTGGTCCTGACACAAGCATATGCCCTAATTTTCTTTTGGAAACCCCTTATAATGTTCAATTACTAGCTGCTTACTTAAATCATATTTTTTTGGCAGCTTAAAATTCACTATAACGAAAACAAAGAATTAAGTTATCATTTATTAGCCGTATATCCCCATACTAGCTCAGCTACTCCATCACAATGCAAGGTAAACATTTGGTTTTGTTCATTCTGTGGCAAGCCCTCAATTGTGGCATGATAACAGTTGTGTATTGTGAAATAGATCACATCAATCTCTGCTGAAATGACGTAAGCTTTTTTATCTATAAATATGGCTGAAAACAGGATACATAACTGGTTTGGTTATTTTGGATAATTAAACATATTTTTGCCCTATTTTTAAAAATTTTATAGATATATCCTAAAATATACATGAGAAAATTTACAATTTACTGTGGCTACATTCCAAAATAACTTAGTAATTGCTTTGAAAGATGCCCCCTCCAGTGACCAGATTATAGTAAATAGAGAAGTATAGAGTAATATGCTGTCATTGTGCTATTTAGGTTAATGGTTTGAATTTCACTGCAAATTGTACATGTAGTTCAATACTAATCTCATTAATTCTTTAAATGAATATATCATCTAAACAACAACCTTAAGCAACATTCTAACCCTTTTTGAATGACTGGCATCATTAAAAACTACATTGATAATGAGTGTTAGTTATTCCACATGTGTTCTTTATGCCTGTTCTATGGAAATCAAAATACTGTCTTTCAAAATGAATAACAGCAATATTTTAACCTTCTGATTAAAAGGAATATAGACTATATGTAATTTTATGTATCTAGAGGACACTGATATAGAAAATATAATATTTTAAAGGACATTTAAAAATACAAGATCTTCATAAAATGTTCATATCTTTTAACATTTAAAAATGAATAATTTAGGTTGGACATGTGAGAGGAGGTTTGAAAATAGCATTTAAGGGCAAAATAAATTTTTCCTGAAATGGCAGCAGACTTCAACTCTTCTTGCCCTAGAACATAATACCCCTTTCTTATTATGTTAATCAGGTTTACATTTGTGAGAAGATCTGAAATTCATTTTTTCTTTTTTAGAGAGAGAGAGTGTGTATGAGAGTGTGTAGGAGCAGGGGGAGGGGAGGAGGGGCGGAGAGAGAAGGAAAGAGAGAATCTTAAGCAGGCTCCATGCCCAGCGCAGGGCTAGATCTTACAACCCTAAACTGAAATCAAATGCCTAATGGCTGAGCCACCCAGACACCCCTGAAATTTTAGTAATAGGATTTTAAAAAATGCATAATACAGGTGTTGTAAACTTTTACAAATGCACCTTTGAAATACCATTTATGTATTCCTTCTATGTGACCTTTGAGTAAAACTGTTCAAATTAATACATATGTAAGAACTCTAGAAAGTGCCTATGTCTAGAAAATTGAGTTGGTCCAAATATATTTAATGAATTCTCTTATCATTACACTTCTAAACTCACAAAGATTGCTTCTATTATTTTATTGACCACCAGAGGTCTCCAAAAACAAGCTATCCAACGGAACAATTAGTATAAGCAGGAAAGTATCTTATGAAAACAAATCCACTGTGTGCGGACTAAGTCAGAAGTATGCTTTCCAGCTTTTTTTTTTTTTTTAACAGAAAGAGCAATATTTATTTATTTATTTATTATTTTTTACATTGGCTTCTCTTGACTTAGCCTTTAAAAAAGGGTTTCCTACAAGATTGGTACTACCATACATTAGGGCATAAAATATGTAATGAGCATATTTGTTTCAATGAGTCTATCGCAGAAAGGACTTGAGATGGGGTCTGAAAAGGTACAGGAAAATAATTCATCCTCTCACCACCTCTCTTTCCCCCTACTAGTGTTCCAATGCTCACTCTCTCCCCCTGGGGAATTACAGTCTTACACATGTATGATGCCTTATAGAATTATTTCTCAATGACGAAGAAGAGATCCTAGAGTGGCTTTCACTAACTTAGAGACAGTGGGGAAAAAAACCACAAACAACCCAGGAATTCCCCCATCCTTACTGTTGTCTTTCCACCCAAAGCCCTACTTTATTTGACCTTTACTGGAAGAAAAAGAAATACATGCTTCTTTTATTCTGCTAATATGTGAAGCCCAAAAACTCAAACTAAAATAAGGGTTTATCTGCAGAAATGTAGCATTAGGGATGCTCTGAAATTTAGAAAACAGAATTTGTTGATAACTAAACGTACAGACAACAATACCACAGAGCCTTTCGCAACAGCAGAATAAGTGAGATCATTCGATTATAGGTGTCTGTAAAGCGCATCTACAGTGAATCAGCTTATTTCCTGTAGAAGCACTGCAACTCAAAAAGGAATGGTTTTGCCATTGGAGCTTTAAGGTCAACGCTCTGTATCTTTTTGTACCTGAAAGTAATTACATACCATAGTACTCCCACCGTGAGACAGGTGCCACGGCTATCCCGCACTTGAACACGCCACTGCCGGCTCCCAGGACCATTGAGGTTACGTACCCTCCATATGACTAAGGAGTGGAAATGGTTATTTTTATGGAGGTAAAGGAATTCAGGACATATGGTAAGCGAGTCGCAGTTTCCATATTTCTCACATCTTTATATACTGTGCCTCTTTAGAGACAGAAAGCATGGTAGAGAAGGGCTTAAATTGGCCTTAATTGGACAATATCTCAAGACTATACTTTCAGAGCCCTGATCCCTTTCCTTGATAGGTCTAAGGGGGAAAAGCATCAAAAATTTGCCTGGTAGTACTTAAAGAAAAAAAGATCAATAAACACTAGATCTTTACTGACTTTGACTCATGAGAAAAATCACCCTCCTTCCTTCTCTCCTGCTCTCCTTCCCCACCCCCTCGCTCTTTCTCTCCCTTCCTTACCTCCCTCACCTCCCTCCTTAATCATAGTAAGCGAAGATGTACGCCTGACTAGCAGGGACTCACCGCCTAGAGATCTAAGACATCTTATCAGGGTCTTCTTAGGTTAAAGATATGTGATTTTCATCTCCAAATATTCACATGCCAAAGATAAATTATCGCGTTCTGAATTATATTCACTAACTATATGGACACAGATTCATAGCCAAACAACTACTCACCCAGCCCCAAATTGCAATCCGCTTGTCATCCACAAATCCCATTTTTGAAAATTGTCTAAAACACATGGAAGAAGTCCATGAATTAGTATTGCACTGTGTATAGAAAACTAGGATAAGTACATAAGTACACAAATGTGAAACCCTGCCATTTGCTCTCTATTTCCTCCTGTTGGAATCTAAGATTAATTACGGCCAGCAATCAGATAAACACCTGAGATGGATGTATATCTTTTTTTTTTTTTTTAACTTAAGAGCCAGATGAACAAGGTTTACTTTTGTTGGAGTCCATAAAAATTTTGTCTGTGTGTTTGTGTGAGTGTGTGTGTGTGTGTGTGTGTGTGTGTGTGTGTGTGTGTATGATTCACAGAAAACAAATCCTGGCAGTTTTTTTTCACAGCTTTATATAAAAATTTGCAGCCCAGATGCACTTTTCTTTACATAATTGAATTTAAATCTCTCCAGATGTTTTTCAGTTGAAGACAGGCTGCCCCCACAATGGAGAAATAGAGGCGCATCTGGGTAGGGCTTCGGAAGGTCTCTGGGCCCCTTACCTGAGAACTTAAACACCATTCTCTAAATAAAACCCTTATTTTGCTGGGTGTTGATTAGTTAGCTCAGCACCATTAAGTAGGAAGCGATTTTTCCTTGATGGATTAAGAAGTCTTTTTGCCACAAAATTGGGCCCAGGATTCGTATCCAGTTAAAGAAATGAGAAAAATGTTTTATGCACCCACTTTTTAATCTCAGCCTTACATCAAAAGGTAATTTGTTTGCTCTAAGAAGCAATCTAGCATATGGGGCTCTTTAACTTGTAGTATTGATGGGGGGGGCGGTGGGGACCCTTGCATTGACCTATACATGACTTTGGGAATTTTTGTGTTTTCCATTATAGATATATGCTTTAGGCAGCTCTGAGTTAAGCAATATTAGAAAAAAATTGAGTCGTTTTCAACTCATTATCTTCTCCCTGTAAACTTTTAAAACAGAATGCATATATATATAGACATGTGCACCAAATAATGAGTGAACAAGTTGATAAACTTTACAGAATGAGTATATCCTTGGACTGAGATAAGAGTGTATTACTACGCCCCAGAAACCTCTAGGTCATTTCCCCTTGCAAAAGGAAAAAATGAAATGTTTTCCTTTTATAAGATTCCAATTTGTGCCTGGTTTTGGACTTTATATAAAACGGGTCATGCAGGAGATACACTTTTGTGCCTGGCTTCTCTCATTCAACAGCCTGTGAGAGTCATCTACGCTGCTGTATATAGTTCTTTTTAGTTGCTGAATTAGTATCCTATTGCATAAATACACTACATGTGTAGTGTATTTATGTGTAGTGACATTAACTTTTTAAACTGGAGATGTATATTGTGGATACCCAATTCTATAATTTTGGATCTGAGAAGCCCTGGACACTCTGCCTTCTCTCACAGAGGATCAGTCTGGATAAACAAAATTTTAGTTTTAAAATATCACAGCCCTGGGTGCCTGGGTGGCTCAGTTGGTTAAGCGACTGCCTTCAGCTCAGGTCATGATCCTGGAGTCCCAGGATCGAGTCCCGCATCAGGCTCCCTGCTCGGCGGGGAGTCTGCTTCTCCCTCTGACCCTCCCCTGTCTCATGCTCTCTCTCTATCTCATTCTCTCTCTCAAATAAATAAATAAAATCTTTAAAAAAAATAAATAAAAAATAAATAAAATATCACAGCCCTACTCCTGAACCAGTTTATCCTCTGTCTCTAATCTAAACTTCTCCTTCTCTCTACTTTACTTTAAAGGAAAATAGCTAATCGTTAACTTTGGTGTAAGAGACTTAGGGATACTTAGTAAATTGTCCTCTTTTCTTCTCTTTGGTTGTTTCTTGTTTTTAAAGGCATTTTCCTCCACCCATTTCATCATTCACCATTCTTCTGCATTTCCTAGTTTATGATTTCATAACATTATTTTAAATTGACCACTTGTTATGCTTCCCTAGACATCCAGGCAGTTGGCTATAGAAACTCAAAGACTGCATTTCCCATTTACCAGTTGAGTGCAGTTGAATTGGAGCATGCATTTGAGACTCCAATTAAGTTGGAGACCTCGATTCAGATTCTGACTTCCCCTGGCAAATTACCTAACCTAAGAGCCTGCATTTTTTACCTGAAGCATGGGGTACAGATCCCCACCTCATAGGGGTGCTGTGCAGTTCCCATGACAATTCGGGTAAAACATTGCCCATTATGTGATAACCATTACCTATCAATAACATCTCTCTTAAGCCAGACCACATCTACCTGTGGACTCATGACTGGAAAGCACAAGAATGAGATGTGATTCATACTTAATGAAACCCTTATAATTGTGAGTGAAGATGGCTGTGCTCCACAATTCTCCCCAAATGGCAGAGTAACCCTCATCCAGACTGTAGGAGCCACTCCTAGGACTTGATAGCTATCCCATGTAACGTACAGCCTCCTACGCTGGAAAGGAACACTGGACTCCTTCGCTTAACCTTGACTACAGGGATGGTCCACTTGTCTAGTTACATGTTTACTCGGGGGTGCATTTATCCCTTAGTCTGTCCACGTGTTTGATGAATTTAGAGTCTCTGTTCATGGAAGGAGGCAGGTAACACATATACCAACTCCCTTTCCAGAGTCACAGAGAGGAATTTAAGAAATATGTCTTTTTTAACCTTTATATACGTCTCTAATGACATACATTTTTATCTAAGTGTGGTATCTTCACTAAAAATGTACCCCAAAGATAAAAGATTCATCCTAGGACACTTTGCATTCTTTCCACTTTACAACTTTAAAAATATAAATCGAGAGGGAAAAATCAGATGACCTTCAGATTCATCTCCTACTCACTCACCTGGCTGCTTCAATTTGATCTTCAACTTCAAATGTTCCCAGTCTTCTGTTGACTGCGTGCATGATCTTATCTCCTTGGTAACCACTTCCTCTGCCATCAAAGCTAGCTACGATAACGTTTTCTGTGCTTGCAAGGTAAGTAGCCCAGTTGAGTCTGAAGACAGCGTCTGCTTTTTGACTACACGGGCCTGCATATCTGTGAAAAATCCCAATTGTTAGCCGTTGTGGTTTTTCTGAATCAAATGAGGAGTGCCTGTATTTCTACTCCCTGTGGACAAGGAGTGTGCGTCTTTCCCGACCACGAGCCTGAAATTGTGCCAGCCACCGGGGCGTCCACCATGGTTCCTCTAAAACTTGGCAACGTGGCTACAACGGCTGTGTGTTTCCTTCAAAGATGCCCATCGGTTTTACCTTTGAAGACTGGTATCAAACACAGACTTCAGAGGCCAACATTTTCTAAGTCATATATTTCTTGGAAATCAAAGAAATAAATACTTAAGAGTTGGGACAGGGACGTTGTGTTATGAAAAATTAATGAGGATGACAATCAATGCAGCTTTGAATATATCCTTCCCCCATGGCTTGCAAGCACTCCTACTCTACGTGTGCATTTCCTAGGCTGGAACTTCCTAAAGGGTGGCTTGACTGCTGTGTAATCTGCACCCCCTCTCCCCAGCCCCGCACAGGATGCCACACTCAGGCTCCACAAGTCACTGTGGAGTGGGCCAAGGTATGCTTGACCACTATTCCTTAAAACTTCAAAGGAAAAAGAAGTGGATGGTCTTGAAAAACATGTATGTTTTTATTCCGCATTCTATTCATTAACGAGCTTAACTCCCTGCTATCTGCAATCTTTACAGGCTAGACCCCACTCCCACGCAGCTGGATGCCCACTCTCCATCAAGCCCTCTCATTTCCATTTTTTAATCAAGGCAAGTTCCCTATAGCTCCTTGCATCTCACTTAAATATGTCATCTTTGCACGATCTACGGGACTCCTGGACCCAGACCTGGTCCAGTACCTCTCCCTCCCAGCCCATCCCTCCTACTGGTCTGCTCACTGTCCCCTCCACTTAACATGCCTTTGCTCTTCCTACGGATGGAAGTCAAAAGAACTTTGGTTTTAAACAAACATTGTATTACTTTCATTTATAACATTCTAACTTTAAAAAGAAGAAGGCATTCATGCATTTCTTGGGCGAGTAAACATTTTTTTAACAATATGTGAAATGCCTTGGTCCTTTCAATGATTTTAGATTTCAGAGGGTAATAGCTTCCCTTAATATTAGTTATGTATCAAGTTACCCTACCCCCTAAGATTAAACAACACTATTTTTAAAAATAGAAAACAAAGACTTAGACATCTAAGGGTGGGAAGAGGAAAACAACTAAAAAGAAAAGGGCAGTAAATTTACCATGTGTTTTTAAACTTTCCTAAATAAAGGGGAGGTCTAGCCATTCCTCACCGGGGAGTTGAAGAGGATAAAAGTCTCACTCTTTTCTAAAACATCTGTTTCCCGTATTGGGGCTAAAGCCTAAAGCAAATTAATGTCACTGTAGTCAAAGTTAGGCTTACTGAAAATTAAACAGCACATCTGGAAGTCTGAAATACCTTTTTCTCTTTCTTTGAGCTTTTATGGTTTGTTTATATGGAACTGTAAATACCGTGCCACAAGGCTGTGTTGGATGCTAACACCCCCTCTTTTGTGGGTGGTGGTGGTGGTTACAACAGAAAAGTGATGTTCTTGAGTCTCAGTTTCCTTTTCTGTATAATGGGCCCAACAGAACTCCTCATATGGGTTTGCAAATTACCTGGCAGGTAGCAGGCACCCGGCACATTTTTTGGTTTGTTTCTGTCTTATTTTTAAGAGTCTCATGCTCTACCGACTGAGCTAGCCGGGCGCCTTGTTTCTGTCTTATTTTTAATCAAGGAAATGAGACAATGTAGGACAGGAGGAGTGGCATTGTGCCATTATGTGTGAGTTCAGGGCAATTTTAGAAGGATTAAAGTAAAATGTATTCCCAGTCATTATCAAAAATATTTTACAAAGATGCCACGTTTAGAATTCGCATGAGTTTACATTTACTGTTCAAAGATGTGTGATTTCAGAACTTTCTCTGAGACTTGAAAAAGTCTGGATTATAATGAATAATTTCCTATATCACATCTTCTCTTCACCAGAGAGGGGAATGAAAAGTACCAGGCAGTGGTATTTCAGGAACTAAAGGAAGAGAAACCTGATGTACTGATGCATCAAAGGTCACTAATGGTGATGTTTGGGCAAGTTTGGGGGTAAGGAAGTTGTGAAGACTATTAATACCCATCTCTTGCATGTTAAAAGGTCTATGCGGTAAGGATAAAACTCGTGACCTGAAAATTCCTTTGGAATTCCCTTGTAGTTCAGAGAAACAAATCAAAACTAAAGGACCATATGCCATTATGACAGAAAGGTGTCTATTTTCTCCATTTGAAAGATGGTAGAAAACAAAGGTTTGGGTTTGTGATTGCAAAATGGAAGAAGGAAATAGTAAAATTCTTCACAATGATTCAGGAAGAGACAGAGGATACATTCAGCTCTAATTTTCTGTAAGCTGCACTAGGTAAAAAATGTCCAATGGTTAACTTTTAATTTGTTCCCTCCTCTTGAATACTTACACATCTATTAGTAGAGGATATTTCTTGGATGTATCAAAATGAGGAGGCAAGATCATCTGATACCAGAATTCTAAACAAACAGAAAGACTGATCAGTAAATTAAGAGTAATTATTAGCACACGATCTAGGTTTCTTTGCAGTGATAAATCATAGTTAGCATTCAACAATTTGTTAAATTATAATAGAAAAAGAAAATGAACTGCTTGGATTCAGTATGCTTTTAAGATAAAAAAACATTCTCTTTCAGGTTAGAATACTAGTTAAGATTAAAGCAATAAAGTTGTTTTTAATATATCTATTAAATATATTGGTGCCTTGTAAAATAAAAGTGCATCTTAGAATTGCTAATGTTTTGTTTTTATGATTCTGTTCTTTGGCATCTGATCTACTTATCTAGTTTGTTTATGGCTTATGTTCTAAGTTTTCCTCCAAAATGTTTTCCTCTTCTTGAATTTCCTTGAAGATGTTTAGGATTTTTAGTTGGCCCTAACTCTATTTTAAAATTCTGATTTAATAACATTTTTGTAATTCTTATTGCCATCCCAGACCGCGAAGCTGAGTTCCCATTTTCAGCTCTGTGTTTCACAGAATGAAATCAGGTTTACATGCAGCAGACTGTTGTGTACGTTCTATATGATCTGCAGATCTGTTTAATTCTCTGTGCTTGACTTAGCATCAGTTTAATAAAATTTGTCCCTAAATAATGAATTGGTTTCCTTTGCTCCCAAAATCAAGAAGATGAGTTAGATTAATAAATCTTAAAGAGAGAGAGAGATTGAGAGATTTTCTATATTTTAAGCAGATTATTTCCAGCTTCAGTAGATTTAACCTATAGGGAAAAAAATCCGTATCTCTAGAGCTGCTGTTTCTTTATGTTTATCTTTCTTTTCTTCCTTTTTTTTTGTTGTTAAAATTATTTTAGTTGAGGAAAAAAGAAAGGTTCAAGAGTAAGTCTCTATATAGATAGATTTCCCTTCAATTTGTGTTTGTATTTTAAATATATGCCTTCTGACTAAATGTGCTTATAAGAATAAAAATTTAAGTCTTTATTATTTTTCAATAGAATGTCAAACTATGTGTTGATCATGATGTTTTTAATAAATATGCCAAACCCACCATTTGATCTCTCCTTTGTTTGAATTTGTACTAGTGGATTAGAAGTGTTTTAGTTCCATCTTTCTGAAGATGCCATTTTTTCTTTGGGTGGGGGGGGGGTGCTTTGTAATCCCCAGTCCCACCTCCTACTGACCCTCCTCCTCGACGCCCCCACTACCCCACTTCCCTGGAGTTTGAATGTACAACCACCTCCCAGCTGGACTCTCCAGTTCTGGCAGATCCAGGCTCAGTCTCCTCCCTACCAGGTTGCCCATCCAGTCCTGTGGTTTCCCTGAGCCAAAAACTTTCAGGGTCCCCCACTCTTTGTCAAATCTCAGGATGCAGTGCCTTCCGCACCAGCAGCCCAGGTAGCTCTCCGGAACTCTAAGTCCTTGCCCATTATGCCAGCAGCACCAGCAGCACCTAAGAACCAAGTACAAACTCTGAACCCTGGGCTCACCCTGCCTTGCTGGATCACAAAACTACCGTTAACAAGGTGCCAGGTGATTCATACGCACATTCAGTTTCAGTAGCCCTGCTCTAAGCTCTTCTTCACAAGCACCCTCTACTCCCCAGCGCTTTTCCTGCCATTTAAAATTGGATGGATCTTTTCTACTGGATCTTACTGAATCTTTTCCATTATTATCCTATATTTAAAAAAAACTTAAATCAGTCCTGATGGATTTCCCCCATCCCCCATGAGTAATTAGCTCTTAATGGGAAAAACAGCAAACAAATACAAATGAACAAACTACAAAATTTCCTACTCAAAGAACACTCTCTCCACCCCAGTTCTCAGTGGTTCCTGCACATCATCCCTGCTCAGGCTCCCAGCACAGGGACCAGGCTAACTATGGCAAGGAGAAGGTTAGGAAAAATTCAAGATTTCTCTCCCGAGATTGAAGTTTTAACATTTTACAGCCAACCCTAATTTTTTTATACAATCACCTCAGATATTTTTTATCTCTTTGGGTTAAAGGTAGAATATATCAGGATATCATTAAGTTAAACACTCAAATAATACTTTATAGTAGAACAGAGTTACTAACAGAACGAAACAGAAGCAGCAATAGTGTGTTTTTTCCCAAATGCCTTCATTTTAACAGAATAACTTTTACATAGAGTGGTATTGTATTTTAAAACAAAAAAAAATGTAAAACTAGCAGTTCTCATGACAGAATATTTCATAGAAAAAATAACCTTAAATTAGATTACATATAATAAAATGTGTATTTTCAGATCAGGTTACCACGTTTAGTTATATTTTTTATTGGTGTTTCCAGGAGCAGTTGTTCCTAAGGAGATTTAACTTACTTGTTTCATTCAAAATAATGAAATCCAGTTTTTTTGAGGGCATCTGGACATCCTGCAGCATTTTACCCAAAGCTGAATTGTCTTCCAGGACTCTCAGTTCTAAGCAAATAAGTGCAGACGGCAGCAATTCGTTACAATGTGAAGAATTCAGATTGTGCAAAGTGCTAACAAACAAGTAGCAATTCACTGATGGGACTATACATAACTTTGGATTATAAACCTTGAGTTCAAATCATTTTTTTAAACACTCTAAGGCCAAAAAAAAAAAAAATCCCACTATGCTAAGTACATGTTGATCCTATTCACACACTTTTCTAAAAAGCAAAGGAAAGGTGAAATGCTAGAAAATACCTTTATCGTCGCTGCTACTATGCAGAGTATAGAGGGGCAGACCAGGGCCTGTTAACAGGAAAAATGTTTTAGGTGAGGCTTTTTAAGAAAAGAAGAGAGCATATTTTTCAAAAATGGCCATTTGATACCATTTAACTTTGATACGATTTTAATACCATTTAGCTCTGATAGAATAAGAATCATGGTAGATAAGGTGCTTACTAAGTGTTAGCTGTTTTTCCTTTTCCTTGAAATAGGTGCAATTTGAGATTAAGAAGTATTACCGGAAAGGCACAGGGCTCAGTACAATGAAGCAGAAAATGAACCTCTGGCCCCGTTGAGTGCCTTGGGCATGCTGCCTCCAATTTCCTCAACTGTGAACTAAACCCACGAACCACTGACACGGCTATCTTTCCTTCCCAGCCCTAAATCCACAATCCAGCGATGACCACTCCGGCTCTCAGGCCCCGCCCCCTTAGGGCGGAGCTCTGGAGCCAGCCTGGGGGTGGGGGCGGACTTCCCTCCCGCTGCCCCCGCCCCACTGAGTCCTGAGCCAGGGGGCACATCTGCACACTGCCTGACTTGGATAAGCGATTCCTTTCTGGCATGCAAAAGTGTTTTTCTCGCATGAACATATCTTCACTATTTATCCCAACTGGTAGTTGCAGACTAGAAGGTAATGTATAGAAAAGCTATTTGGTGAGCTATTTAATTTTGATGCATTTAGATAATATTAATGTTTTACTCTTGATCAGAACCACAGTGAAGGCATTATAAAGACCTGGGTTTGAATTCTGGCTTCCCTGCTGTGTGACAACATATCTATGTTCCATCTCTTTACATATAAAAGGAGAACAGTATCACTTTATAGAGTTTTCTTAAGAATCAAATAAGACTACAAATATAAAACTTTCAGCACAGTTCCTAGTATGAAATGTGTGCCCAAGAAATGGTGACTAAAAACAGTCACAGAAAAAAAAAAAGAAAGAAAGAAAGAGAGAGAGAGAGAGAAAGATGTAATAATAAAGAAAATGTGCTAGTAAATAAAGATTCAGATAGCTGGTTTGGAGATCTCTTTCCGGAGAGGGACAGTTCTTTTTCAGAATATCCAGATTCTTTCATTTTGAGAAGTAATCTAGCATAGGGCTTATTGGCGGGCTCAGGAGGGCTCAGGAGATGGAGCCCTGTGTTTGAATCCTGTTGTGCGTCTTATTAGCTGTGTGACCCGTGCAAGTCACGTTGCCTGTCCTTTCCAAGTTTCTTCATTTATAATAAAGAAAACAATAATAAAATAGCAACAGAAGATGGAGCAGTGAGCAGGTTGGGTGACAGACACTACCCACATACATTTTCTCATCTAAAGGGGCAAATGCATAAAATAATAATTAAAAAATCTACAATAAAAAAACTATAATAAAATATCTATATGTATATATGCACATAGATATAATATATATAATATATGTATAAAATCAAGTGCCTCTGCTATACGTAGTCTCCAGTGTATGTGTATATTTGTTGTGCGTTCAGTCAAAAGCAAGCCATGCAACTCTCTTGGTTAGAAGGGGAGGAAAGGTGGTTAACTTACCACTTAGATGTGCTTGAAGAGAAGGGGACTTAGGTGATTTCAAGGGCTCCTCAGATTCAAGAGGAGAAAACTAAGCATGGCAGAAAGAATGTTTCCCAGACTGGACACAGAAAGGGATAGATGGGCAGAATGAGCCAGGACGGGGACACCTGGGTGGCTCAGTCCGTTGAGCGTCTGCCTTTGGCTCAGGTCATGATCCCAGGGTCCTGGGATCCAGTCCCACAGTGGGATCCCTGCTCAGCGGGGAGCCTGCTTCTCCCTCTGCCTGCAACTCCCCCTGCTTGTGTGCTCTCTCTCTCTCTGATAAATAAATAAATAAATAAATAAATAAATAAATAAATAATAATCTTTAAAAAAAGAGAGAACGAGCCAGGAGGGTGGTAAGAATATTGTCTGAAGAGCAGAAGGAACAAAGTCAGCTGGTGAGTGGAAGGCAGGAATGGAAGGAGCCACTTCAGATAGACAGACATGATGTTCTGCCTCCCCTTGGCAGTTCACACTTACCTGAACACCTCAGTTGATAGTACTTTGCCTCTTTACTAAATGATACAGAATAGTACTGACACCTTTCTGGATTCAGCTCACAACTCAGGCATGTCACCTTTGTGTAGTTACTCAGTTGGATTCTGTAAACCAATGGTGGAAATTAAGTGCTTAATGAAAGAATAAATGAAAAGACAGAATTGAATAATGCCATATTTTAGTTTCAAAGGTATCAGAATGCCAAAACACTGCTCAAAAACTTTTTTTTAATGTGCAACAAATACATGGATTAATTCATAGTAACCTCAAACCTCCCATTGTTTGGGAATAACACAAAACATTTAATAAAGTCATTCTCTGCTGTTGATACCTGGGTTTTAATTTATAAGGGAATGAAAGTGCTCAATTACAATTCCAGTTAGTTAAAATACAGAAAAACAAAACCAAACCCAGAAATTTTTCTTCAGCTAAAAAGACTCAAGTCAATAATTTGATTTAGCTCTTACTTATAAAGATTTCTTCCTCCTGGCATTCCTTTATATTCATTACTAATGTAGTATCTGGGAAGAAAACAAATTAAATATATGTTGATTATGTTTTTAAAGAAAGTCAAGTACACTCTATTTAACTCAACACCAAACATTCATGCTGGCCCTTCTCGTATCATTCTTCCCTGCCCCTCTCCCCGCTGTCATCTCTAAATAGGAGATTAGGAGATCCTATTTTTTAAAGTAGACTAAAATATCTGAATGCAGGGATTGTTCCCTTCACTAAAGTGACAAGTGAAAACTCAAAAAAAAAGTCTTTTGTGAGAAAAGTACCACCGGACAACCAGCCTGAAGTTGAGAGCCCACGTACCTATATTGTTTTCCATATTTTCTATTTTATAGCACAAACTACTAGATGGCAGGAGCCCCATCTTTCTGAGAGCAGCTGAGCCACTTCTAAAGAGGCCCTTCAAAAACTGCTTTGGGCAGTGGCAAAAATCCTCCGTGTGAGACCCAATAATGAATTATAGAAGTGCCTCAGATTCTAATGAAAAATAACACTCCTTTTCCACCAACTCGTGCATGCATGGTAGTTGACAGCCTCTGCTAAGCTTTCCATTTTCCAGAGTAAGGCCGAGATACGGACAGATAAAATAGCCTCTCCGAGCCTTCCAAAAATTTGGTGCCAGTTAAAATTTAACAAAATGCCCCTGATTCTAGTTCCGTGTTCCAAGACGTTTTAAGAAAAAGAGGCTACAGCTCTTCTAATGTAAAGCAGGTAAGAGCAAGAGGTAGAGCTGCTTGGTGGCATGGTATCAAATCTGCTAAGCATATGTGAAAATCATTAAGGCTTCCGTATGCTAAAAAGAAAAAAGTACTGAACACATTCCAAATAGACTATTCTTTATTTGTAGGAGATTTTCCCCTACTTCTGGGCAAAGAGGGTGTGATTACAACGAGTATGTTTACATCCTATCAATTATTAGAATACTCACAGGTAATCACTGGTAAGAGCTTCTATCCCGATGACTTCCCAAGCTCCTTTTGTAATAAATGTGCAACCCTAATGGGATTTTTTAAAAAGACGTTTATTAAACTCTCTAATCGAAGTGGAGGGTTGAATCTTTTATAGCAGCAATTTAGATAATCTTAGGTCTTCTTGGGTTTCCCCTCCCTATCCCATCATCCTCCAGATACCACTTTGGAATTTGAATTAGCCGGATTATTAGTACATACTGATTGACTTTACCATATGTTTCTACTTCAAGTCAGTCTCATTAAAAAAGAGATCAACCTGAAATAAATTATGTAAGAATACTTACTTGCTTATCTATTTGGAATAGGCAAATGTGTTTGTAGCCATCTTGGTTGCTGATGATCTTATAGAAGCTCTTCCCGTCGGAGGTAAAATGAGGTTCTGAAGGCCTAAACTACAGAATAATAGAAAACAAAAAAACAGATTAGAGCACATCAGTCTCATCTCAGTACCAACTTTAATTTTTCCAAGTCCTCTCAACACCTCTGCCCAAAACCCATGCTTCATTTACTTGCCAAGTGAAACCAGAGTGTCTCAAAAGAAAATTCTCCTTCTAGAAAATGCAGACAAAAAGATCTTTCTCAGGGAATTTTTTGTGCAGAGTAAATGAGAGAAAGCACATAAAAAGGCTTACGCAGGACTCTCAACACATATCAGTGATATTGTTATCTCTGGACATTTCTCTGTGGAGGATAACTCTATGACTTCTGGCTATAAATGTGCAAAAATTAGCATTCATCTTCCAGTTTTAAGAAGTAAATTTCCTCAGTGTCACAGATGTGCTTTCTTGAAACAGACTATTATTATTGTTATTATAACCGGGAGTTTGTACATCTTAATCCCCTTCACCTATTTTGCCCATCCCCCACACGGCTTTCCCCCCTGGCATCCGTGAGTGATTGCTTTCTGTTTGGTTGGTTGGTTTGTTTGAAACAGACTATTATTTTTACTGTTTCAGATAAGAAGTGGTTTTCAATTTGAGGGCTTTGTTCCCTCCTTTTTAAATACTTATTTCTTTTTGAAAGCCAGAAAGTGTTTAACCATTTCTGGACTGGATACTATAAGGAATGTCTGTCGTACATTTCACATGGAAACATTCTTATAGTTACCATTTTTATTGTAAGTCTTTTCATTTTGCTAAATAGGATCAACAATTTACCAAAAAAGTAGTTGTATGGAAATATAGTATAAAATTTCCATTTTTCACAGTTCAATAAAAGATAGTTCTCAGAACATAATGTAGTTTAAGCAGAAGAATATCTATCCCAGCCTGAAGGGAATATGTCGCTTTACGACTTCGATTTCCTTCCTACATTTGAGAGCAGGTAGGAGATGGTCTTTTAAAAATTGTTGGTTCACTTTACCCTCGATGTTTCCTCTCTTATCAGCTCCCATTTTGGGAAGGAAGAAAAACGCTTCCCTCTTCTCTTTAGTGATTCAAAGTGGATTCATTTATGGAGCAAGCTGAGGCGTGCAGTACACTTGGTGTTCTCATTACAGCTCTCTGAAACACATTCCCCTCTCTAGACCTGTGTTCACAGCCTTATCTTTTTAATACATTTCCCTGTTTCCCCTGGATGGAGTTGTGCCTAGTAGAAATGTGTGAAAAGTGGCATCTGTCTGGTTAAATACAGAGAGGAAAAAACATATTTTTTTCAAAGAGTCGTGAGGAAGTGTAGCGTGTCTCTTGCCATGGAGGAAACCACTTTTCATGTTGGCAAACCTCTCCCCTCTGCCCAATCAATGCCTGAAGAAAAGGGACGTGTGAATGCTATCGGAGCTCTGAGCCCAGCTGGATGGGGTCTTGTTTCTGGACCAGGGGCCTCCCCTCTATGCCCCAAGAGATGTGAATGAAATCTTTACTTTTTTTTTTTTTTTTGGTCCCTTTGTTTCTCTCTTAAAGGAGGCTTAACAGAAGTGATCATAAAAATTAGGTGAGATTTGTTCATCATCTTTCTATGGGATGCCACAATGGCTGGAGATCCTCCGCTAACTTGCTTCAGCCCATGGTCCGGTAGCCACACGGTTGGTGATTCTGCCCAAGGCATCGTGCAGCGGGAGAGAGAAGCGTGACTAGTCTCTGCGGGTCACCGTGCTTTCTTGGATAAAACTGCGTCTGGGGCCTAGTAAAGCGTGAAGCCACACGAGTATGATTTCCTCCAAAGGAGGTGCACAGCAGTGTTGCTGGATGGCTACAGTCGCTGCCGAGTTGCTGCTGGATACAGCCGCATCTCCTTACCCATTTGTGTAGGCGGTGGATGGAAGCCATGTTTTCTGCCTCCAAAGCACAGGACTTCAAAGATGAGGTCAATGAGCATATTCTGCATCTTAGCTGCTTTTCAGCAGCAGTCGCTTTTTAACTTTTCAGGAGCTACGGTTTGCCTAGAGAATGTCTTTTGTTTGGTCTGCTCTCAAGTTTTCACTTGTCCTGTTCCTTTTTCCAACTGAGCATGTTCTATATTCCCCATGAAAAGCTATCTCTGCAGGGAGCATTGAAATATTTTGAGAAATAGGTCAAGTAATCTCTCTATTAATAGCAAATAACATAGGGCCCACCTTTGGTATATCTGCCAAATATCAAATAGCTCTGAGTATCTGATCCATACCACAAAAACCCTGTTAACTCTTCAGCACTTACTCTTCCAACCCAGCCAGTGGTGCTCATTTCAGTGTGTTCTTGTGCCTAGGGAGGGAAAAATACAAGGCAGTGTTTCAGAGAGAAGTAAGATATTAATTCTATTCTTTATCTGCAACTCGTGGTAATAGAAGCAAAACTGTACTTAAAATAATTGAAAACTATCACCATTTATACAGTTGTATTTATGCTCAGATTGTTTATATGATTGCATTAGAACAGTTACCTCTCTTGCCTAGAGCTCTGTCTTCCATATGTGGCCCTGGAAGCTCCCCCAGCATTTTCAACTCAACACGTACAGAACAGAAGATGATGTCGTTTATCTTGCCTCCATCCCTACCGGCTTGTTCTGACGCCTTCATTCTTCTGCTTCGTGCCACCACTCACCCAAGCCAGAGACTTGGGAGTCACTGTGGATGCCTCCTCTCCTTACAGCCGCCTCCTCGGCCCTTGCCTCCTGGTTCTCTGATTCCTCTCGTCCTTCTCCACCGTTACTGCCTTAGCTTCTGTTCTCGTCAGGTTTCGCTTGGCCCATTGCCCTGACCTCCCGGTTGGAGACCCTCCTGCTCTTCTCCTCTTCCACCCTGCTCAACCCCCGCTGACCTCATTTGGCAACAGACAGTTCTATCCCATTACGATCCTCTCTTATTTAATACCTAGAAATAGCTCCCCGTGTCTTACAAGTAAGTCCAAACTCCTCAGAACGGCACCTGAGCCTCAGCCTACCTCCACCCTCGGTTCTCACCATGGTGCCTCTCCCCAACCCCTCGTCCTCTGGAGCCCCAGACCCTGGCGCTCCCAGCCATTCACTGGATGCCTTTGCACAGCCTCTGCTCCCAGAGTCTTTGTGCCCTTCTCTGCCCTGGGTGCTCTAGGCCTCCCTTGTCATCTCCCGTTGCCTGTCCTCAGTTGAGTGGATCGTCGTCTTTGGTCCTACATTCCCTCTGTACTTTTCTTATACCCTTTTAGGGCACAATATCCTGATAGTAGGATGACAGAATTGGCAGGAAGCAAAGAGCTTAGGTTTTCTAGTTTGGATTCCGGCTGTCATGTGACCTAAGCAAGCTCCTTAACCTCACAGAACCTCTGTCTCCACAGTGTCTGGCTACTGTGAGTGTTCAAGAAACCGTAACTGTTATTATTGATTATCCTAATGGTATTCTCTACTAAAACATACACATTTTGGGGACCGGCATGTTGTCTAATTTGTTTGTTTTTGTTTGTTTTAAATCCAGAGCTATGCACAGCATAACATAGTAGGTAGTAGGTAGGGACATAGTCAGTGTTTGCTGTATAAATAAACGAATGGGCAAATCAAGATATGGTGTGCCCAAGCTTTCGGAGGCAAGAATCGGCACTGTGCCCAACCAGGCTGGGAAGTGTGTGTGTGTGTGTGTGTGGAGGGGGAGCGGGTAGTATGTAGGCACAGAGCCTATTACCAGAAAAGGGCTTGGAGTGGTGTCCTTCACATATGCGGGTAAACCTTCCCTGGACGTCGCCCCTCCTGAGGTTGCTGGTTCCCACAGGGGCTCTAATTCTGATTCACCAGCTTGGCTGAACCTTGTGGTTTCTTCTGGGGAATGCCCTGCCCCCCAGCACCTCGAGGCTGAATTAACACTTGCCTTTGTCTTAATGTTGCCACCCCCTCCGCCTGGTAGTTATCTATTGATGTTCTAAAGCTCTTGACTGCTGAAAGATAGTCACAGGGTGGTAAGAGATTTGTGGCCTTTTGATACGTGTTTTGTTTCACATATTCTCAGCCAGTCATTCTCCACTCCCCATATTTTGTCTATTGAAACACACTCTGTTGACCTTGCAGCTGCTGGCCTTCTTGGGCTTTCTGAATTTTGACATCAAATTCTATCTTCTGGGTTTCCAGTCACCACCCCCTCCCCAAGTGATACTATCCATAACTAAAACAGTATGACTGATGAGGAGAGACCTGAAATGGAAGTACCACCAGATACCAGATTCTCTAAAAGTTAGTCAAAACTTACCCACTGTTTCAGGATCTGACATAGAGTCAGAAAGAAAAGAAACTCAAACTTTATTTCCTGATTCCTAACCATTCACTCTCCCTGGGTTTATATAGTCCTTGGATCACATGTAGCTTTAGTAGCAGAACATCCCCATTAAACCTTACCACTGGACTTGTCCAACTGTTGGTGGAATTATCATAGTCACAAATACCCATGAGTGAATAGTTCTGAATCCTTTGGAGCCACTGCAAGGAAATCCTTTCTTCATTTACCCATGTCACATCACACAAGTAGTAATCCCTGGAAGGAAGGAAGACAGGAAGGAAGGAAGGAAGGAAGGAAGGGGAGAGAGAGAGAGAAAGAAAAAGAGAGAGAGAATAACTATTTCCAGACCTTGGTACAGATAGACATTTTACTCAATGAAATCAATCTTAAGAGGCATATAATTTTAAATGGTTGTCAAAACAACTTAATACCACAATATTTTACCTTTTCTGAAAGCTTAAAGTGTAATTTAGTTTTGAATGGAAATTAAAATATATCTGACAGGAAAAACAGCAGCTGACATCATAACAGTGGCTTAGCGAACGTGACTCACACCACAGCTCAGGATTTTTCAAGTCCTCAACTTGGCCTTTAGTAGTGCCAGGAAGTCAAGGGTGATATTTTCCCATCTCTTCTCTGCTGTCTTGAGAGAACATTACAGTGAGGCCAGAGACACTGGCTGAGATTCGAATATTTTCTGGTAATCTGACGCATGCTTCTCCAGAAAATTCTTACTTTTAGGGTGAAATTATAACTGACCCTTTTCTCAAGTTCGTTTTCAAAGGGGAAAAAAAATTGACTCACATCTCTACAAACGTTGAAAATCAAATAATTATATTGTAAAAATCTTTTCTCAAAAGTCAAAGCATGAACCATGTGAAAAAAATCAAGGAACCGTAACTTAAAATTTATATGAATGGAGATGTCGCTAGCAATGCATCCTCCTCCAACACATACCTCAAACGTTTTTGGAACTACCTTTTGATTTATAGTGAGATGCGTGGAATTCTCAATTTACTTTTCTGTTAGCTTACTTAAATATTTGTTCTGGATTGTTCATTTTATTTGCTCCTCCTAGCACCCAGTGTGATTCTGAACGACCATTCTTAAATCATTGGTTTCCACTGTCTGATCAAAGCCTTGTTCCCTTTTGTCAGAAAAATTCCAAGAGAATCTTTTCTTCCCCCTTCTTCCTGACTGGCCCTGGCCCCATGGCCATATCCTCCTCATCACCCCGGATGCTCTAAAATGCTCCTTTGCTCTTCCCTTCACAGGCTGTGGCCACCCCCTCCTTCTGTCTCTTTGCTCTCTTTGCCTGACCACAAGCTCTCGGAGGCACGGCCACAGCTTTCTTGTTCGCAGGGTGTCCCCAGGCCCCGGTGGAATGAATACCTGGCACAAAACAGACACTCGCTGAAGTTCTGCGGAATGCAGCACTGACGAAGGGGAAGGTCCTATCGTGTTCTTTGTGGCCTCAATAGGTCTGTCCTTCCTCAGAATTCACAGGTCATGTCCTGTCTCCACTCCCTTCACAGACACGAAAGCGAACAGCCAATACCTAGGAGCACTTAGGATGGATCACCACTTCATTATCCCCCCTCTATAGCTGGGGACACTTCCTGTGTTAATGTCCCCAGGGGCACCTCCCGGCTGTCCCCGCTGCAAGCTGCAAGTACTGAAAGAAGATCAAACCCCTTCACCCAGCAGCAAAGCACCACCTTCCCACCAACAGGGACTCTTCTCCGCTTCAGCCCTTTCTCTTGCTTATTAAGAACCTATGCACCATCCAGTCTGCATGGCTGGTATTCCATGAACACCTTCTGAGATTTCCCAGCTGCCCCCCGCCTTTGTTCAACCTGCCCTCAGTCTGAAACCTCTGCCATGCTCTGACTTCTTTAGGTCTTCCTCAAATACCCACTGTGCCTTCTTGGAAAGCCCCTCAGTCTGCACAGGTATCAGCAGTCTTAAGGGGCTCATCACTAATGACTGCCAGGCTGCAGGGTCTGAGAGTGTGCGCACCTCCTTGCACGCACGGGACCAAGGGCACCTCATGGAGTCCAACTCTTCTGCCCTGTGCCCAGCCCACAGGCATTAAATGAGAAATTGGAAAGGCAAATAAATCCTGCTGGGGATAGGGACTAAATCATTGCAAAGGGGATGGAACAATGACATGCAAGGGAGAAAGTAAAACTTTCTCAGATTAACTTTCTAGACTAGGGGTCTGAAGACTTTTTCAGTAAAGAGCCAGACAGTAAATATTTTAAGTTTTGCAGGTCATGTGAGCTCTGTCACACTGACTTATTTCTGCCTTTGCAGGACAAAAGCAGCCACAGACGAACACATGTAGAGGAGTTGCAGTGAAACCCTGAGATCTGAAGGTCATATAATTTTCACATGTCATGAAATATTCTTCTTCTTGTGATTTTCCTTCCCAACCATTCAAAATTGTAAAACCCTTTCTTACTTGCAGATCATGCAAAAACAGGTATGGGGCTGGATTTGCCAGTGGGCCCTAATAATCCCTCCTCTATGCCCGTGGTTCTCAATCACAGATCAAATCCCTTTGTAAATCAGATGAAAATCATGTGCCTCTCTCTAGGGGCAGTGGCGGTGGGGGGCGGAAATCTCTTCACATACATGCACATATTGCCCAGGGCTCCATGGGCGTCGATTAGGATCATAGGCTCCAGAAACAGGCTTCTGTTTTCTAAAGTGTGCCAGTTGGGGGAAAGGGCGGGCGAGGGGGGAAGAAAACTCTAACATGATTAGCGGGTCACCTTTACTAAGTGCTTTATCTACTAAAAACCATAGATCGTACTCCAGGTTCAGAAATCAGCAGTAGAAAAGTAACTTTTCCCCATTCGAAATCGGAGTAATGGAATTTGGGAAGGAAGTCTGCCAGGAAACTCGTATGCATCTGGCACCTTCCTTGCCCATTTCTAGATCAAAGGTTCATGACCCTGTATCTTCCACTCTCTCTGTCACTCTTGGGTAGCCCAAGGTGTACTCTGCACCTTCTGATGCTTCCAGAAGGGCCGTTGGCCAGCCAGCAGATGGGACATTTTGAATCCTCATGGAAATATACTTCTGTTTAATCACAGCTTCTCTTTCGGATTTGGAATTAAGGGGAGACAGAACGACGCTGCATACCCTGCCCTGAGCCAAGATCGTGCCAAGATCAAGTCTGAGATGTCAGTGAGTCATTAAAAATGTATAAGGGAACCAATGGCCCAACTGTACTTTTTATTGAAAGGTTTAAGTCCCACTTAGGACCAGAAAAATCCAAAGAGCAGGAATATCAACTATAAATTACATTACATGCTGATTTTTCTTAAAGATTTATTTATTTATTTTGAGAAAGTCCGCATGCATGTGCAAGTGGGGGAGGGGCAGAAGGCGAGGAAGAGAGAAGCTCAAGCAGGCAAACTCCCTGCCCAGCCTGGAGCCCCAGCTGGGGCTGGATCTCATGACCCTGAGATCATGACCTGAGCTACCCAGGTGCCCCTAGATGCTGATTTTATTCTGTAAAAGCAGAGAGGCGTCTACTGAATAGATTGCTTATGTAATGGTGGGAAGGGACAGAAGAGGGACCGTCAGGCAACCTGGACTTCCCTTGAGCCAGAGACCGCCTATCCTGTCAGACATAGTGATTCAATTTCAAAGCTCTTCTAACTTCTGGGACAATGTTATTCTAAGGAGAGTATGGTTGACTTTAATACTAAAGCAATGGAGTAATTTCTGGATATAATAATAGGAGTTCACACCCATGAGCAGTTTACTCTGTGCTAGGAACCATTCCAAGTGCTCCAAGTTTATGGCACCCTATGCGCTAGGAAGGCTAAGGTTCATGTTTTGCAGACAAGGAAAAGGAGGTGGAGAAAGGTTAAGTAACTCGCCCAAGGTCACACAGTGGGAAGTGTTGGAGCCACGATTCAGATTTTCTGTTCCCAGGAGCTCCCTCTATAGAACCTCCACCCATCCCTCTGGTAAATACTGTTGGATAACTTCACCCTCTTGCTTTTTTTCAGGATAAAATTCCTCACTCTATGAGTGAGGTCTCTACAGAGTGTGTGTAAACTAAATAGCTGAATTTTATAAAGCAAATTATATTTGAATGTACTGGGACAGACCTGCTTTTGAAGGTCATACTACAGAGTAGCCCTTTGTAAAGTGACCATAGAGTAGGAGTTTAATAAATGTCTGTTGAGTTGCATTAATTCCCCTAATGTGTGTACGTGGTTTTCTTGGTATGCTAAGGATACTTAACATCAGGTAGGCATTACTAACCGGAAAGAATGTTGGAGAGAAATTGCTCCTAAGTGCAACTGCAGACAGTGGAGTGATTAACTTGGCGAATCACCCAAGGAAGCGGGCGTTCTGCCAGTGCTGGCCCCAGGCTCCATGCCACCCTCTGTTCTGAGGGGGATGCCAGCCGTCCTGGGGCTGCTGACAGATCGCTAAGAGAAGGACAGGTGGGGTGAGGGGGAGCCCATCACAGAGGGCAGCACCCACAGCAGGCGAGCTCCTGATCCACCTCCTGTCTCAAGGTGTTGCTAGCTTCCAGCCACTTCTGTCCAGTTCATTTATCTCCTGTGTGACAACCCCAGACCCTGATATCGCTACTTTATAGATCAAGGATTCTCAACTGTTCAGAGGAGGCATTTATCTATTACATCACTCAGGAGCAGAAAAAACAGGGTGGGGCAGGTCAGGACTGGGTGTGATGGGTCCCCGGAGCCATTCAGCAGATGTCGGGTGGGGTCACCTCAGTGGAACATGCCCTTCCCAATCCTCTAGCTCAGGCCACACGATTTGCAGATGGCTGGGAGGAGGCAGAAAGGAGGGACTGCTAGGCAGGGTCACTTGGAGGGTCATCTTCGGTGCTGGTTGTGTAAACCATTCCACACACATGAAGTCACACGTATAACATAACTCATTCATCCACGCAGAAGCTTATTCATTTATTCTACAAATGTTCGTTGGGCACTTGCTGGGTCTCAGTCCCCCACCCTCCACCCCCGAGAGGCACTGGAGATACTACTGTAAGATGGGCCTCTACCTATAGAACTTTCTTATTTCAGTCCAACAACATGAAGCCAGGCTCTAAATAAAGCAGGTGCGGGGGGGGGGGGGCGGTTATGATTTTACAGTATATGTTGTTTTCTCTCAAAGATTTTGAACTTGCAAATTCCCAATATGAGTCATCAATACAAATGAGCAGCCTAATGAATCTAATCCACTTGACCTCTAACTCAATGAGGGCAACTGGGAGGCTCCCTGCCTCTGGTAGGATTTCACCTGCGGGAAGATCTGTGGTGCAAGGACATGGTCTCAGGGGAAAGCGAGTGATGGGTGCCTGGACAGAGGACGGAAGAAACACGCCCACCCTCACAGGGCTCCAGGCGATCTACACTCTGGGAGCTAGCGGATGTCTAGGAAACACAGCCGAGGGTGCTGGGCAGTTTCCGAAGAGGCACAACTTGCCGGGATTCACCTGGCCCTGTTGGATGTTTGCATGAGGCCAGAAAGTGGGGTATCACCGCCTGCTAGAACATTTTCTGCAGAGAGGACCTCGCGCCTGGTTTTACATAAACTGCAGCATCACTGGTGTTAATAGAGACCAGAGCTGGATTTATAATTCCCTATATAACACATTCCTGAGGCATTTCCAGAAATGATTCCTCAGTAAAATACATCTCACGCATAATATCCCCAGTGAGTGAGGCAGTCCTCACCAGGAATGCAGCATAAAGCACCGCAAACAATTACTTAAAGGCTCATTCGTACGGGGCAAAAACTAAGTCCTTGGACTTGCGCACGTTTCCTGAGCTCAGCTTATGGAATGAGGTTTCTAAGGGGGCAGGGGAGACCCCACAGAGGAGGACCTATGAAATGGCCATGACAAAGACACGGTAGGCAGTGTGTCAAGTGAGATGTGAGCGGGGCATCAAGCATAGTCCCCGCCCACAGGAAACACTCTATGCATTGAAACTCCATTATTCAGTGAGCCTATTAACCAGCAGGTGCAGGCCTGTGTCCTCTTCCCAGCTCCCATGCTAACTTGCTGTGTGACCTTGAGCAAAAGAGTTTCCCTCTGTAAGCCTCAGTTAGCTCATCTGTGTCCCACAGCGTTGTTCTCAGTGTGTTCTGGAAGCCCGCAGGTTCGAATATCCCGACTCCTGGCGGAAGCAGAAGGAACAAGACCTGTGCCTGCAACCTGAGCAATAATCGTCTGGTTGGTTTCTGGACCTGCACTCCTGTGTTCTATCTCACCTGAAAAAAAGGCTTCAGGTCCTTAAAACAGTTTGTAAACCATGAGTGAGGTCTAAAGCCCCTCCCAGATCTAAGATTCTTCAGAGCAGGGGCTTGTGGCTCATCCTCAGCAGACAGATGTTGGTCGTAGGCCAAGAGGTCACACCAGGCCCTGCCCTTTCCATGGACATCCCTGCACTTCCCCACGCATGGGTTACCTTCCCCTTCGGTGCCATCCCCTCAGCTGTGCCCTGTGGAATCCTTCCTGCTCAATCCACACATTGCCCAGGATGCTTTCTTTGATCCCTGGGGTCCTGGAAAACCCATCTCCCCCTCCTCAGAATGTCTCTGGCCTTCTGTCTATGCCTCTGGAGTATGTGCTTTTGGAGTCGTTTATGGGAATATATTCTATCCTCTGCTTGGTCGAAAGTGCTAGAAAGACAGTAGCTGAGCCCTATGGACATTTGTTACGTAAATAGTGGGTGCTCAATCAATATTGATAGAAGAGATGACTGGATGGGGCCGCACAGCAGATTTTAGGACCTCCAGGTAAATTTTTATACCTTTGGACAAACTCAGGAAAGACAGTTTTTTAAATTTGTTGGTAATTGATTTTTTCCTCCAAACGAATGGGTTAATATAGATATTTCTAATCAAGTCAATGAATTAATAACTACAGAGCAGAGCCTACAGCATGCCTGATGTGGTAAATTTAACCCTGAGAAGGATGCTTCCATGTTGCTTTGATGATAACTTCAGGAAGCTGAGGGCAGGGGTTGAATTCACACAGAGGGAGGCCCCTAGCAGAGCACTTGTAAGCTCTTTCTTCTAAGTCAGAGAGACAGGTTTGAATACAGACTCCTACCATTTTCTTAGCTTCTAGGCCTCATTCCCTTATATGTAAAAGAGGCATATAATTATAGTTGTTGGAAAGAGTTACTTTAAAGATTAATACAAGAAAGCCTGTGATCATGCCCTGTGTCTGGCACACAGTGAGTGCTCAGTATATACTAGTTATTATTTAAAAGCAACAAGAAAACCAAGATAATGAACAGAAATGAGTAGAAAGCAACTTACAGCCATAAATTGCATGCAATGCCGTGTTTATCTCTACAGGAAAAGCACAGGGGGCTGAGGGTATGTGGTGGCAGAATTTCAAACCACCAGCGATTATTTAAGCAAGTGACATCCTGAGGCATGTTGGTGTCACGAGGAGCCCTACATTTCTCCAGTTCTCATGAAGACCTACACAGCCCTCGTGTTCTGACCTCACTCCTATCACTCACCTCTCCACTCGCACTGCAATGGTCACTTGGCCTCCTCACAGGGTCCTCTCAGGCACCAGCCACATCCTCTCTGTGGGGTCTTTGCACCTGCTCTCCCTCTGCCTGGATACTGAACCCCCAGCTACTCAGGGGGCTAGCTGGCCCTCTGTCTCACGTCACGGCTCGCGGGTCATCTCGTGAGAGAGGGCTTCCCTGACCTCCCCCCACCATCACCATCACCTTGCCCTGCTTTGATGGTCTTCACAACAATATTCTGTCTACCTGGGTTGTTGTCTGCCTCCCCCACCTTGAGTGTAGGCTCCATCATACCCGGGACTCTGGTTGCTCTACTCACTGTGTGGACCCCATCACCGGAACCATGCTCAGCATGAAGACATGAGGTGACGGCTTGACAAAGCATGGCTGATGAATGGTTTCCGGCCCCAGGGGGACACCATGGGATGCTACCCCTGATTCTGCCATTCATTTTTAAAAGGTTCTCCCCGAGATCTGTGAAACTCTGTACAACCCACACATTCTGATCAAGACTCTTACCCCATTGCTGAAATAGCAGCAGGAGTTGAGATTTCTTTTGGAGTTGCGTTGGTGTTTGGGTCGAAATTGTCGGTTTTGACAACAAAGAACTTTACGGTTGGATTTACAGCTCCTGCCTAGGAAAACACAATAACAGAATTGATATGGAAAAAAAAATATCACATCATTGCACAGGTTTAAAACTGTACAAAAATGTCCACAGGAGAGCGATAAAATTATAATCATGAGACACGTTAAAAAATTTAATATAGACAGACCTAATACAGATAGAATGAACATAAAAGAGAGTCATGAAGTGCAACTTTTTCATGTTCAGGCAGAAACATATATATTGACAGCTCCAAGCACTCCGTTTAAATCATGAACGTTCATAATTTAATGTGTTTTGTGCAAACAAGGATAAACTTTTTAAAAATCAATTCTATTATTTTGCAAATATACTCTGACTCCAGAAGACAAGAAGTCTAATGGCTGACAACTAGGAAGAATACCTTGGGTTCAGCCAAAGACACAACCCACCAGGAAAATGAGTTTACCTGAGCCGAGAGCCAAAAACGGCTAATTGGAAAGACACCATTTGCACTCCAAATTCAAGCTCACCATGTTCAAACTTTACAATCGATATGATGACAGAAATCTACAAAACTTTTTTATATATACACATAGATCTTCAATTGACAAATTAATTAGAAATAATATATTTTTAGTGAGAGCACTTTATGGTTTTTTTTTTTTTTTTTGCTTTTTGCCAGTTTCACTCATCAAAAAATAACATTCCACTGAAAATACATCTCTATATTTAGTCTCGGATCTTTTTTCTTTTAACTTCTTCTGTCTTCCTAAAATGGCAGCTCTTCATGAAGCAAATTGAGTGAGTTAGTAAAAATAAAAATCCCTTTTCCCAAGTTGCTTACAGCAAAAACATTTACTATTAGATTTTCCTATAGATGATCCTGTGGCCATTAATATTATGACACTAGTGAAGAATCCTGGTTCCCTTCTAAATCCCCCTCTTCCTCGGCTTACACTGCTTAACAAAGCTGTTCAATTTTCATAAATATGCATCCCGGAGGAGGAGAACAGCCTTGCAAACCAAGATGTGAGACCATTATTCCAAACGCAGGACGTGTGAAATTCACATTAGTGCCAAATCTATACCAGAACCACTGAAACTAGTCATGTATCGGTTAATTAGCAATACAACCTGATATATAACTGAGCTTTTCAACTTCATCCAGGGCATATTCCAACTTCTACAAATAAGATGAGCTTGTGATTCAATGACAGCCTCTCTTTTCCTCCCTTGAAACATTTTCATTCCCCCTACTTCTTTCAAAAGCATTTTCCCCATCTTTTTCGGCTTGTCATTCCTCAAAGTTTTTGGAGAAATTACAAAACCTTAAATCACACTCTTTCCTGGGATAATAAAAATACTTTAAAATTGCCAGATGCTGTTGACTTCAGCAAGAGTAATCACAGCAAGCTGTTGAAGAGAGACTGACAATATTTTCATTAGCAGGAAAGGATTAAATGAAACCATTCTCTTCCCATCAAATCACGGAACCACTATGTGAATAGGAGCACAGACCTTTGGATATGGAATCCGCACAGTCTTTGGGTACTGCAGTGACTCGTCAGAGTAGAAGGAGTATTCAATAAGCGGGACTTCTGTGTCGTTAAATTGGGCATATGCTAAAAAAGTGCCTTTTGGAGACCACCACAGAGCAGAGTAGGCACTGAAGATTTCCTCTGAAAAAAGACATAAATTGTTCTGTTACAAGAAGTAGCTGATAAATTGGCTTTGGCATTCAAAATATTGTTCTCATTAGCTTTAGTAATTACAGTAGAGTTCAACTAATGAACCATTTTGCATTTGCTGGGCTTCCAAATTCAGAGTAATACAAATGAATAAAAATAAAATCTTCAAGGATAGATCTGGATTGTAAAAATAAGTAACCCGTTGGACCATTTTAGAATATTTTAGCACACAATATTTAATATAAGCTCTACTTTTTTTTTTTTTATCTTATAATCCTCTAAATTTATGCCACAAAACATACTAAAAGTAAATTTCACACAAGGGGCTGATTCTCCTTTCTAATTTTCAAACAGTCAACATGCCAGCATACTCCTCCCAACTGGGCTCAGTTTGTACTGTGCCCACAGGGTACTGGTGGGTGGTGGGTGGCTCCAGACTATCAAACTAATATGGTGCCCACAGTTTACTACTCTTGGCACAAACAGGGTGTGGGAAGGATGAATTTAGAATGACAAGGAGCTCCGTGAGACCCCTATTGAGAAACACCTCCTTCACTTAGCCTAGAAACTAAAGACTCCGGTGGATTAGCACGCCCTTCTGAGGCATACAGTGATGGTAAGAGAACAGGGTCGAAGAGAGAGGCAAGTGAAAGGAAAGGTCTTGCTCTCCAGAACGTTGTTGGACTCATTCTCTGGCAAATGTAGTTCTTTCCTATGTTCATTGTGGAGTCTATTCATGGGACTTCCAATCTCTGGCTCTTAAAATGCCAAAACCTTTTTGATGGAGGGTTCAGGTAGACTAGAGGGAGACTCCCAGTCCTTTATGCAGATTTAACCTACAAATCTCATGTTCTGCTACCGGTGTAAAGGCAAAAGCAAAAGCATAGAAACTTGAGTCTTAGAGTTCGGAAATCATCTGTCCCCATCACTTTTCTGATTCCCGAGGCCTCTTTACGGGTGTCTTCCAAATGCTTCAATAATAATAATCATGGTAATAGTAGTGGCAGTAACAGTAACAGCAATAAAATATTAACAAAATATAATTATCATGATGAGCAACTAACATTTAAAGAGTGCTAACCATGATCTAGACTTGATAGGCAACCAACATCTATGATCTCCGGTAATCCTCACACAGTAGCTCATTGTGCAGGTGAGAAAGGAGCAGGCAGGCTTAAAGAGAAGAAGTCATCGCCCAGAGTCACATGGCCGGTAATTGAGTGAGTCAAGAATGAATCCAGACTGGTCTGGTCTGAATCCATGCTTCTCACCTCCATGCTCTATGTCCCTCCATGCCTATTTCAGCTCTTCCGGTAACAGAAAACCTACTGGGTAAGGCAACCTGCTCTGGCTTTATCTGTTTTCTATCTATGTCATTAAGTTATGTTTATGTAGCAATTTAGAATTCACAAAACACTTATCTAATTTAGTCTTCACAAAGATCCCCAGGTGAGCCTATTCTATTCATATCCCATTTTACAGAGAAGGCAACTGAGGGGCTTGGAGAGAGAGAATGAATCTCCAGAGACAAGACAAGGACACAGGCCATGCGACTCCGAGTCAAGGAGTTTCTACCGAGAACTTCTTCAGATCCTGAGTTGATGCCTCCTTCCTGTGGCTTCTACCCATTGGTTCTAGTCTAAGACCAAGATGCAATTACATAAAATGAATACAATTACAGCAAGCTTATGGTTTTTAATACTGCTTTTAAGTACAGGTAGCAGGTAGTATCTGTGTTTTGAATTGGTGGGTATTTGTAATACAGAATGTATTGTTCCATACCGTGATGTATTAAAACCATTATTATAAAACTACTTCTGGTCAAACTCAAAGTCCTGAGAATGAATAGTAGGGAGAAGGGAGAATAACAAAGGGGGAACAGATTTCCAGTCCTTCCTGTTACAAAGCTGACTGTGAGCACAAGTGTCTACGGCACCCCCTCCCCGACACTCTGAACCCCCCTCGCCATCCTCTGATACCTCCAGTCCAGCCTCTCTGACCTTCCCTTGGACTTAGTGCCCTCCCCTGAATAGGTCCCTTGATTCACTCTATGACAATTATCCATTAGCATCTTTGTCTCCCTCTCTGGGCTGAATTCCCTGAGAGCAGCAGTTGGATAGCATTTGTCCCCGTGTCTCTAGAACCTGACACAGCACCTCATAGGTAGTTGGCACTCAGTGTGGATTGCCCTGAATTACCCACACCCCCACTGTCAGCATGACTACTATAGGGTAAGGAGTGCCCCATCTTCCAAACTTATTTCTTTCTCTATCCATTTTCATCCTCGCTCTCAAAATTCTCATTCTCACCTCTGGGTTAGGTAAACTATACTCATGCTTAAGAGTGACTGTTGAATCACAGACCTGTACCTCTGAAACAAATAATACATTACATGTTAAAAAAAAAAAAAAAAAGAAGAAGATAGCAGGAAGGGAAAAGTGAAGGGGGGGAATCGGAGGGGGAGACGAACCATGAGAGACTATGGACTCTGAGAAACAAACTGAGGATTCTAGAGGGGAGGGGGGTGGGGGGATGGGTCAGCCCGGTGATGGGTATTAAAGAGGGCACGTACTGCATGGAACACTGGGTGTTATACGCAAACAATGAATCATGGAACACTGCATCAAAAACTATTATGTAATGTAACATAACATAATTAAAAAAATTTGAAAAAGAAAAAAAATAAATCTTATTTGATAAATAAAAAAAAGAAGAGTGAATGTCATGTGATTAACTTCATACTAGGAGATAAAGTATTATTATTTTTACAAAAGAAGGCACTTGTTAACTAAAGTAATAATCAGTTAGAAAATCATGAAAGAAGACAAAGTGAAAACATCGAGACATTGAGAGAGAAAGTCATTTGGGAACCTGGGGTGGGGCAGGGGACACACGTCCCAGACAGTAGGCTGCTCTGTGAGTGTCCCTGCATGATGTGGCACATGGCCCTGTCTGGACCTTGCAGCTTTGTTTCTTCTTTTACTTATGAACCTACGGATTCTCAAAATGTACTCTTTCAGTCCTATACTCAACAAATCTTCATGGCTGCAGTGGAGACACTCCATGGAAGGGTGGATCTCATATATGGAGACACGAGTGTGCCCTTTCCAAGTATGGATCATTCATAAATATATAAAACCAATTATAGGAACTTCCCCATAGGAACCAAAGTCCTGTTTTTTAGAGACAGGCCCACACTGGAACTGGGAAGCCATTCTTCTGTTTGTCATTAACACGCAAACTGAGATCTTTCCAGCTCTTAACTACCTGAGAAAGGACTAATAGTATTAGGTGTGTTCTTATCCTAGAGACACTCAGATGTTTCGAGGAGGGGTCGAGTTGCAGCTTTGGGAAGAGGCGTTATCCAGGTCCCTTTGGGGCTCCTACAGGTTGTGCTGTGCTGTCCAACAAGCGTTAAAGATGTTTTTCAATTGCTAAGTGACGAGCGCTAGTAAATTTCATTATATATTATTTCTGGGCCGTGGGGATTTATCTTTTTTTTTAAAGTGATTTTTGTTGTTGTTGTTGTTACAATATTAGGCCATTTAATTGAACCTGACTTGAACTGGGTAAGAACCAAAATTAAGTCATGAAGAAAAACTTTTTTTTTTTCTTTTAACTATGAGGAAGAAATAAGAGGATGAAATAAGGATGAGTACTTAATAAGCATTAGGCAACCTTGTGAACAGTCTGGAACAGCCTCAAAAATGCCTTTTACTTTGGCAACTATGGACGTGAAAAATGTTTCTCTAATATTTTCTAAGACTCTATCCTAAAGGAGAGAATAATCCTTTTTAATATTTTTAGTTCTGTTTTTTTTTTGTGCTGATTTTTCCCCAGAAGCCTTTCGAATTATTTTTTCCTTCTTTAAAAATAGGAAATTATGATTTGTCCAAGTTCAAATGAACACAAATCCTCTGTAAAACAGATGCTTTCTTCCCCCTCTATTCCCCAACCTCCAGACAATATTTTGTCAGCTCTTGGAATGCTGTGGGAGTATTTAATTTTCCTTAGTAACTCTGGGTTAGGTAGGCCCCGTTAGAGAAACATCTGATGTTAATCCGGAAGCTTTTATGCCCCAGTAAAGCAGAAAAGCTACCTACACAGAAAGGCCCTTTGTAGGAGGAGACAGAAGACAATAGGGGCATTGAGAGACAATGAGGACATAGGTGAAACCAGCTACTGCTAGGAAATCCTTGTTCTGGGAGACACCTGGTATTGTGAGTGCTAAAGAGATTTGATATCATTTTAAAAAATGCAACTTATTTTGAATGCCATTGGATTTCTCCATTTTAAGAGAAATGTTTAGCTACTTAAAAAAAAAAAAAACAACTTATAGATTTTCTAATTTGAAAAAGCTTTAAAGTCTCTACCTTCATAAACCCAGTCAGTTATTCCATTGGATATTACATTTTCTTCCCCCGTCCATGTGATCCTCTGACTTGATGAATTTGGTTCATTTTTAACATAAACATCATTGTTCCAAACATATGCCTAGAAATATTGAAAAACAGATTGGTAAGTAATAACCTGTTATAACATATCTTATCCTGGAGTTAAAAGATATCAATCAACTGTCTTATCCTCATATAATATTGGTATGCAAATGTAATGATTACCTTGGGCTATTCAATTTGAGCAAGATAAAGTCGTTTACTAGCCCCCTCACATTATTTATTTATATATTTTAAAGATTTTATTTATTTATTGGAGAGCGAGAGCACAAGCAAGGGGAGGAGTAGGAGAGAAGGAGAGGGAGAAGCAGGCTCCCCACCGAGCAGGTAGTCTAATGGTGGGGGGGGGGGGTGTGCTCAATCCCAGGACTCCAGCCAGGATCATGACCTGAGCCAAAGGCAGACGCTTAACAGAATGAGCCACCCAGGCGCCCCACCCCTCACATTTTTAAAATTATAAGTGTACAAGCTATAACTTCCAAATAATTCTAAAGACACTCAATATATTAAAAAGAAGCGGCTCACAAACAGCACTATTTGAATGCTAGAGTGCCTGCAAAGACCCAGGAGTCTGACCATTTCTACAGAATTAATGTGTGCTTCCCATTGCTTTCTGGGGGCGGTGAGTTGAGGGAGTGCTTTCGAGGTCAGGAGGGAGAATTCCATCTACAAATGAACATCCCGTCTTCCTGTTCAGATTCTTTTGGACTTCTGACAGTCTCTCAGCACTAAGAACATGAAGGAAGAACACGAAGGTATATCTACAGGGACACAGAGATCACAGAACTAGCAGGAAGCAGATACGCCCCCCCCAAACAAACAAACAAACAAGCAAAAACACCAAACTGAATACAACAGAAATTAGAATTTAGGAGTTAAATGGGCATTTTTCCAGTAAATAAAGAATTCCCCAGTAGTAGTTCAGAAACTTTCAGGAATCCTATTTACTGTGTTAGACTAGTAAAATGTTATTTTAGGCAATAACGCTATCTCTGATGGTGAAGTATTTGCTTCCTAAGTGTCTGCTCTGTATCAGGGTATGTAGCTTCTGCATGTGATAGCGTTGAGCCATTATTTTTTTCTGACAACAGAAGAGACTCACTAACCAATTTATGACCCTCTGGTGACCATGTGATCCACTGTGTGTTGTTTGGAATTTTCTCTTCTGTAACCAGCCTCCTGAAAAAAAGATAAAAGGAAACATTACCAAATTAATAAATCACAGTAGGATTTCTTTTAAAAAAATGTTATTACACTAAAGAAGCTTAATAGATTTTATAAGGAAGTCACTGACCTTTTAGCTAAGTCATAGATGTCATATGAAGCTGTGTAAGAATGTCTCCATTGCTATAAAAGAAAACAGACATCTCAGACTTCTGTGATTCTTGATAGTTTGGCCACTTGCTATAGGAGCACAAGATGAGATGTAAAGTAATATGACATTGTATAATTCTCACATCTTATCATGTCTTGTAATTCCTATCCCAATCCTTAGAATTCTGGAATTAGGGAGAGATTCTTAGAGACCATCTAGTACCAAGTCCTCTGGACCTCATCTGTAACCTCGCTCTGGCATCACCCCTGCCAAGGAAACTTCTCAGGGTCACAGTGGGCTGATGTGTTTGCTTCATGGCAAACATCGCTCCTAGCATTTACCATAGCATGGGAAATCCACCTGTCTAAGAAAATACAAATTTTATTTATGTATTTATTTATTTTTTTAAAGTTTTTTTAAATTTATTTGACAGAGAGAGACACAGCAAGAGCGGGAACACAAGCAGCGGGGAGCAGGGGAGGGAGAAGCAGGCTTCCCGCTGAGCAGGGAGCCCGATGCGGGGCTCGATCCCAGGACCTTGGGACCATGACCTGAGCTGAAGGCAGACGCTTAACAACTGAGCCACCCAGGCGCCCCGAAAATACAAATTTTATACTTTTCAACCATCCTACTGACAAAATCTTTAAAGGATCTATAATTCTATTGCTGGTGGTGATGTGGAGAAATACTTACTTTCCTACTTTGATCATGAAAATATAAAGCGCTACAGATTTTTTGAAAGTCACCTGCCAAACAAACAAACAAACAAAAACACCCAAAAAAAAACAAAAAACAAAAAACCCCCCTGACAATATATATTAACACTGAAATATATATATATATATATGCCATTGATATTCTCAAGAATCTAAAAAATGAAAAGCAAACCAAATCCAAATAAATGAGAAGAAATAATAAAAGTAAAACTAGTAATCAAATAGAAAATGTACAATAAAGAAAAATCAACAAAGCCCCAAACTGGTTCTTTGAAAATTGCTAATGCAGTAAGAGGGAGGGGGGAAAAGTATGAATGACCAATAACAGAAACGAAAAATGGGATTAAAATGGGATTAAAAGGTTTTAAGACTCTATTATAAACATTGTTTTGCCAATAAATTTAAAAGTTTAAAAAGGGACAAATTCCTTGGAAAACAATTTATCAAAACTCAGACAAGAAAAAATGGAAAATCTGTATAGTCTTATATCTAAAAAACATATTGAATCAATAAATAAAAGCATTTGCACGAAGGAAACTCCAAACCCAAACAACTTTATCAGCAAACTCCTTGTTATTTAACCAAATGAACTAAAAACTTAAACATATACAAAAACCCTCTACACAAATTTTTAGTTTTATTCATAATTGCCAAAACTTAGAAGAACCAAGATGTCCTTCAATAGGTGATGGGTAAACAAACTGTGGTCCATCCAGACATTGGAATATTACTTAGCAATAAAAAGAAATGAGCTATTACATCACAAAAAGCCGTGGAGGAACCTCACATGCATATTTCCACATGAGAGAAGCCAATCTGAAAAGGCTATATATTGTATGATTCCAACCATATGACATTTTGGAAAAGGCAAAATTACGGAGACAGTCAAAAGATCAGTTGTTGCTAGGGGTTTGGAAGAAGGGAGGGATGAAGAGCTGGAGTGAAAATATACTGCATGATACTGGAATGGTGGATACATGTCATTATACATTATAGATTTGCCAAAACCCATAGAATGTATGACAACATTAGGATTGTTGGAGACAACAACCTAATGAGAACTATGGACTTTAGTTGGATATAACGTATCAATAATGGCTCATCAATTGTAACGAATGTACCCTACTAATGCAAAATGTTAATGATAGGGGAAACTGGAACAGAAGTGGGGGGGGGATGATGAGGGAGTATGTGGGAACTCTGTATTTTCCACTTATATTCTGTAAATCTAAAGCTGTTCTAAAAAGAATTAAGTCTATTAATTTAGAAATAAATGAATTCGAGCTATGCCAGATAACTTGGAAGAAGTTCCACACGGAATCATTGAGAAATGCAAATTACGGAAAAGTATGGAAAATAGGATTTTATTTTTTATAGAATAAGCAATGACTAAAAGAATATCTTCATAGAATTATTTGAATAAGGGGGAAAATTTAAAATATGGAGAGATATATACTAGGTTCTTAACATGTGATACTTAGGGAAAAGGGGGGTGGTGAGGAGTAGAGAGCCAGGCATAAGAGGGAAAAAAGATAAGACTGAAGATTATATATATATATATATGTACATATATATACACATACAGATTTGCATTTATGAAAAATTATGTTTATATGTGGATGCATTTATACATTAAAGATATTTTAAGAGAAATGACATGTCTTCATGTCTGTCTTCCCTACCATAATCCTAGATGTAAGAAATTGTGTCTTTAAATCTATGAAGTCTTGTCTAGAGTAAGCCACATAGTCTCTGTTCAAGAAATAAACCAAACTAACATAAAAAATAAATTTTACCTATGAAAATGAAGTAGATGAAATGGGTAGCCAAGGTACCCAGCTTGTGTATGACAGAGCTGAGACACAAGCCAGAGGTTCTAACCTTGAAGAGTATTTCCCACTTGTCATTTATCATCCTCTTATTCTCTCATGTCAATAATTATGTATTAAAGCCTTACTTTTTGCAAGTCATACATTTTTTTTTTTAAATCCTGGATTATTTTCACACAATCCATGCTTGTTTCTGGGAAACCTCTGAATGCTCTACTTGTAAGAGCCAAAAGGTGTGCTACAGGCTAAAAATATTAAGATGTTTGAGAAGGTTTGAGATCACTCAGGACAACAGATCCATCATGAGTTACAAAAGGATGTTTGGTATGTTCACTTCATCTTTTGAAACAGACTCATCCATCTATTTAGGTTAGAAACTCTGGCAACTATCCTCTGTCAGGCATTACTGGATAAGACAGGCTCACTCTCACTCTCTTTGAGGAGCTCATAGTTGAATGGGGATATGGGCAAGTAGATACAAGAAAAGAATCACAAGACATATAACAAAGGTAAGTGGGGAGAGGCAGGAATCATAAATGAGGCCTTGGGGAGGGAGAAAGGTCTACAGAAAAGCTGATTGTTAGACTGAGTCTCAAAGCAGAGAACTGCCACATGGGGAAGGGGTTAAAAAAGCATAGCAGAGAGACACTGAAGCACAAAGTTGGGAAAGATTATGTTTAAGAGCCCAAGCTTTGGAGTCTTCTAACCTGGATTCAAGTCTGGCTATACACTGAATGTATGCTGCCCGCCCTCCACCATTCATATGTTGAAATCCTAACCCCCCAATGTGATGGTATTAGAGGTAGAGCCTTTGGGAGGTAACTAGCTCATGAGGGTGGGGCTCTCATGAATGGGATTAGTTCCTTTATAAAAGAGACTCCAAAAATACTCCACACCCCTTCCTCCATTTGAGGACATGGAGAAGAAGGTTCAACTATGTTCCATGAAGCAGGATGTCACCAGACACTGAATCTGCTAGCACTTTGATCTTGGATTTCTTTCTTAGCCTCCAGAACTCTGAGAAATAAATGTGTTAGTAACCCACCCAGTCTATGGGACTCTGTTGTAGCACCTTAAATAGACCAAGACAAGTCTTCACTGTGTTAATATCAGGCAAGTTTCTTTCTAAGCTTTAATTTTCTTTCTAGGAAAATGGGCTAATGTCAGCAACGGTCTCATGAGAGGTTCATGAGAATATATGTGAATTACTAAGGAGGGCCCTAGAATATTGTCCACATGTCACAGTTGATGCAACCATTATCTCTGGGGCATTCAGCAGTGAATGGACGTGCTGGGTGAACATCCATACTAGGCTGTAGGGTCCTTATTTATGTTTTCACTCACGTGCTCACTTACTTGTTTGTAGCCACAACGTATAAGTAATATTGCTCTTTCTGAATGCACTAACTCTGTCATGGAAAAGCCATGGAGTAGAATCTAAAGAACTTTGCACAGTAGACCTCCAAGGAAATAGAATAAGACTAGACTTTTCTTTGTTCTGGATAGGTTTATTGAGAATTGATAAGTCAACTGGAATATTGTAAGCATGTGAAAGATGATGCAACTATGATTAATGCTGGAGCATTAGGCAATGAGTAGAAATTATTGTAAGTTGCACATGTATGTTGTACAGAAAATCCTCTAAGAAGTAAAATAGAAGAAAATAGAAGATTGTCTGCAATCAAAGATATGAAGAGTAAAATAAACTAATGTGATAGAGAGTGAATGGTGGCGTGTGGGAGAACAGAGTGGCAGGGTGCAAAGTTAGGTAAAGCAATCTGAGAAAGCTTATACCTGAATTCCTAAAAAGCGAACCTGTTAGATAAACAGGGGAAGAAGGTTCCAGGAGGAAGCAATAACAAACACTTTGGCCCTCAGATGGGAATGAACGATGCTTGAGAAAACTAAAGCGTGGTGCCCCTAGAGATTCTTGGATCACTGAATCACCTGGGAGTCCTTAAATCATGGGGGGAGCCCATGCCTGCCCCCGCCCCCCCATCACTGCACTGAACTAGTTGGTGTGGGGTAGGCTGCAGGCATCTGCATTTTTAAAAACCTCCATAGGTAACTGCAAGGTTCAGGCAGGGGTGAGAAGCACTGGCCAAGCACGGTGAGTCCAGAGAGGGTAATAGATGATGGGTTAGCAAGGGCGGACTGAGGTCCAATCACACAGGCTTCTGACGATGCTGTGGTTAGAGTCTGTGTTTTATTCTGAAAGTGATGGGGAACCACTGATCATGAGGGGTTAGGCATAGGCACGATACAACCTAACTTAAGTTTTAAAAGGAGCACTATGGGTACTGTCTGAAAAGCATGGACGGCGGTGGGATGACGGAATAGCACGAAAACAGCAAAAGCAGTTAAATGTGCATGGAAACTCCAGTGACACCACAAATACAAATTACCAATGATGGCTGTCCAACTACGGTCTACCAGTGAAATCATCCATTAGTAAACATCATATGACACCTACTGAACTTGGCCAAAGAGTAAATTGAGCTGGTATTTACCTTTCTGTTTCTACCTTAACCTCATCGTCTTTCTAAGTTTGTCCTGAACATGGGAAATTATTATTCAGTGGTTCTCAACCCGGGTTGGTCATTCAAATAATTACCCATTAAAAAAAAAAATGATGTCAGCCTCACTCCAGAGGCTATAATTTATTAATCTGGGGATTGGACCTGGCCACTGGGAATTTTTAAAAGCTAATCAAGTGATTTTAATCTCGAGACAGCAATAAAAACCACTGAATTAAATAGACAATCCATTAATTGGGAACAGATGTGTTAAAGTTGGCCTAGGATTCGGACTGGCTCCTAGCTGATAGGTTTAGTAGAATAGAGTCAGAGAGTCTTCGTGTCCAGGAAATGGAGCTAGACACAGTGAATCCAGGGTAAATATTATGATTGAAAGTCACCACATTGAAACGGGAAATGGAGTAGGAGATGGTTTGCTTGGCCTGAGTATAGAAGTGTTGGGGTGCGAGATAAGGCCCCTCAGCATTTATTATTTACTCTAGAATAAAAAGGCAGAGGTGGGGATCCCCAGCTTTATAGTTTGTGTTCAATGCAGAATATCCCTACAGGGTTTTAACGTTTCCTACAAGTCTCAAAACTTCCTATACTTGACAACTGTTGTCAAATCCAGGAATAATTAAAAAGCTACAGTTAAAGCTCCTGGCGCTTTGCAGCCAGCCTAACCATGAAGAGGATATGTGATTAAGCTTTCCTGAGGTGTGAGAATCTGATGTTGGGCTGAGGGTCCCCCTTGAGAATGGTTTGTATATGGTAGGACCCAAAGGTTGTGAGGTGGTCTGAGTCACCTTGCAGAGTCTCTTCTGGAGGATAAGAAGTGTAACTCTTTTTAAGGCAAATACTTATTGAGAGTTTTATTTTATGTGAAGCTGAGACAAAGGAAATAAGGGGTTCTATTACTGACTGTGCAAGTCAGACATGTAAGCTTGCTTTTAAATTGTAAGTTTTCTTTTATTAACTTATGCTTTTAGTATCTATATTACTTACACTTTTTAGCATTTGAAAACACTAAAAATGAATTTCTTTTAAAACGGTTGTTGGACCTACCTTTTATGAATGAGAATGGCTATTTCTTCTTTTGATGCTGAATTAATGAGTTTTTAGTGCCTATTATATTACCTAGGTGTCAATTTTTTTTTTTTTTTTTTTAATTTAAATTCTGTTAGTTAGCATATAGTGCAATATTGGTTCCTGGAGTAGAATTTAGGGATTCGTCACCTACATACAGCACTCAGTGCTCATCACAAGTGCCCTCCTTCATGCCCATCCCCCATCTAACCCGTCTCCCACCCACTTCCCTCCATCAACCCTCAGTTTGTTGTTAAGAGTCACTTGTACTTAGGTGTCAATGTTAAATATTTGTGGACTTGAAATCAGTTATAAAGTAACTCATAGGATTCTTTAAATGTCACAGTAAGATAGCATTTCTTTTACCTTCACATAGTTGTACTCTAAGAGAATAAACTGTCCATCAGGAGATACCGAATAATCATTTATAGAGTGTTCAAATTCCTCCTGTCAAGCAAGTAGAAAAAAGAACAATTGAACAATTTCATTTAACGGTCATTATTGAGCACTTACTGTGTAGAGGGTATGGCTCTAGACAGACAGGTGGCTCATGCCTTGGGAGCTGCCAGAAATGTCACATTCCCCCACACAAATGACCATGATGCAAGGTGTATGGTGATCAGGGTTAGAGAACCAGGGAGGGAAGAATTAAATCTAAGCAAGGAAAGATGGCCATGAGGGTAGGGATCAGGAAGAGAGAGAGGGGGAAGAGCATGAGCGAAAAACCAGATGTAGGAAAGGGCACGTGTATCCAGAGGTTTGGCATAACCTGAGTACAATATAGGGTACATCAGACAGCATATAAAAGAGGACGTAAAAATTAGAAAAATAGCTGGGACTGCAATATGAGAAGTGGAACTTTAATCCACTTTTTGAACATGGATGTGATAGAATCTTATCTGTCTTTACAAAGATGCTCTGGGACATGGTGGCAGACGTGAGATGAGAGGGGTTGCATCAGCCCTGGACCTGGGCAACCCAGTGGTCTCCTCTACAGAATGGAGATAGGGACCCAAGTACTAGAGTACTAACACAGATTAAAAAGGCCTTGAACCAGGACTCTACAGCGGAAATAGAAATCCGAGGGACACAACATTACAGAGGGAGAAGTGATAGGGTTTGTTGAATAACTAAATATGAGGGATAGCAGAGGAATCAAGGAGTAGAATTTCACTTTTTAGCCTAAGTGACTTGGAGGGGAGCATACTTTACCAAGATTGGGAACTCAGAAAGAGGAATGGGGTGCTTTCAGTTTGCTAGGAGAGCAAAGGGGAAATAACTAGCTGGGCTTGGGATACTGAGTTTAAAATACCGGCAGGCCATGGGTGGGCCAGGAGCAAGCAAGCTATTAGAAAGAGATTTTGATCTTGGCAGGAGGTTAGTGTTGAAAGTGTGCATTTGAGAATCAAGGCCAGACAGGAGAGCCCTGTTGCTGTGAGTGCATGAAATTCACTGAAGGAGAACAGGCAAACTGCGGAGAGAAGCCAGCAAGGGAAGACAGAGCCCTGAGGGGCACTTACGCTTAGGAGTATGGGCAGAGGAGGAGGAATCGTCAAGGGAGACTAAAAGGTAGCCAAGGTAGGGAGCATTCCAAGAAGGAGAGAAAGATCCACTGTGTCATATGCTGCAGAGAGAGTTCAACAGGATGAGAAATGATAGTACTCATGATTTGAAAGGTTATGAATAAAAATCCTCAGCATTTCCTTAGCATATACATGAATTATGCAATCAAACATACAAATGTACTGTTTTCCAGGAAAATGGAGCTGTTTCCGTATTCAGCATTGAATAGCAAGATATTATTTTCTTGTTTGTAGAGGTATTCCTGATCTAAAGAAAGAAAATGGCTGGATCAGTATTTCAAGTTGTGATTAAAAGTCTTCATCAGCTAAAAATGATACAGAAAAAAACTTAAGGTTTAAGCTCACACAAGTACTAAATAAGCATTTCTAAGTTGGAAAAACATTAAGTGATGAATATTACATTAGTATGCATTCATTTTCCCATCATTATTGTCAAAGTTTCAATTCACTTTTAACTTTTTATAATCCGCAACAAAGAAATACTAAGGTTTATTTTCCTTTGTACCTGTAAGTAGAGAAAAATACTTTCCCATATGATTTAACAAAACAAAGGTGCCCCACAACCTAACTAGAAGGAGCACAAGCATAAAAATCTGTCCCCTCCCCAAAAAAGTCCTTACCTGAAATCCAACGCAGGGAGTAGAATTTCACCCTAAAAGTATTTTTTAAATAATCACTTAGAGTGTAAGTTCTGCGGCTGTCAGCTGCACCATCATCTGTTGATTAAAAAACAGCCAAATGTTCAGTAAGATGGAATAACTTAAGTTTGGGATAAAATAAACAAATGGATCACTGCAATATACACTGGTCACAAACTATAGGAATTACACTCACAAAATGCAAAACACATTCTAAAAGATTTCAGGCTGAACTGTTAAAGCATATGTGAGTGGTGCGTCTCCCTGAGCTATATCAGTGCCTGAATTAGTGAGCTTCCTTACGAAGGTCTAGATCCGCAAAATCCAATGGAAATATTAATGTGAGTCCATTTTCTAGTAGCCATATTTAAAGATTTGTAAGGTGAAAACAATTTTAGTAGCATATTTTATTTAGCCCAATATATTCAAAATATTATCATTTCAACATGGAATCAATATTTAAATTCTATTAATGAGATCTTTCACATTCTTTGTTTTTATACTACTTCTTTGAAATCCAGTATGTCGTCTATGATTACAGCATGTCCCAATTTGACTAGGCACACTCCCGGTCAGTAGCTATAGGTGGTCATGTAGTAGACGGCACAAGGCTAGGCTGTCCTGCTTTGAGGCCTGAAGGTTCCTTTCCAAGCTCTCTTGCTTTGCACGGACCTTTAAGACAGGGTGATCGCCTAATTCATTGATCTTTGTTTCTATGGTGACTTTTCCTTGAACTTGGGGGAGGTTTTTATGAAACCCTCCCATGGATTCAGTGACACCTCACTTCTCCTCCTAACCTCTGACCATTCATTTTCCATCTCCTTCTTTGACTTCATTTTTCTCTATTGTCCTCCAAGGCAGAAATGCCCTGATAGTCAATCTTCAGCTTTTTGCTCTTTTCTCTCTCCATTTTTCCTTCTACAGGACTCCAGAGAATGTGACTTCCTGGGCTTCAGGCATATTTTCCATTTAAATACATGAGAAAATGTATACTGATTACCTTAGCCTTCCACACCCCAAACTCACATTTCTAGTGCTGTGTTGGGCCTTCTTAGTTGGCTTGTCCCATACTAACTCTAGACTTACCTTGTCTAAAATAATCGTCTTCCTTCCCAAATAATTTTCCCTAGGCAATTTGTGTGGTTTTAGATTCTGTCACTGGAAACCCATATTCAAAGTCTGAAAATCATTTTTGATGTCTCCCTCTCTCTTACTCCCACCTGCATCTAGTTAACCCTGTTGATTCTTCCTGTGAAATCGTTCTCCCGGGTATCCTGCCCTTAGTCTCTCCCCAGTCCAATGCCCCCACTGTACCACCCCTGGAATGAGTTTTCCAAAATGCCACTTTCATCCCGGTGACCTTTTCCTCAAAAGCCTCCCTGGATTCGCCATTGCCTACGGAAAGATTCCAACTCCTTAGTGTGGCACTCATGGGCTCCACAGTCTGGCATGAGCCTCTCCAGCCTCATTTCCACTCACTCCATGCATGAACCCTCTAACCCACTCACACTGATTGCCTACGGGACCCAGTAAGCCTTCTTTGGCTTTCTTTTTTTTTTAAGATTTTATTTATTTATTTGACAGAGAGAGACACAGCGAGAGAGGGAACACAAGCAGGGGGAGTGGGAGAGGGAGAGGGAGAAGCAGGCTTCCCGTGGAGCAGGGAGCCCGATGCGGGGCTCGATCCCAGGACGCTGGGATCATGACCTGAGCCAAAGGCAGACGCTTAACGACTGAGCCACCCAGGCGCCCCTTCTTTGGCTTTTCTGTCTTGCGGTTTGTCCCAAGCCTCTTCTCTGCAGTGTCTCCAACCGCTTCCCGGACTGTCAGAGTCCTCCACAGTCCTGCCAACTCCCTCCTCTCTCATCTAGACTTCAGTGTTGCCTCCTCTGATTTTTGCCCCCACACTACTCATTTGGCTTTCGTAATTAATAACTTCTGGGCAGTAACTATTTTTCCATGCCTACCAGTGTGGTGGACTGAGCTAGGCCAAATACTCATTGATGAAAGGGCCTTGGGTTGTTTGTTTATCTTTCATCAATTTAGTACCTAGCACAGATCTATGTCATAGTAGGTATGACGCAGGATAGCATTCTACGAGCCTAATGAAGTCATTGTGATTCCCCAACCACAGACCCTCCGCTGATGACAAACAGCCTAAAGAGTTCTTCCATACACTCTATTCTTTCCACATACTTGCAAGCATACACTCATAAAATCAGGCACCATCCTAACTTTTCTATAACTGTTCTTACTCTTCTGGGGATTGAAAAGCCAGTAGCAGGTTCTCTTGTTAATTTTTTACAGTCTGTGGAAAGAGAATTCTCTCACAGGAAATGCTCTTTCAAAAGATGTTCTCAAGATTTTATTTCTCTGGATCTTATCTTATAACATAGCCTTGTGTCTGCCTACAAAACTTTCAGTTTCAATAGATAAAACTGTTACACTTTATTACTTTATTGATTTTGTTTAAGCCTAGTTTGCTAAAGAAGTTAAAGATTAAAAAACAAAACAAAACCATTTGTTTTTTCAATTTGGGCCTGCATTTCACCCTGGAAAATTAGCAAGATATTTGTATTTGTTAGCAGAGATAGAGCAAATGGGTAAAACCAGCCCTTGAACTTGCCAACTTTCCCCAAACAAGAAGTAAAGCCCTGTGCTACAGAAAATATTTGAAACGCTACAGATCTGTAAATTTATTCACTAAATACCCTCAATTGTTTGTATTCATCCAATTGTTCTTTGATACATCAAATAGCTATAAAGTAAGTACTATTTGAAAAATACTGTTGAGGAGATATACCCTGCTATCAAGAGCTATTAGCCTAAAATGGACACAAAAGACATTCTAAAATTAGTACAACTCAAGGTATAAATGGTTATAGACCTTCAGAGTCCTATATTACCTGCTGATATAGATGTCTAGATAGACCATTGTATATGAACAATGTATACATACACACGCACACACACTTACATTGCAATGAACTAAATGTTTCTGTCCTCCTACAATTCGTATGTTGAAATCCTAATCCCCAGTGTGATGGCATTAGGAGATGGGGCTTTTGGGAGGTGATTAGGACATGGGGGTAGAGCTCTCATGAGTACCCTTATAACTTAGTGCCCAGAGGACTCTCTTGTCCCTTCCATGTGAGGACACAGGAAACAGGCCCTCACTAGACACTAGACACATAATCTGCCAGTGCCTGAGTCTTCCCAGCCTCCACAACTGTGAGAAATAGACACTTGTTGTTTGAGCCGCCCTGTCTATGGTGTTTTTGTTAATGCAGCCTGAACAACCTAAAACGTATATATCTAATAAAACAGTCATATCTTTCACTGCCTCTTGATTTTGTAAGGAGAGAATTAACCGAATACTTATAACAGATGACGCGTACAGTGTTCTCTCATTTAAATGTTATCCCAGGGCGCCTGGGTGGCTCAGTCGGTTAAGCGACTGCCTTCGGCTCAGGTCATGATCCTGGAGTCCCGGGATCGAGTCCCGCATCGGGCTCCCTGCTCGGCGGGGAGTCTGCTTCTCCCTCTGACCCTCCTCCCTCTCATGCTCTCTGTCTCTCATTCTCTCTGTCTCAAATAAATAAATTAAAAAAAAAAAAGAAAAAAGAAAATTAAAATAAATAAATAAATAAATGTTATCCCATGTAAGGGTATTTGCCCTGGTGTTTTAGGATAACACACTTAAATCTGGAATATTAAAATAATTGAGGCAAAATTCCCGTGATGTCACCCGCTGCCCAGGGCGCCACCCTTCACATTTCATGATGCATGGCTCACTGAGCACTTAACCTCTCCCCTGTCTCAGACAATGCTGAACTCATTCTCTCCTCAGGCCATAGCGTTCCTAGACCCATCATGTCTACCATGTTTGGGCTCCTATCATGTTTGCTCATAATGGGCCCAGGATAATTTTAATCCATCTGCTGATGTCCCAGATATCAACCCTGATGCCACACTCCTGCTATGGCCCAGGACATCTGTGAAGGCCCGGGCCGCCTCTGGTTTGTGTCAGGCTCGCTCAGCCACTTAAAGATGACCCCGCAAGCTGCTTTCCACCTCCTGGCTACCCAGGGCCAGAACAAATTGGAGCAAATCAAGCAACAAATGTTCCCTGGTTTTTTGCCTTGCCATTTGATAAGCAGTGCACATTGGAAGATACATCTGAAACATCTAGATAAGTGAGTTCTGTAAAACGTGAGTGCCAAGTCCAGGTTTTGACCTTTAGCAAGTTCCTAGTTTGCTGCCAAGTTACAACCTATTCTGTCAAACACTTACAGGACACGCTCATGTTTCTTTCCCCTTGTCTCCTTGCTCACTGACAGGGCACTGCTGTGGCAACAGATAAAGGTCTTTGGCTGCTTGTGTGGTTTTCCTGGTGGGCCTGGGACATGTAGTTCATTTGACTTATCGGTTCAAAGCATTATGCTAGCCAAGTAAAGCAGTTAATCATACGTTACCCATCTTTTATAGAAACTCTTAGATTCATGTCTTCTTGAATTTCAAAATCAAAAAAAAAAGGTTAACAACTTTAGATTTTACTTTTTTGGTGAGAAGAGCTATTGGGTTGGACCATATGAAAATGTCATTTTTATCAGTCAAAAATTGTAGAATAGCAGTATTTAAAATGACTCAACCTAATAAGAAATTCTTATCAAAGTGAATGGTATCTCAATGCATTTTTTTTTTTTTTAAGATTTTGCTTATTTATTTGACAGAGACAGAGCAAGAGAGTGAACACAAGCAGGGGGAGTGGGAAAGGGAGAAGCAGGCTCCCCGCGGAGCAGGGAGCCTGGTGTGGAGCTCGATCCCAGGACCCCAGAACCATGACCTGAGCCGAAAGCAGACACTTAACGACTGAGGCATCCAGGCGCCCCTCTCAATGCATCCTTGTTGTAGGACCAAATCATTTCTGAATAAAAGTATTTCCAAAATTATAAGATCCAAGTAAGGATGTAGTGTGGTTCCATGGAATCGTCTTGCCTTGACCACTTGTTACTTTATGATTACAGAATAATTTGAATATTTTGTATACATTAATAATAAACTTTTTTGTCTGTATTGGGCTATGATATATAATATTTCTACTTCACAAAGATAAATTGTTTTGGTAAAAAAATGGCTAATGAAATGCAACTAAAAAGAAATGTGCTCTTTAAGCTCATAAACTTATTAAGTTGTTAAACACAGGGAAAAGATATCTGGTTATAGAGCTCTTGGGTTCCATATGGTAATCAGTTAACATTTTGTATTGATGCTAAAGAAATGAAACGAGTGTTGCTTCAGAATTTGCCACAGCAAAATAGCAGCCTTGACATAGGGACAGAGGAAGCAAAATCAAGAAGGCAGAAGGAGAAATTGATTGGAAGGCACTTCATACCCTGTATTATCCAGTAGCATATGCAGGCAGGCTACCACCCATCTGAACTGATCCAACAGATACCAATAAAGTGTTGGGTCCTCGGTGGCTTTGAAATCGGAGAGCCTGGATTTCAACCTAGGTCTAATTCTTGCACTGAGGCCTTGGGAAAATTTCCGAATCTTTCCAAACCTCAGCTTTTTAATCCATAAAACCAGAATATAGCATTACGTAGCCCATGGGGACTTGCCATGGTTAAGTGGGATAATGGACGTAAAATGCTTAGCTTGGGACGTAGAATTTAGGAAGCTCTCCAGATATGTTACACTATTTATTGTTATTTTGTTCCAAGCGTGTGCTAGGCAGTCAGGATACAAACATGAATAGAGGAGTCTCTCCTCTCAAGGACTGAGCAGTGGTGCTGAGATTAGGACTTTACCTGCAATAAAATAATGTTTAAAATAATAAGTTTCATGATGTTCATATCCCAGATGATCCGAATAAGACAGCATAAGAGCAACATATCGAGAAAGCATCTAGGATAACAACCTAGTCATTCGCTAAGTGCTAATGAGCCGCTCTTTCGCCCTTCTACTGGTCTCATGACCTCCCTCCCGTCCAGAGCTGGAGTCAGCAGTTTGTAGCATGGAGGGAAAACATGGAATTTGGTGGACTTAGAGGATTTGTGAAGAGCGACATTTTTCCGATTACTGACACAGGAGGTGTTAGACTATACTCACAATTGCCAGATTCACCTCAAGAAGAGAAACATCCCAGGTACACCAAGTGACATCCGATAAATGCCCGACCACGGAGCCAGAGCCTAGGGAACCTGGGACTGCATCCTCCATGCATTTACTTGTAAGATCAGAGCGGCAGATGACCAAACTTTGGTTGGAGATGGAATCACTGTATTTTCAAAAGTCTACTCTGAAAGGCCAACCAAGTGGTACAAAGCATTATCTCCCAGAATAGCAACAGTTTGGGATAAAGGGAACAACTTAGTGGGAGGCTGGCTGTCATGACTCCAGCCTCACCTCCTCCTCCTCCCCTCGTATCACTCCTCTCTATCCGCAATGGCCTCCTGGCTGTTCACTAGACACACTCTGCCCACTGCCGCCTCAGGGACTTTGAACTTGCTGTACTCTCCTCCTGGAATGTTCTTGACCTCGAATATACCCAAGGCTTGCTTTCCTTACCTCCTCCAGATATTTTTTTAAGACCTGATCTCCCCATGGCATTCTCTATTGCCCTTCTTGCTTTATTGTTTTTTCCTTAACAGTTATACCATCTATCATACCATATATCTTACTTCTTTATCTTGTTTACTGTTTGCCTCCTTTGATTGAATGTAAACTCCATAGGGGCACTGATTTTGTTGTGTTTGGTTTCGTTTACTGCTATATCACCACAGCCTAGAACAGTGCTCAGCATATAAAAACAGTCCCTGAGTATTTGTTGAATGAAAAAATAAAAGCCAGATAATACTAACAGAGGAACACAAACAGGAACACGGTTCCAAATACAAGCATTGTGAACTCCAAGTGATGGTGGTAATACAAAGAGCAATGCACTGGTCAGATGGGTCTAGTTAGAGGATTGGCCAGTAGGAGAAGAAGAAGAACTTTCTTTTTCTGGCTGATCCCATGAGCGTGTGCCCAGAAGTAGTACCTGGCCCAACCTCTGGGTCCCCTGGAATGCCCAAACCTGCCTTGTCATGCTTCCCAGCGGTGTCAGAAGCAGCTGGGTGCCTCATACCCTTCAGTTTTGAGCCCAGATCTTCTGTGTCCTTCTTCTTCCCTTTGTTCCTAACCCCAAACGTAAACCATTCCTGCAGCTTCTCTCTCTGGGTTACTTTAGAATTTCTCTTTTGCTCTTTAGTCCGTGCAACCAATTTTTAGAGTAAATCCCTCTTCTGAAACACCGGGTGTGATTTCCGTATTTGTCACACCACTATACTTTGACAGTATAAAGACTTGCACACTTTGCCTATAAAATAAGGTCATTTTAGGCTCTAAGCATCCAATATCTAGACCTGGGGTTGGCAACCTCTTCTTAAGGGGCCAGACTGTAAATGTTTCAGGTTTTGTGGTCATGCATCTTTGTTGCGACTACTCCAGTCTGCCTGTAGCTTGAAAGTAGCCACAGACAACATTGTAATTTTAATGGCTGTGTTCCAATAAAACTTTATTTAGAAAAACAAGTGGCCAGACTTAGCTTTTCTTTGATGACACCATGTAGACATTCCTCAGAATTGTAAGCAACAACAATAACAACAACAAAAAACCACAACAAAAACACAACTGCTCCCAAGATTGGTTTTGAAAGATTGAGGTTGAAACTCTAATTGCTTTGAAACAATAAGAATATCAACATAAGACTCCAATATATATGCAGAAAAGCGAAAGTGGGCAGAATATTCATGCCTCAAAATTCAGGTCAAGATGAAGATAACTACAACTACTGGCAAAGCAGTGCAAGGCCAGAGGGACTTCCTGATCTAAACCCAGTTTACATTGCCCTACTCACTCTGCCTTGACCTCAGGAATGAGTCAGGAAGTGTAGCCTGCACAGGAAGTCTGCACCCAACAGGGTATCAGGGCTGCTTTATTCCTCTTTGAAATGGAAAGTGCTTTATTCATTCATTCATTCATTCATTCATTCATTCATTCTATTATAGTTTTCCTCTCCCCTTGTTAGGACTCTTCTGGGAATAAATAAGACTGGTACAATAATGGCCGACATTCATATTTGTAAGGCTTTTATGCCCCATGACATTGACTGACATTAAACCAGTGTAATCTCAGGTGACGAGAAACAGCTGAGAGGTGGAAACATATGAACTATGTGCATAAATGACCCACAGGCCCATGAAACGTTCAGCCATTTCAGTAAAGGGCCCTTTTCTCTTGAAAAATACTCAGAAGTAGTTGTAGTGACATGAAGCGAAGGTGTTACCATGCAAGCTAAGAATGATTAGTTTGTGTTAGAAAGAAACACTGATTAGAGGACATCAGCCTTTGGTGACCATGAAAGTTCTAATACTGAATCGCTGAAGAACTTTCCAGAAAGATTTATAGGCATAATCAATAAGGCTACTCTGTGATAAGTGTTTGTCTTCCAGGATACAAGGAAAGATGATCATCGGAAAACAAAACTGCCATAAAAATTGCCCTTCCCAGAGTTCTCCAGGCAAAACTTTCAAGAGTGTGAGACAAGCGTTATTACAGTACCTGCCTCTGGGACTATTAAAAAAATAAAAAAGTTAAAAATACATAAAGAATCATAACTACAAATACAGAATTATTCCAGTGTGCTGGGCCTTTCCAGGAGTTGTACATTTAATAAGTTATTCTCATCTCAATTTTACAGGTAAGGAAACTGAGGTGCAGGCAGGCATAGAGAGTAAGTGGACTCAAGTCCCTTGACTACTAAGCACCGAAGCTACACTTGAAGTAGACAGCGTGGCTCCAAAACCTGTGGTTATAATCACTCTTCTGAACAACCTGAGTATCTGGGAGGGGGATTACACATGGTAGATGCTACGCTGGCAGTTTTTGTGAATTGCTATAGATACATTAGACATTATGGAAGTGTTCAAATTCAATGCAGTGAATCCAGGCAGATAGGTTGGTAATATCATTTGGACTTGTGCAATTGGTAGGTTGCCTCAGAACATAATTTGTCCTAGTGCTGCAAAATCAAAAGGGTACCAATTTTTTTTAGAAAACCTCAGAATTTTCTCTCCAGAGTGTTGTTAAAAATGGCAACTTTGTGAGGTGCCTGGGGCGCTCAGTGGGTTAAGCATCTGACTCTTTTTTTTTTTTTTTTTTTAAGATTTTATTTATTTGACAGAGAGAGCACAAGCAGAGGGAGAGAGAGGGAGAAGCAGGCTCCCTGCCGAGCGAGGAGCCCGATGCAGGACTCGATCCCAGGGCCCTGGGACCATGACCCGGGCCGAAGGCAGCCGCTTAACCGACTGAGCCACCCAGGCGTCCCAAGCATCTGACTCTTGATTTAGCCTCAGGTCACAATCTCAGGGTCCTTGGATGGAGCCCTGCATTGGGTTCCACGCTCGGCAGGGAGTTTACTTGAGGATTCTCTGTCCCTCTCCCTTTACCCCTCCCCACCCCTCCAAAATAAATAAATAAATCTTAAAAAAAAAAAAAAAGCCAGCTTTGTGACTTCTTGGAAAGGAGGTTGTACCATCCTCATTCTCTCTTCCGCGGTGCATCCAGAAACTCATCATCTATTCCCCGAACTCCTAAAAAGGAGTCATTAAAGTAAGAACTTGTAAGTTTCTTTTCTTTTCTTTCCATGCTTCCTAGATGTAAAACATAACACAACCCTGAATAACTCAGGCCCTGCAGTACCCATTTTCACAGGAGTATGAAGTCACCCAATAAAAAGATACAGTGATTCTTCCTCTATAGCAAAACCACCCTAAGGGGCTTTCCCCTCACCATGCTTCCCACTTCTGGGTTATGCCTTTCCCACCACGCTTCCACCCTTTCCTCAAAACTTGGAGGAAGAAACAGGCCCGACCCGTGTCTCCAATCTTTGTCTTCTTTATCCTAAGGGACATGTTTTCATCTCTCCTCCCTCAGCATCCAGTGTCTTTTCACTGCTCACTTCTGCCCTGTCCTTAAGCACGCACAGGGAGTAGCTATCATAAAAAATATTTACCTGACCCTGCACCTCATTTCTCTGCCTCTCTTTATTAGCAAACATCTCAAATCACCAATCCACATCTGTGGTCTCTATCTTCTCGCCGTCCCTCCTCATGCTTCTGGGTCTACCCCTCACTACTTACACCACGAAGTGGGTGCACTTCTCCGACCTGGTCTTCTTCAGGGTTTATTTTCTGTACCATATGTTTGGCCAAGTAATCAAGTACTTTCAGATCATTATTTGAATATTTAATCTGGACAGTCTTGTCCTAACCCGACAAGTTATAAGTAAGCTGGAAGGATGACTTGTCTTCATCAGACCGCTGCTAGCACTGTGCTCTACAAAGGGATGTGCTCTACACTGGGCGACGTGACTCCCTATTCGTGAATGTAAGTATTGTAATCGGAATTACAGCAACATTAAAATGTTAGCCAAAAAATATCCTTGGGCTCTAGAGACATAAAACATGAAAAACATGAACAAAACAAGAAAAACTTTTACTGCCAGGAAGCTTACATTTCCTACAAAAACTTTCACTCCTACAAAAACTTTCACTCCCAGGAAGGAACAGTAAGTACATAAAGCAGTATGTTAGGTAGCTATCGGTGCCGTGGAGAAAATAAAGCCGGGAAGGGGGAAAGGAGTGTCAGGTCTGGGGAGAGTGCTGTGTTCAGTCATTTGCTGAGAGGAGGCCCCAAGGATAAGGTGGTATTTTGCCAGAGACCCGAAGGAGGTAAGGGGACAAGCAACAGTTAGTCCCAGGGAAGAGGGATCCTGGCAAAAAGATGTGCAGGTATGGAACCTGTGAGGCAGGATGGGTGAAGGATAATGAGGAGGGAGCAGGGGAGGATCTCAGAGGGGCAGTGAGGCTCGGGTCACACGGGCCTTGTGAGTCATTGTAAGGATTGTGGTGTTTACTCTGAAAGATGGGGAGTCAGAGAAGAATGTGATCAGACCTCTGTTTCAAAATGGTCACTGTATCAGTTTTCTGTTGCTGCCTAACAAACGACACAAACACAGTGGTTTAATACAGCACTTTGTATTAGCCCAGGGTTCTGTGGGTGGGAATTCCAGCCTAGCATGGCTGGAGTCCCTGCCCAGGGTCTCAGAAATCCAGGCATTGGCCACACTGAGCCCTCACCCTCATTCGGAGGCTCTGGGGGTGGGGGTGGCTGTGGGGAGGGTATAGTAGGGGGGAAGCTGCTTCCCAGCTCATGCGGGTTGTTGGCAGAATTCAGTTTTGCACGGTTGTAGGAGTGATGTCACCGTTCCCTTGCTGGCTACCAGCCAAGGACTACTCTCACTTCCGAGAGGCCTCTCACATCCCTTGTCACGTGGGCCCCGCCAAATCAGCAACGGTGTGAAAAATCTTTTTTTGTGCCTCAAATCTCTGACTACCCCTTCTGTGAGCAGCCAGAAAAACTCTGCTTTTTTTTTTTTTTTAAAGGGCTCATGTGATCAGGTCAGGCCCAGCTGGGTAATCTCCCTTTCTTGAAGTGGATTGTGGCACAGAACACAACTTAATCACCAGAATTAAATCCATCATATTCACGACCTCAGAGATTGTACATGGGGGAAGGGAGGAAATTTGGGGAGTCATTTTATTTTATTTTAAAGATTTTATTTATTTGAGAGAGAGAGAGAGAGAAAGCATGATCGGGGGGAGGGGCAGAGGGAGAGGGACAAGCAGACTCCCTGTAAAGTCCAGTGTGGGGCTTGATCCCAGGACCCTGAGATCATGATGAGCTGAAGTCAGATGCTTAACCACTTAATCAACTGAACCCACCCAGGCGTCCCTGGGGAGTCATTTTAGAATTCTGGTTCCTGTTGTGATGAGAAAAGTTAAAGAAATAGGGAGATTTTTTGCAAGAATTCAGGTGAAAGGTGATGGGCATCCGGGACTGGGGGTAGCAGTGGAGGTGGTGAGATATGGTCAAATTTTAAAAGAACATGAAAGTAGAAGTGATAGGATTTTGCTGACGACCTAGATGTTGAGTATAAACGAGTCTGTGGAGTTGAGAAGAGCTGCATGGATCTTGGGCTCAGAGACTAGAGAAATGGAATTGCTATATGCTGAGACAAGGTGCTCTAAGGGAGGAATAGGTTTGGCAGGACTTTGGGGAGATGTTGCTTTGAGATGCCAGTAACATCCAAATGGAGATGCCTACTCAAATATACATGTAGAATTTCGGAAAGAGGTCTGGTCTGACGACTGAGGCACTGTCACGTTATAGATAGTGTTTAAGGCCATGGGAGCGCGTGAAATCACCCAGTGGAATGAAGAAAGAAGGAAGGAAGAAGTTCCAGAATGGAGCCCTGGTGGTTTCAAGGTTAGAAGTCAGACATGAAGAGAAACTTCTTAAGGAGAATGGAGGGGGCATGTGGTGAGGTAGAAGGAACACCGGGAGAAGAGCAGAGACCCAGGGGGAGGTGGCAAAGAAGAAAGACCAACTGACAGGACAGTGAGACTCAAATGGAGAACTGGGCTTTGGATTTAGTAACACACAGGTCAGGGACCTTGAGGAGAACTGAGCTGTTTCAGTGGCCGGTGGGGGTAAGCCTTATTCCAGTGGGTTTAAGAAAGAATGGGGAGAGGAACTGTAGACAGAGATAAGACAAAGTTCTTTGAGGAGTTTTGTGGTAAAGAGAGCAGGGAGAAGGACTGGGAGGTTGGCAGGGATGTGGGATCCAGGGAGGATTTTCCTCTCCACCCCTCCCCCTCTTTTCCTTTCCTTTCGTGAGAGGTTACAGCACAATTAGATAGAGAGGAGAAAATGATGATGCAGAGGGCAGGACAAATAGCTGGAGCCTTATTTCTATGCAAAGCAAAAGGGGTGGAATCAGCGCCCACAGGAGGATCTGGCTTCCAGCAGGTGCCAGAAAAGTTCACCTAGCGCCCTGGGAGGGGCAAATGCAGGTGAGTGCCCAGAGGGGCTGGTGGGAATGGAGGATAGTCTCTTCTGAGGGCCTCTCTTTTGTCATTAAAATAGGAAGCCAGCTCATCAGCTGAGGGGATGCTGGGGGCTTGGGGAAGGGAGACACATGACAGAGTCTACCAGCAGCGTCAGTAAGGAAGCGGGTGGGGAATGTGGGATTGCCAGGCTTACAAAACGCCACTGATACTGGGTTCTAGATTTTCTTTTCAGTACAGTCAAACCACTTTCATCTTCAGAAAATCATTACCGCATAGATTAATTTCCCCCCCTGGAGATTTAACAACAAAGATTTGAGTCATCAGGGCGCCTGGGTGGCTCAGTCGTTAAGCATCTGCCTTCGGCTCAGGTCATGATCCCAGGGGCCTGGGCTCGAGCCCCGCATCGGGCTCCTTGCTCAGCAGGAAGCCTGCTTCTCCCTCTTCCTCTCCCACTCTCCCTGCTTGTGTTCCCTCTCTTGCTGTGTCTCTCTCTGTCAAATAAATAAAATCTTTAAAAAAAGGGGCGCCTGGGTGGCTCAGTCATTAAGCGTCTGCCTTCGGCTCAGGTCATGATCCCAGGGTCCTGGGATCGAGCCCCGCACAGGGCTCCCTGCTCGGTGGGAAGCCTGCTTCTCCCTCTCCCCCTCCCGCTGCTTGTGTTCCTGCTCTCGCTATCTCTGTCTCTGTCAAATAAATAAATAAAATCTTAAAAAAAAAAAAAAAAGATTTGAGTCATCAATTACAGACACCATGAAGTTATTTTGTTTGCTTTTATTTACTGATTGTATTTTGTTTTTCTAGCCATTAGTTATTTCAAATCCTACTTTCCTGGGTCAACTTTTGCAGATCTAATGTTTACCATGTATTTCAAAAAGTTGCTCTTTTTATTTTCTGTTGACTGTTTCTACTACCTTTTCGCATTATTAATTGGATAAAATATGACAATTTATATGGGCTTTTAATGAAAAAATTGAGAGTAATTCCCCTCATGTTTCTGACCTGCTCTACTGTCTCAGATTTGTATCTTAAATATTTCAAATTCAATTCCTCCCCATTCTTAATCATGTTAGATGGCAAGCCAAAGCAGGTACTGGGCCCCAAATGCCTTTCTCATAAAAAGCACATCATCGAAGCACCATGCTGTGCAATAAATTTAGGTGGTTAGGAAAGCAAGTGAGAAGAGGGGAAGGAGAGTTATATGATCAGGTTCTTCAGAGATCAGAGCTGGCTTGACATCTATTTTCTTTTGTTAGCAAATTAAATCTTTCAGTGTAATGAAAAGAAAGCAAAGATAAAATATATGATATGCCTACATAGAGCACCCCCCCCCCCCCCCCCGCTGCCCGCATTTCTTTCTTTTGGAATTCCCAGTTCAACTTAGGTAATTTCCCTTCCCCTTCCATGTGTTAAGGAAGGAGTTTCCTCTGCGTCCCAGGAAGGTGAGTCTTGATAATCTAGTCCAAAAGAAAATCCAGAACCCAACATTCATTCCCCATGCCCGTGATTAGATTAGAATGGACCAGTGACACAAATCTGGCCAATGAGATGTGAGGGAAAGTCTGCCTTGGGCCGAGGGACTTCTGGAAAAGCTTTCCCTCCCTGAGAGAACAGATTATGAATGAGGAACAGCATCATCTTCTGCCCTGCGAAATAGCTGTGTGAGCAAATGATGTGCTTCTCAGGCACCCATGCTCGACCCCAAGGGGACAAGCTTGAGAACATAAGCCAACAGTCTGAGGGGGGATGCAGCTGAACAGATGGAAGGTGCCAGGCCCTTGAGGATGTTGTTGGATCACTGCATCAACAAACTCTAGAACTGCCTCACTTCTACGCCTCCAGTGATGTAAAAGGCTAATGATAGGACAATAGTAATACTCTATAGTTCACATTTTTTAAAAAAAGATTTTGAGAGAGAGCCAGAATGAGTTAGGGGGGCAGGGAGGCATATGGAGAGGGAGAAGCAGGCTCCCCACTGAGCAGAGAGCCAGCTGGAGGTGGGGCTCCATTCCAGGACCCTGAGATTACGACCTGAGCTGAAGGCAGACACTGACGGTGCCACCCAGGCGCCCGGTAACACTTTATAGTTTAAACAACTTTTGGGCAGGTACTCTGTTACTTGCAGCCCGAAACATTCTGTTTGACACAGTCCTCCTACAGAATCTGGAGCCGTAATAGTTGAGGACGAAACAGGAAGGTGAACTGCATGCCTGGGAGGCAGTCTGGTGGCTCCACTATTGGAAGGATTGTATTCGGATCCATTAATTATTAATCCTTTATGCCTGGTTGGTTTCTGTACAGACTTCCCTGGACAGCATTTATCATTGCCCTTTAGTGCTTCCATAGCACTTCGATCATTTACTAGAAGGACACTTAGCCCTTTTTACTATAGTTAATGTTTATGTTTCCTTTAATATTGGGAACTGTTTGAGGATAAGGGCTGTGTATATCATTTTTATATCTCTCATGGGTAACAAAGTGCCTGGCATGTATAAAATGTTCCATAAATATTTGCTGAACTGGGGAATTACCATCTTTTGACAGGTATGTGCTAGGTGCACAATGGAGAAGGCCTCCCTGAGTCCTGCCTCTTGATCCCTGAAGCATATGCAGCAGAACAAAGGAATTAGTTCAAAGGAAGCGGTGTAGATTAGCTCTCGTGGGCAAGACAGAGCCCTGAGAGCACGAGAAAGTTCTCCACTTGGACTATGCAGACGGCTGTTCAAGGAGTCATCCTCGTCAGTGCTCCTTCCCTCACTTTTCACTTCTTTGCTCTCCGCCACACACTGTTTACCTCCAAAGTACATCCTGTTTTATCTCTCTTTTTTTTTACATTTCCAATACTATCACCCTGTCCAATCTGCCATCGTCTCTCACAAATACCCCCCACCTGCCTCTATTATGTACGAAGGAGTCAGAGACATAGTTTAAAAATGGAATTGAGATCATCCACATTCATGCTTGGAATAAAAAGAAACTCCTTTCTGTGTCCCTCTGCCTTTTCTTTTTTTTCTTTTCTTTTTTTTTTTAAAGATCTTATTTATTTATTTGACAGAGAGACACAGTGAGAGAGGGAACACAAGCAGGGGGAGTGGGAGAGGGAGAAGCAGGCTCCCCGCTGAGCAGGGAGCCCAATGCGGGGCTCGATCCCAGGACCCTGGGATCACGACCCGAGCCGAAGGCAGACGCCTAACGACTGAGCCACCCAGGTGCCCCCCCCCTGCCTTTTCTATCACCCTTAATTTTGTCCCAGCATTATTCCTGTCTGAAATGACTCAAGTGCTTTCCTCTTCCTTGCCTGCCCCATGGACGGTAAAGGTCCATGGGAGCAGGCACCTCATCTCTACTGTTTAGGGTCAGCTCCCCTAGACCCACAATAACACCTGACACGCAGTGACTGTTCCAGACGTGTTGGTGAGCTAACAAATCCTGAATCTGGCCATCACAGGACCACAGCTCTGAAGAGGTTGTAAGTCTTATAGTACAAGTTTCCTGCCTGAAATAAAAGAAAAAAGGAAAATAACAGGGGAATAGAGCCATCCGTGAAACTCATGACCTGAGCTTGAGCAGGTCAGGCTTTAAAAAAAACTGAGGAAAATAAAAAGAGGTGGTCTCAGCCCCACAGGGATGGTGTTAAGGTCACTGGGGCCACCCAACTGGTTTTGAGGACCCAGTGCAAGGTCAGGGAAGGGGTATGTGGTAGTCCCCAGCTGATACCCCTACTGCTCCCTCTTCCTTTATTATACAACATGAGCCACCGTAGTCCTCAGGGTGTCAGGAACAAAGTTCCGGCAGGCTTTGGCTCTGCCTGGAATTACCGTGCTTCCTGGGCCTTGGATGCTGAAATATATGTCCCAAGCTCATGAGTCTACTTGCTTCCCCAGTGAACGAAATAATGAAGAAATGTGCACATAAATGTATATGGGTAACTAAAGTCAATGGTTTATCATTAAGTTTAAAAAACTTCCTAGGAAGTTAGAATTTTGAAGAAAATATAAAGTTGAAAATACAGTACTTGGCAAAAATAAAACAGCTAACTCAGAAGTTTTGATTTTGTAGTTTTAGTTTACTCTCAGATTGAGACACACCCTCCTTTGGAGGTCATAATGGAGCTATGAAGACTAAAGGTAAAAATATTTACAAGATAATTGGTTTACAACAATGAAAGAGTTAGCATCAAACCATAAAGCCATGATTAATCATTCACTTACAAAAATTCCCACCAAAGCATTTCTTTAAAACAGCTATGGATGGAAATCAGCAGACTCAGGAAAGGCTAAAAGTCAAAAGGTTTGGATTTCCAAGTTCTAGGACTTACTCACAAAGCCCTAAACTTCTATGCCTCAGTTTCTTCAGTGTAACAAGTAAAGATATTAATACCTTAATGGGTTGTTCTGTGAAGTTCAAATAAAATAATATAATATGCATTAGAAACAAAGTAGGTGTAACTGAGCACAAGGAGCAAATCTGGACCTGAGCTGGAAGTCGCTGCCTGTCTACAGCTATTTTTTTATTTTTTAAGATTTTATTTATTTATTTGAGAGAGAGAGAATGAGAGAGAGCACATGAGAGGGGTTAGGGTCAGAGGGAGAAGCAGACTCCCTGCCGAGCAGGGAGAACGATGCGGGACTCGATCCCGGGACTCCAGGATCGTGACCTGAGCGGAAGGCAGTCGCTTAACCAACTGAGCCGCCCAGGCGCCCTGTCTACAGCTTTATATAGGAATGGAGGCAAAAGCAGCAGGAACTTTACTTCAGGACACTTGGCATCCAGGCATTAGCAGCCATGAAATTATAATATAGGCAGATACATGGGAAATTGTAACTTTATGCTTATATGGCCACATGAATTTATACTTGATCAAAACCAGCAGAATGATTTGGAGTTTAAGAGCACCAGCTCTCTAGAGTCACATTGCCTGAGTGTGAATCTCAACTCTGTGGAGCTTTGAGCAAGTTCCTTAACTTCTTGGGTAGCCAGCTTCTATGACGATCCCCGGAGCTCTCTGTGGCTAACACTCTGCCCTTGCGTCATGCCCTTTCACATTGTATCAGGGCTGGCTTGGGTGAGCAATAGAATACAGCAGAAGTGATGGCGTATCGCTTCTGAAGCTAGGTCACAAAAGGCTCTGTGGCTTCCTACTTGGTTGCTCTCTTGGATCCTTCTTTCCATCCCGTGGAAAGGCCCACACGGTGGGGAACTGAGATGTCTAGCTAACAGCTACGTGACGGAGCTTGGACGTGGATCCACCAGCCCTGGTCAAGCTTTCAGATGACATCTTGATTAAGACCTCATGAGAGACCTGGAGCTAGAACCTCCCAGCTAAGCCACCGCCAAATTCCTGACCCACAGAAATTGTGAGATAACAAATGTTCGTCGTTTTAAGTGTTGGGGTAATTCATTATGCAGTAATAAATCACTAAAGCACCTCTCAAAGTAAAATTCACATTTCTGTAAAAATGGAGATGGTAATAGAACCTCTCTCAAAAGGTTGCCCTAAGGATCAAACAAGAAGTACGTTAAAAGCCTTCAGCCCAATACCTGGCACAGAGAGAACACATGATAACTATTATTACAGGTCCGCATGCCTTCTCTTCGGTAAGTGAGGTGGTCCTGCATGTGTTTACAGTCACGTTTCCCATGGGTGTCAGCACTTCGTTAAGTACATTGATCCAGCTCTAGTTAGTCATTTTACATTGTCTTTCTCTATCCATCGACTGGGCAGTCTTCCCTTTTCCTCTCTGATCACTTTTGGAATGAGAGGCAAGATGTGTATGAGAGAAATTTAAGGCACATACTGTGGCTAGGGAACCATAAGTGCTGACCTGAAAAAGACCAACCCACTGACCTCATGAGCACTTGACAAAGGTTGACAACAGTTAGCTGAGCTGGCTGAAGTCAACTCGAGCGGAACTCACTGTTTAGAAATTGTCCTCTGAAATATACAAAGCTTTCATTCAGGCTCACTTATGGGCTTTTAAACCTGGAACAGATCCTGGACTTCCTCGGACAAACTTCATAGTTGTTATCTTTTCTTTCTCTGATTATTCCTGTCTCCTTCACATTTGGGTTTCCTTTTATTACTGATGGATGCGTGAGCAAATTTCCTATGCAATGAAAGAAGATATGGAGGAAATTCACTGCTAAAGCAGTGAAAAGAACAAAAGAAGAACAGGTCTGTTTCTATCCCATAATAAAACTCAATAATAAAACTATTTGACAAATAACTCAACAATAAAACTATTTGATGAGTAACAACTCAATAATAAAACTATTTGACAAATTTTTCTTTCTTTCTTTTTTTTTTAAAGATTTTATTTATTTATTTGAAAGAGAGAGAATGAGAGACAGAGAGCATGAGAGGGAGGAGGGTCAGAGGGAGAAGCAGACTCCCCGCTGAGCAGGGAGCCCGATGCGGGACTCGATCCCGGGACTCCAGGATCATGACCTGAGCCGAAGGCAGTCGCTTAACCAACTGAGCCACCCAGGTGCCCTGACAAATTTTGCAAAAGCATAGTGTATAATATAATGTGAAAGGGGAAGTAAAGGGATCACAAATATTGACTCAGAGGTTTTATTACCAGTAAGCCATGAGGATTTCTATACTTCCATTAAGAGTAAAGTATATTTATCTATTTTACTGATGACTGTGGGAAACTGAATGTTTAAATGTAATATCCTTCTATAATAGGATATCTGAAGGGTTTAAAATAAAAATACAATCTTTTATTATATACACAGAAGGAGGTGAACTTTTAATTTTGCTGGACGAAATGCATAATTCCTGACCTCAGGGAGTTTTTATTCTAAAAAAATACTGTAGTATTAAACTTATGCCTCTCTGCCTCTCTCTCTCTCTCTCTTCTGGGTGTGTTTAGTTCTGCTAAAGTCAGTGTTTCATATGGAAACACTTAACCTTCTCTTAAAACAACCTCTCAGGGGATGAACTTGGTTTTGCTCATTTCATCCTCCTTCCTTTTGGCTGTTTATTTCTTAGCTTTCCACATGATCTAGGACTTTGTTTTTCTATCAAAATCTTCTTCTCTCCCCTTCCCTTCTTTTCTTCCCTCCTTTTCTTTCCATTCATCTTTCCTCTCTCCCACCTCCTATCCTCTTTCCTTCCTAGTACTTTTTTTTTTTTTAACTTTAAACCTAGATTGACAATATGGAGAACATTTCTTGGGTGGTGATTCTGGATTCTTTGTTAAGAATGCTGTCCTTCATTGTGGCACAGTCCAGGAATGAGACTGTTGATTTAGTGCAAATGCCACATTCCTGAGCTTTCATTTATGATAAAGCAGCAGTTGAAACAAGATGATTTCTCTTTTCTCCTGAAATATATATATGTGTGTGTGTGTGTGTGTGTATATGCATATATATATATATATATATACATATATATATATATATACATATATATATATATACATATATATATATATATACATATATACCAATTAAGAAATATGGGAAGAGAAGTACTTGGGTGTTGTTTCTTAAGTGTAAATAAAGCACACAATGAAACCACATATCCACCCAGTTGCCCAAGAGGCATCCTTAGCCACCCTCCCATTCCTTTTACGAAGTCTAATTGTTCACATTTTTGAGTAGCTTGATAGCCTTCAAATTCTGCTCTGCACCATCACTCTTCTGGGACACTTCCCTGTTTCCCCTCTAGCCTTGCTCCACTCAACCCACATTCCCACTGTCAGGCCCAACAGTCCAGGCATGCACAAAATTCTCCAGTAGTTCTCATCATCTGCAGGTTAAAATCAACTCCTTTTGCTTCTGCCCACCCTGCTCTTCTGCTAGGAGTCCTTTTATGATCCAATTAGAGGATGCGATCTTGTGTCTCTGTGACTTGTAAGGCATTTATATTTTCAGGAAAACCTTATCTCCAGACACTGATATTAACTATTCGAGCATCCCTATAGAAGAAACTTCTCCTGAGAAGACTTCCTTGACATTCTAATCCACAGGGAAGTTTGCTCAAGTCTCTCTAAATTATTTTATTGAATCATAATGCTTTGATGGAGACACATGAATCTCTGGAAAAGTCCCATCAAAAGACTGTTCTTGAAATATTTGTCCAAATTTCTTTTGGGGAAGAGACTAGGTGTGGTTTAAGGGAAATGACAAGGCAGCCCCTCCCCAGTCTGCATGCCCCACCCAGCAAAGCAAAATCCCCCATAGTTAACTTGACCAAACCCCCTAGATGGCAGTTGCATGACCCAGGCCCCTAGGCTATTTCACTGCCTATTTCAAGTGGCTTATCAAAGTTCAGTGTTCCTTCCAACTTTCCTTAAGGAAAGTTCTGATAATTACAGTTTTACACCCATCCTTCCAGTGATGCTGTGGTGCCTCAATGATGTTCTGGAGACAAATGGCCTATCCAGGTTACTTTGATTTTTTTGCATATTTGTCTCCCAGTAGATATAAACCTCTTGAGGTCAGAGGTATTTATAAATTTTAATCTTTGTATTTGCAGCAAGTAGCACAATGCCTGGGACATAATGTCAGCCATGTGAATATTTATTGATTGTATGGATGACCCATTTTTTTTTTTGGTAAGATTTTATTTATTTGAGAGAGAGAGAGAAATCACAAGCAGGGGCAGAGCGTAGAGGGAGAAGCAGACTCCCCACTAAGCAGGGAACCTGATGTGGGACTTGATCCCAGGACCCTGAGGTCATGACCTGAGCCAAAGGCAGATGCTTAACCAACTGAGCCACCCAGGCACCCTGAATGACCCGTTCTTACAACTAAGCTTTGTGTGTGTGGTTGTTTAAATATACAAAGTATCACTTTATGAAAACAGTTATATTTTAACACAAAGTCAAACGTAAGGGAACTGATGTCTGCCATTGGATTATCTCAAATGGTGGTAACCATTGCTTTCTTAACTAAAAGTCATTATCAATAGGTCAGCACACTCAGGTATTTAACCTTTGGTACCTTTGCCCTGGCCCTGAAATTGCCAGGCAAACAATTCTTGACAGCTTCACAAACTAATTCTGAACTGTCCCCTTGAAATCTGGAGAAGAGCCCTCAGTGTGTGAGCACTGTCTGCACATTTCCTGGTTGACTAGACCATCCAGAGAGAATGCTTCAGTTGGCTGACTAGAATGTGTAATACTGAAACGAAAGTAAATATTTACTTAAAAGGAAAGTAAGGCCAGAAGAAACCCAAACTAGATGTTCTCACTTGTTTGCATCCAATAATGTGTATCCCATTACATGAACGTTTTATAGTAAGAGCTAGAGTTGAATTGAGTCAGGCAAGCTAAAAAAATGAAGGCGGCTTTAAATGAAAGAATCCACCAAACATCACTGATCCCACCCCCCTCTGAATATTACCATGTACACCAGCTTTATGATTTACTATGACATATTTCTATAAATGGTCAAGTAGTTTTTTCTGCATCTTAACTCTCTGATTAATGCATTTTCATCGTCCCAGAAGGTAAAGAACCTGGGTTCCCCATGTAGTCTTTTCTCAAAACTGTATTTTGGGGCTTTGCCTTCTCTTATTTTTTTTTTCCCTCCTTTTATGACATCCCTACTACTGTTTGAAGTCTTTAAACGCCACATCTTTTCCTTTGAAGGTCCCAGCTACAAAGGTTTTTTTTTTTTTTTAATTTAAATCATACTAAATTTAAACATTTAAACTTGAATTTAAGAAAAAGAAATCCTAAGACTTTTCCTTGATTGCGGGAAGTATGTATTTATGATACAAGGCTCTCGCAGCCTGAACACTGGAGACCCCACCAAGGGCATCTAGCCACTCCCTAGAAGCAGCAACAACCCCAGGGAAGCCTCAGCTACAACCTGGTGCACTGGTCCAAGCCCCCAGCAAGATCCTTAGTTCTCCGTGTGCTTAGTGTGGTAAGACAGAACCCGGTCCTGGTCTCCAATTGTCTTATCTTTTGCAAATGTTTCAAACTTACTACCTTTGTTCAGCAGAACCACGGGCACGGTGATGACGGTGACGAGCGCAGCGAGCCCCAGCAGTCCCAGGAGCACCTTCCACGGCGTCTGCAAGCCGGTCAAATCGTATCCAGTTAGAGCGAGCCCTTTGGCCCCAGTCTGGCAGAGGCAGAGTGTCGGGGCCCGCGCTGCACCCTAGGCGGCGGGATGTGCCCATGGGCGAACATCCAGAAGAGGGGCACAGTGGGCTGAGAGGGTTTGGAGTGCGGAGGTTGCAAGAGCGGTTGCTCTTGAACTTGTGGCATCAGAGCACATTAGCGTTTGCTTCTCTACGGCCTCTTGCACGTCAGAAGCCGAGTGAGGGAGAAGCCAAGTGAGGATTCGAGCGTGCGTTTTATGGGTGGCTCTCTGCGTCCTCCCAGGCTTCGCGCCTGGTACTAGCAGAAACCCCGGGGGGCCGAGCGCCAGGCGGGGGCTCTGGGACGTCCCTTCACCTGTCACAGGGTGGCCCTGGAGCTTCCACCGAATAGGAGCCCGTGGTCCCGTTCCTCGAGCTTCGGGGTCAATTTGGGGGAGAGTCTGGTGAAGAAGCACCTACAACGCGACCCTGGGGTTAGGGAAAGGCGCTACTCAACTCACCTTCATCGTCGGTGTGGGCCCGGAACTGAGTGTTCGGAGCAGGAGCGCAGGCAGAAGTCAGGCGAGCCGCAGAGACCCGCGTCCAGCTCCGCCGCTCGGGACCGCGGAGTCACTCTGCGCTCCCAAGTTTCTGCCCCGAGTTAAACATTAGTGAGTGCCCAGCCCGCTCGGTATAAAGGCCGCGGGCAGGCCGCGGGCAGGATGCCGGCGAAGGAGCGCCGGGCGCCGGGCACTGGCATCCCGGCCGGAGGGCGCCCGAGAGGCGCCTCCCCCGTGTGTAGGGCGCTGGGCGGCAGCCGGGGAGCACAGGGTGCAGGGCCGCCGGGACGCGCGGGCGGGGTTGCGAGAGCCGGAGCCGGGGTGAGCCCGCGTCTGGCACCCGGCGCGCACACGGTGGTCCGCCCTAGCGGAAAGGGACCTTGGCGCTCGGCTCCCATGGGGTCTGCAAACTCGCGGCTTACTGCTGGCAGCCCAACTAAAACCCAGGCCTCTGTTTTTTTGCTAGTGAAAGTCTATTGGGAAGTAGTGGGGTGTTTAAAGCTTCTGGAAGGCAAAGGGAGAGAAAAGGTGATTGTGTCTTTGTGAATGGCTCTTAAAGGCTAAGTATCTGAATTCACCCTCCGTAGGGAATTTCCAGCTTGTCTTGCAGGCTTACCTTCTCATCAAGATGCCAAAAATAACAAAAATACTTATGTGGAACATACTTCTTCCCGGGAGCTGCTCTAAGCATTTACTGTGTTTATTTTACAGGGAGAAAGCCTAGGCACAGAAGGGTTAAGTTACTTGTCCAAGTCGCTCAGCTAGGACGTCCTGGAGCCTGAAATCAGAATCCATGTTCTTAACCATCGCTTCACACGGCTTCTCATCTTTCAGTCTTGCAAAGAGAGTTTAGGAAGGAGAAAAAGGTTGGATGTGGCTTCTCCCTTCCTCAGCTCCCCGCTGTGCCCTGTAGGTTCATTCCTTTCTCCCTCCCTTCCTGCCCAGTAGGTTCCTTTCATCCTTCCTTCCTCCCATCCTCTGTGGCATTTATTACCATTTATTCTGCCCACTCCCCAAATATTTGAGTGGTTGCAAGGTGCCAAACCCTCTTCTGGTTGCTGGAGAGAGAGAAGTGGGACAAGATGAGGTCTGTGCATTTGGCACTTTCAGTATAAAATACTCTGGTAAACATTTGTTCCTTTCTTGAGGATAAGTACTCCCACCCCCTTAAAGGCCTCTCCAGCTTGGGTTCACTGCCGCTGAAAAGCAAAGCCTCAGTGTCCATAGTTAGAGGTAAAAGATGAAACATGCAAAGTCCTGTGGGACATTAACACATGGTTATGAATAAATTCAAGTTTTCATCCTTTATCTCAAGTGCTGACTTTCCTTCTAAGCTCTGGACCCCTGGTTGCTCTTGATACCTGCATATGTTCACCCACACCCCCCTCCAGGGGCTCAAACTGAACTCTTCACCTCCTTTGTCAGTTTCTCCCTGCCCTTCTCTGATCATCTCTGTCTTCATTAAAAGTGTTCCTGTTCAACATTCACAAAAACTGAAAACTTCGGTCATCTCAGGTTTTCTTCTCCATTCTCCTACTATATTCACTTGGCCATCAGTTCCTCTCAAATCTGCCTTTACAAGTGTATCTCAAATCCATCCACTCCTCCCTTTCCCACCTGCTCAGAAGGTGAGTCAGTAGGGCTACTGGAGCCTGTGAGCTGGGGCTGTGAAAAGAGCCATCCAACAAGACTACAGGAAATGGTGCCATGCTGGGGGCTCAGTGTTCGCCTCTGCTGGGGGAGGGAAGCCACAAGTCACATCGGCCTTGGGGAGGGAAGGCAATACGGCTGAGCCCATGCTTAACCTCCATGCCTGTATCAGGGCACTGTACATTCAGCAAGGGGAAGCTGGAGGGAGGTTGGCTGATATCCACGGGATGGATGATCCTGTTCTCTGGAGGGTATTCCATGAGACACAAATAACCTTCCCACTCTTCCCACGTCAAGATACTCCTTCCCAAATCGCCCCTATCCCAACTTCTTTATCACCAGTCTTTCAGTCTTGTTTTTTTTCCGAGTCCCTAAGGAACCAGCTGGCCAACACATTAGCCACCTCCTATGAGTCAGTGTTGATCTTGTATCAGGCCGTCTGTCTTTCCAGACAAAATGGAAAAACAGCTGTAATAAGAGTTCTATCCCTTAGGAAGATTTCTCTTCTTACCGTATTTCAGGGTATCCCTGAGCGGGTCTGTGACCGGGAGGCATCCACTTGGGATTGGTGCCGGCTCACTTTGCATATACGGCTGGCTCTTCCCTCCTGTTGCCTGGCTCTCCAGAACTTTCTGTGGAGCTGCAGGTGTGTGCTCAGCGAGAGACATGGAAGCGTTGAGGAAGCCATCATGAAGCCTAAGCTCTCTGCTCATGTGCTTTTCTTGTGCCTGCTCGACCATTTAGGCTCTTCGGCCGTATCTTAAAAATACCATTTTCACTTCACGGGATGCCGCTCCTCCAGAAAAGACATGTTGGAGTCCTAATCCCCAGTATTTCAGAAAGTGACCTTATTTGGAAATAGGGTCTTTACAGAAGTAATCGGGTTAAAGAGAAGTACTTAGGGTGGGCTCTTATCTAACATGACTGGTTTTAAGAAGGGGGAAGTTGGACACAGAGACAGACATGCACACAGAGAAGATGAGGTAAAAAAAAACACAAGTTGATGATCATCTCCAAGTCAAGGAGAGAAACTTGGAACAGGTGCTTCTATCACAGGCTCAGGAGGGGCCAACCCTGCTGATCCCTCGATCTGGGACTTCCAGCCTCCAAAGCTGTGAGATAATATATGGCTGTTGTGTAAGCAGCCAGCTTGTGGTACTTTGGTACAGCAGTCCTAGCAGGCTAATGTGCTTGGCATTCCCTGATCATGCGCTCTGTCTCTACCAGGACCCTCTAGAAAGAGAGGAGTTGATCTTCATGTAGTGAATAATTGTTGACTGCTCTAGCCAAAGTTTAAGATGGGTCCAAAGTTTTGGGGGTGTTTTATTACACATGGATAGATAATTAATAAATTGGCAAAGAGGGCATGACGTGGTTCTAAAAATCCTAGGCATATACTCGGTGATTCTCTTCTTGGGGCTTGCCAGAGGCTTTGTACAGGATCTCTAGCTGCCACCGACATGTCTAATAACTATTGTGTCTGTTAGGTCATTAAGATCCAAATATCAGAGCAGTCTCAACTTGGGAGCCCTCTCTTGCTCCAGGCTCCATTCAAAATAGACTGGCTTAGAGGCTACTGAGCAAATGGGTTGGAGAAGCACATCCAGATGTGGTATATTATTTCTCCCAGATCTGAAGAGTTCTGGCAAACATTGTTCCTCTTCGTGGTGGGCATACAAGGGATAGTGCCTTGTCTTTCACTTTAGAGGGGATAGGCTGACCCACTCCAGACTACTGAATTCCTTGAAACTTCGCACAATTTTCATGGGATTTACCCTCTACTCTGTGGCCATATTCGTCTTACTACAGCACTTAAAGAAATTGCTCCTTATTGTACTTAAGGTCCAATTAACATAATGTTACCCATGTGATGGACCAGTGTGATGTTCCATGGGATATTAAGATGATCAAGGTCCGAGACCATACTATGACAGAGAGCAAGAGAGTTGACGTAACTCTGAAGTAAGATGGCAAAACTACACTGCTGACCCTTCTAAATGAAGGCAAACTCTTTTGGACAGTACTATTAATTAGATCAAGAAAAAAAATATTCTTCAGGTTAATAGCACCCAGATACTAGGACTGTGTTGTTGGACCCAGTAAAATAACACCCTGGAAATGGCAGCTGAGATTGATTATCATTTTCCAGAATTCATCTTACTTTTGCACTGGCTGAACAGGGAAATTTATTGTGTATAGGATAGAGAATAAGCATTCTTGCATTTTTTGGGTTCTTAGGTAATGACATTAATCTCTGTACTCACCCAGGGATGTGGTATTACTTTTGCTTTTACCATTTGGATGTGGAGGAGGGACAGTTCCAGGGGCTTCCTCTTGTTCTTTCTTACTATAATGTCCCTTCATGAGCCAGGGAGTGCAGAGTCTAGAAGCTGAAAAAGAAAGGAATTCTCCCCTGGAGCCTCTAGAAGGAATGCACCTCTGATGATACCTTGACTTTAGCCCAGTAGGACCTCTTTCAGACTCCTGACCTCCAGAACTGTAAGATGACACATTTATGATGGCTCAAGCCCCCAGGTTTGTAGTTTCTTATTATAGCAGCAAGAGGAAACTAAGACACCACTGGACCATAGTGGTGTTTTAACTCCATAGAAATGAGTATAAACCTAGGGCCAGTGTTTAGTAACTCCTGGGAGGTCTGAGCATGTCCCTTTTAACAGGTCATTTTCAAAGTTAACTGTACATCACGTGTCCTCCCAAGGAAGACTTGGAAGAAGACGATGTATTCAGTGTGGCAGCTCTGCAGGCTCCTTCCTCAAAAAGATCTGGCCTTCATTTCAAACATGGCGTTCTGGCCTGAGAATGCACTGGTTTGAATCTGAAAACGTGATGGGAGGCCATGAATTCCTATTGTGGCAACTTAAGGGAGATTTCTGTCCCAGACCTAGAATTTTTCTGACTGCTTAAATCCAGCCCTAGTTTAGAATGCTGCCCATCTCCTTCATTCTTAAGTACCTCATGATAAGTGAACCACCATCATTGCGGGTGAAACACTCTGGTTACCATGTTATCCCTGTGGCTGTTGATGGGAATAACCCCTTTTAAGAACCCTGAGTGTTGGGGGTGGGGTCACCTAGAGAGCGCTATTGCCCTGCAAAGATGCAGCCAACGTCAGATTGCAGCACAGAGTAGATAAAAAGCAGAAGGATTAAATAGTTTGGTCCCTTTCTCCTACTTCTCTTCAATACCTTGCTGATATTGGCTGAACCCAACTAAAGGCAGAGGGCGAAGGAGCCTGGATACTGGGGCAAGCTGTCTGTAGGGGTCAGCTGTATAAGGCAGTGGGCAGGGAAGGTAAGGTTGAGGAATGAATAGGAGGGTCCAAATGAAAAATAACCAAATAAACAGCCCAACACCATTATAGTGTATATTATTTGCTAAATCATCTCTTCATAAAAGTTGGAAATGTTCCATTTATTCTTTTATCATTTTCTTCCATCCTTCATTCTCTAGGGCCTAGGGAAATGCTCAGAACACAACAATAGTCAATGTATTGAAAAAATGAAAACATGAAATGATAAATGAAGAAAAAATATCTCAAATCTCTCTCTGTGTTCTTGGGGGTTGGAACCGGAGGCATGGAAGAAATGGGATCTCACATGTAGAAAGGAAGGAGAGAGGGAAGTTGCTGAAGGCAGAGGGAGTGCTGAGGGAACTGAAGAGATTTTCTTCCTTGGCCTTGGCTCTGGAGGATAAGTAAAGTAAGTACAAAGGTTTTTATTTGTTCTTTTGTTCAGTGGACAACTACCCTCCACATAATCTGCCCCACTTATCTGGGAATGAACTCCTGCTGCCCAAGCCAAATCTCACATCTCACCTCCTTTAAAATCCAGATTAAAACTCACTTTGCAGGTTACCTTTAACATTGACCTCATCTGTTTCTGTCCGATTTTCTGCTTTTCCTAACAACCATAGTTTGGAAGATTATTCTGCTTGTGTTCTAGATGGAACTTACTTACAACAAAATATCTACCAAGAGATACATAAAAGATAGACAGCTAGCTGGGTAATTTTATGGACTTAGATATAAGGAAAGAAGAAATTTTGAGCCAGAGGAATAACTGCACTCAAAGGCTGAATGAGAAAATTGGAGGATCTTCAGGGAATATCTATTAGGTTTAGTTTTACCAGGATATAGGGTGTTTGAGAGTGTTGGGAAATAAAGATCAGTTGTGGAATATTCTTCAGTCTCAAATTCAATATTCAGCACATACTAGGGAGCCACTGCCAAGTTTTTGCCAGAGAAAGGAACCAGGTCATGCTTCAACTTCAGGTGTGAGAATCAGGCAGTAGTATATGCTGGATGGGTAAGAGAGAGAACAACTGGAGAGGGGATGAAGGTCAATAAGCTCCATGTTGCGTAATTCATTGGCCAGGTGCTTCCCTTTGTGAAGCTTGTCATAAAAGAATTTCATCATGTTGATTTGTACTTCACTATAACTCTCTAAAAACTGTTTCTCAGCTGTGGTTTGGGGTGTTTTCCTTGCCCCAGTTAACAATAATACTAAATAAGGGGTTCTTGTCACACTTGGTGGTCAGGAAAGGCCTTTTGCTACCTGTTAGACTAGACACCAGCCTAAGTGGGAGGAGACTTCTATGCTCTTCTGTTACCGGTGTCCTTTGGAGTCTGTGGTTTTGTTGGTTTTGTTTTCTTTTAATTTGGAGAATTTGCTTATTTTAGTCCCTGACTTAAGAAATAATTCTATGGCTTTACGAGCAAATGTGTTTGAGATCCTTAAAACCACATTCTCACAACGTGGCTGTGGCTATGGTGACCTCTCCTCCTTAGTGTTTCCCAGACTTTAAACATGTGGCGGGTGTGCTGCTGGCGACACGTATTTATGAGACTGGAGTTAGTGGTGGGGTGGAGTGGCCGGCGGGGCGGGGGGGGGTGCTGTGGTTGCTATAATGGAAGGGAATAAGTCACAGGACCAGTAGAACATGGCTAAGGGTCCCAAGCTAAACTAAGAAGAGAGATGTCATTGGCCATGGGAGGGACCCCCCCATTCTCTTCTGAGTGGTAAATCACATAATCAGAAAGTCCTACGTCAGAGGGCTTCCTGATTTTGTTGTGTACTGTTTTCTGGATTATAATAATAAGGGGGGAGAAAAGAGTCCGTGCTTGTAATGGACTAGCATGAAAACTAAGTCTGTCATTTCTGTTTTTTCTTTTTTTCTTTTTTTTTTTTTAAGATTTTATTTATTTATTTGACAGGGAGAGAGACAGCGAGAGAGGGAACACAAGCAGGGGGAGTGGGAGAGGGAGAAGCAGGCTCCCCGCTGAGCAGAGAGCCCGATGTGGGGCTCGATCCGGGGACTCGAGGATCATGACCTGAGCCCAAGGCAGATGCTTAATGACTGAGCCACCCAGGCACCCCCATGTTTTTTCTTTTTTTAAAAGATTTTATTTATTTATTTGACAGAGAGACAGCGAGAGAGGGAACACAAGCAGGGGGAGTGGGAGAGGGAGAAGCAGGCTTCCCGCTGAGCAGGGAGCCCTATGCGGGCCTTGATCCCAGGACCCCGGGATCATGACCTGAGCCAAAGGCAGACGCTAAACGACTGGGCCACCCAGGCACCCCAATTTCTATTTTTTTTAATTTGTGGTAAAATATATATAACATAAAATTTATCATCTTAACCATTTTTAGGTGGACAGTCATTTCTTTTTACCTAGAGTAGTTCAAAGTTTATCATGTAATTTTATTTATTTATGTATGTATTTACTTATTTGTTTTAAATATTTTATTTATTTATTGAGAGAGAGAGAGTGCCTGTGCGTGGGTGAGCGGGGGACGGGGTAGAGGGAGAGGGAGAAGCAGACTCCCCGCTGAGAGGGAGCCCAACATGGGGCTGGATCCCAGGACCCTGAGATCATGACCCCATCTGAAATCAAGAGTCGGAGGCTTAACCAATTGAGCCACCTAGGCGCCCCAATTTATTGTGTAATTTTAGCGGGTTAAGCTTAGAATTCTTCATTTATGACTCTCCTTTTTCTTGCCAGGATGGTGGAGTTCAACTTCATTCCTCTCATCATATACTTTCTGGACTGGCATCTGGTTTCTGCTGCTTGAGCGGCTCTTCATAAAGGAGATACGGCATGGAAAAGAGTACTCTGTGGAAAATTGGATCTTCTTAATGATACCACATGGGAGTCTTTGCTATGGGTGTATGCAGAGAGCTTTATTCTGGTGATATTCCCCATGCTTTGAGAGAAGAAAGGACAGTAGTTGTAGTATTTCAAACAGAAACTAAACCAACTGGGAAAAAGTTTGAAGAGCCAGAGATTGCAAGGCAAATGCAGTCTAAGAGGGATGGTCGGATGCTATTTAGCTCGGTGGCTGGAAAGAATAGTTTTAGGTAGAAGCATTTACAAAGGCTCTATAGCATGTCTCTCATTTTTTTTTTTTTTTTTAATTCTCTACCCTTCCCCACTCCAGACCAGTTTTACTATTTTAGATATTTTTTTTCTACCAACTCCCCATGAAACTTAAAGACCGGAGATACAATGTACGTTTCTTTATGTACTATATGTTCCCTATATATCTGTGCTTCATATATAAGAAGAGTAATTTATTTATTTATTTATTTTTGCCCCCAAGAACCACTCCTCCTGATATTGCCCTCATTGAGAATGCTTGCTGTATAGTTAATGCATAGTTCCAACACGAATGTGGCAATTACTCAGGATCAGCAGACTGGTATTACTCCTTTAGAGTGTGGGTTCCAGCATATGATAGCTATACTGAGTTCATTCTGGGAAAGCTCTGAAATCTTAATGCTGAGAAGCTGCATACACACACAGATAATGGCCAGACCATATATGACAATTGGATTCTGACTCACAACCTCTACAGCAACCTGCCCAGAGTGGCCAGGTTTCTAACTTGGAACTAACCAAAAAAAGATCAGTATGCTCTCCAATCCAATCTTGCAAGATATTCCACTTCTAGTTAGCCTGCCTCCTGTTTTCCCATGCCAATAATTTCCAATCAGAACATACTTGAAGTCCCCCTGCTTTTTTCTTTTTTTTTTTAACTTATAAAGCACTCCCACTCCCCTGCCTGCCAATCCATCCAAATGCCAAGTGATGGTGGTTGTTCAAGTTCTGAAAATATAGCCTTTGATTTTTCTTATTTGGGTGGTCTTTGTTTATTTCCATAATATGTAATGAAGGTATAACCTTGGAAGGCCTTATATGTTTAAAAAGACACCATAAATAATAATTCTCTCATTTCTCTATTCCAATATTTCAGCAGCAAGCATACCTTATTCATTGGTATTTGTTTTCTCTGACCTCCCCAAAGGCTGTTATAACATCATTTGTCTAGTCCTTTATCAGCCACAGTTATCTTAATAATTTGAATGACGTGCCCACATTTTGTGGCCATTTGACTGTAGCAGTTATAATATTCAAAGATGCTTGGAAATAGAGGCAAGTGCTAAAAAACATAGGTAAGTCACTCAGTAGGAGTCTTATATAGAAAAATACATGACTACTGAGTTTGTTGAATACTTAATGTTAACTTTGACTTTGATGGTGCCCAGGCAAAGGTTCAGTGCTCAAGTGACTACTTCTTGAGGATTTCATTACAACTGTTTTATCTCTTCAAACAAAAACAAAAAAAACCAAATGTTTATTTCTTTCTAGTTAAGACTTGTCGTCACATCCCCCAGTGTGTTAGCGCTAGTATGCTGGCAGCCAAACTATAAAATAGTTCAAAAGAAACAATGGATTATGAATTTGATTAGAAGTGTTAAAAACAAAATTCAAATGAGTAAAGTGGAAGATCTAATTGGCTTTATTAAATAATTCATCAATCCAACAGCATCTCATCCGGCAGGTAAAAGGAAGCTCAGAGAAGTTGTACATAATGGAAGGTTTTTATAGGAAGGAGGGTGGGACAAGGAAGTTATTAACAAAAGAAAAAGAGAGGATTATTCCAGGTAAGGTAACCTTCCCTTAGGGGGAAGGGCGGGGGAATCTTTTGAGGTGGATTACCTCGTTTTCCTTCTGGGGATGGTGAGTCCATGTGACAGATTACCTGATTGGTGCTTATCAGAAAATTCCCGACTGTCCCATGAAGACTACATATCTGGAGGAGATTGGAACTGCAACTAGATTAGATATTAAGTCTTGGTTTGGTAACTTGGTTTGTGTGGTTCCATTTTGGGTTTGTGGCGTTCTTTTTTTTTTTTTTAAATGTTTTATTTATTTATTCATGAGAGTCAGAGAGGGAGAGAGAGAGGCAGAGGCAGAGGGAGAAGCAGGCTCCCTGCCTAGCAGAGAGCCCGATGCGGGACTCGATCCCAGGACCCCGGGATCATGACCTGAGCCGAAGCCAGACGCTTAACCATCTGAGCCACCCAGGCGCCCTGTGGCGTTCTTTTTAACAGAAGATTGATTCTAAATCAGGTCATGTGGTTATGAGTAACATCACAAAGACCACCCAAAGTCATTTGGATAGAAACTAGGTGATGGCCATGAATATTGCCATCAGAGGTTCCTCAATGGGCAACTCAGGGCTCTGGCTTCTACGAGGAAGACCAAAAAACTTCAACATGGAGGGGCGCCTGGGTGGCTCAGTCGGTTGGGCGGCTGCCTTTGGCTCACGTCATGATCCCCGGGTCCTGGGATCGAGCCCCGTGTCCGGCTCCCTGCTTGGTGGAGAGCCTGCTTCTCCCTCTCTCTCTGCCTGCTGCTCTGCCTACTTGTGCTTTCTCTGTGTCAAATAAATAAATAAAATCTTAAAAAAAAAAAAAACAACTTAAACATGGTAAATCTATTAGCAGATTTACAATATATATTTTAGGAAATATTATTATGCAGATTTACAATGTATATTTTAGGAAAACTTTTTGATATTCTGATATACAGAATACATATATTTTGATAAACATTTAGCTTTAACTCAGCCAAGGTTCATGCTTACTGAAATGTTCCTTTGCCAGCCAGTGTACCGGGAGTCTCACAGTGAACACGTCAGGCCCATCGCGGAGATCACAGTGTTTACAAATGAGTTTACAATTGCTAATCCATCCAAGCTTGCTAGCAAAATCCATGACCAAATTCTGGAGATGACTGGGCTTTACTGGCCCCCCAAAAACATTTTTTTTTTTTTTTTTTTTGCAGGGAGGCTGGGGAAGAATATTAGAACTCCCAGAGGCCATGAGAATGCCACTGAGCTATGGCTCTGATGTTTTGAGTGAGACAGTCCACTAGGAGCCTCTCCTTCTATTTCCTGCCCGGGGATTGCTGTCTTCTCTTTTCATTGTCCCTTCTTTGCCAAGTATCCCCTGGCATAATCTCTCCTCCGAGTGAGTTCCCTCAGGCAAAAGCCTCACCTCTCCACCCCTTTCTCCACTCACAAACTCCATTTAGTCTGATGAGCAGACATGATTGGACCTACACTTTTATCAAGACTTTTGAGGCCGGAGCCCTTCCTGATTCTCCAAAGTGGTGACAAATACACCTCTGTCACTGCCTTTACTATATTATATCGAAATGACCTGTTGTCTTTCTGTCCCTCTTACCCTGCTTTGACGGTGGCAGACATGTTTTATTATTATTTGTATTTCCAGAAACTACAGCAGGTTTGGTCTGGAGTGAACTCAGGAACGTACCAAAACCATGATCACAGAAACAACTGCTTCTTCCAGCCTCTCGACATACCACCCAGAAGGCAGCGAGGAGAAGAGGAAAGAGTGATTTGAAAGTCAGACAGACAAGCCTGGGTCTGTCATCCAATTATTATATGCCCGTGGGTCTTTTTTTTAACCTACTTCACAGAGTTGTGGAGATTTAATGAGATAATAAATGAGTAATTTCAGCTACTCCCAGAAGCTTTCCATGTTGATGATTTCCGCACATCTCTCTTTAGCTGGGATCTCTCTGCTGGATCCTGAGCTCTCGGATGTCCCAGCCTGGCTCACTCAGAAGCCTATCGGAGGCAATGTGGCCAACAGTAAGCTGATCATTCATTATTGCTGGCACCGCCCATACTCACTCCCCAAGGGCCCCCCCAAACACCAAGTTTGCTCCTTCTCCCTCAGGCCTCACCTCCGCGAGAACTATCACCTGCTACGTTGCCCAAACCAGAAACCCAGGTGTCTACTCATTCCTGACCTTACACAGCAGCCTCTTTAATATCTCTGCTATTTGTCCACACCCCTCTAAGCTCAAGACCCTCCCATTAGTTTAGGCCTTCCTCTCTTCCCATCCTAGTCGCTGCAGCGGCCTCCTCTGACGGGCTTCTCCTCTTGTATTTTCAGTCCAGTGCAGCCTCCATCACTTTCCTGTTTACAGTTAATGGCTTCTCCTGCTGACAGATAAAGCCGGAGTTCCTTTTCATGATCTGATCTCTGCTTAACCTTCCTTCTTACCGCTTCTCCCAACCCCCCCACCTACGCTAAGCTAGGGGCACTTCTAAGCATTGCTGCTCTCTCCTTCGCTTCCAAATCTTCAAACACGGTGCTTCCTCTGCCCGGTACTCCATTCCCCGTTTTTTTAATCGGGCTAAATCCTACTCAGCCTTCTGGACTGGGGTGCAAGCTCCTCTGAGAAGCTCTGTCCACCACCCCTCCGAGTGAGGTGCTTTGCCTCTGTGCTCCTAGAGAGCCTCATGCCTCACTTCTTTTAACTAAATGCTCTCACTCCGTAATGTAATTATTGTTAATCTTAAAAAAGCAAAACCAAAAAACCCTGTTGGTTACTTTACCAGCAAAAAATGGGTTTATATGGGAAAAGCAGAGAATTGCCATTGCACCCCAGCTAGCTATGGCAAAACCATAGGCAAGTCTTCAGAACAAAGGAGAGAAACACGCTTTTATAGAGGAAAGGGGGGCGTTGCGAGGGGCTTTCATAAACAAAAAAATCTATTGGAGTAAACTGGGAGTTCGAAGTATAGTGGCCCTTCATTGGCTGAGTTGCACAGTCTCTCATTGTTTGGGCTCCTGAGGGGGTGGCGGGGACTTCTTCGCGCTGCTGGGATAGTAAAGTGGTATCCGTGGAGTGCAAGGTGCGTCTCTTCCTCTTCGTTTGCGGGTGATGAGCAGTTGTGGGGCGTGGAAGCTCCCCCGGCCAGCCTTCCGACTCCAATCTAAACAAGACGTCCTTCTATCAACGTTCACAGTATCTAATGTAATAATAGCTACGGGCCCCATGTTATGTACTAGAGATTCTTCTAAGTTCTTTACTTGCATTAGCTCACCTAATCCTCCCAGCCACCCGATGCCATAGGTACTGTGATCACCCCTACTTTACAGATGACACACAGAGAGGCAGACGTTCCTCCCAGTATCACACAGCCAGCATTTGGACCCAAGAGGCCCGACTCCAGTCCACCTAATTATCTACTATGCATTTTTGTATGCAGTGAGCTCCAAGGATTTTGTCTACGTTGTTCACTGATGTACTCTTCAGGGCCTAGAATAAATTCTGGCATGTAAAAGCTGCTCATAATGTGTTTACAGACTCACTGAATGAATAAATGCTAATTCATTTGTGTCCCTCCCTTCTGAAGGGCCAAGGACTGGGTTTTATTCTGTTTATTTCCAACAGCTGGCCTGGTACCTGGCACATAATAAAATTGTCAAGCTCGTCTTGCTGTGTAGATTCATTGCCACTCTGAGTTCTAAGAGGCTCTTTTGCCCCGTGCTTTTTTGAGACCCTGCATCCACCCTACCACTCCATAACACACTTTGCTGCATGTCAGTTTTCAGTGTATATAAAAAAATCTGGTCAGCTGCCGCTTGACAGCTGGAAAAACAGAGCTGCGCTGGAGCCAAACGATTTTGTGCCTCAGATAAGCAGGGAGGAGAGCCTCCTGCCTCATGCGGGTATGTGGGCAGAGGACTGAATCATCAAGTTCTTTGCGTTCCTTGGAAAAAGATAACTCAAAGGAATATTACACAACATGGAGAAATGGGGACTAAGCAGACACATGGAAATGACTAAAATGGTGGAAAATACAATCCTCGAGGCTAAAAATAGTTGTGAGAGGAAAAAGCTGTGGACCAATATTCCAGTGCCCCGAAGGTCCGTGCGTGAACAGGTTCCATTGTGAAGGATGTTAAACAGATGTTCGCAGGAAGAAAGGAATGTACGTGCCATAATCTTAAACTGCCCTTTGAGGAGCTGAGACAGAGGGGAGAGTACAACTTCTCTAGGGGGAAGACAGCCTGGGCTTCCGCAAACCCTTACAAAAGGATATCCTCAAGTGGCACGTGACCCAGGAAGAAGGCAAGGGGGTCCAGGGTAGTAGGTATATTTGGCAATTTTCCTTTCCTTAGATTTAAAGTCCCAACAGATTTTTTAAAATGCATTGCAGAATTTCTCTAGAAACTTTGAAAACTTTGGGTAGGGTGGGGGCGGGGGCAGGTCAGAATTTTGTGGTCATGCAAATAAACACTCTTTGTCCCAATCTCTGGTTTATGCGGTAGCTAACACGGGACAGACACACACGTTGGTACAGTTGAGAGTGTGGGCGGGCTGCCCACTCAGGCTCTGCCTCATTGTCTTTTTGGAGCAGCACTTTTCAAGCGGTATTTAAAGATTAAAGAGGTATGGGAAATAAGTAAAACATTTCCAAAGAGCACATGGTAGTCTCCACAAATGGGAGTGGAGTTGTCATTAGAATTATTTTTCATCGGACACCTGGGTGGCTCAGTTGGTTAAATGTCTGCCTTCGGCTCAGGTCATGATCCCAGGGTCCTGGGATCGAGTCCTGCATTGGGCTCCCTGCTGAGCAGGGAGCCTGCCGCTCCCCCTGCTTGTGCACTCTCTCTCTCTGACAAATAAATAAATTAATTAAAAAAAAAATTCTTTTCACTAGCATTATTTTAATTTTCCCTCTAGGATTTCTGAGGTATTGCACCACCATGACAAAGTTTAAGGTAGATCCCAAAGCCAGAGGAGCAGATGATTAGAAAGAAGGGACTAGATTGGTTTCCCAGCCGGAGTCACTGGCTAGGAGGGACTGTGAGGAGTCTCGTATTCAGCAGTTTGTCCCGCAGGCAGTGCTCGAGCTCTTGGAAGGGAGGTGCTACGTAAATGTGTTGTAGTGATGAATGCCCTGCGGCAGGAGGACGAGGGTGTACAGAGATGTAATCTCAAACTCTTTGTTGTAGGTTCATCTTTTCTGCCCAAGAATGCACACACCTTATGGGCAGGGACCAGATCTTCTAATTCCTATTTATAACCTTTCTTTTTCTTTCTCAGGGTTTTCAGGAACTAAGAATGCACATATGGACAAAACCCATGCAAAAATTCAAGATACTTATATTGCTAAACATATGCAGAATGTTAGATAAATACAGTTCATAAAAGGATAAGGGCAAGAGTTTCTTTCTACCCAACGATTTTGTGCAACTCCCGATATGCTAGCTCTAGTGGTGAACTGTGACAGCTCTGGGCCCTGCAGAGACCTCCACCTGACAGCCGTAAGCTCCTTCCTGGCTCTCAGAGGCTCAGGAATGCACCGTGTCTGCATCCCTGCCCCCAGAGTCCTGCTGTCCTCTCTAGGCCAGACAGCTGCCTTGAAGGAGGAGTGACCAAGGCATTCTCACTTTTGAGGGGAGTGAAATAAAACCGCCCGGGCAAACCAGGTTTTCCAATTAAAGTCCATGGATCTTCCTGTTTTCCCAAGAAGAGCCTCTGTTTTTTTCCTATACTCTATTGAAAGCATTGCTGGTAGACAATTTTCAGTAACTATCCTCCCTATTGTTTTGAAAGGCGATGCTTAGTAAGTAGGTTGTTTATATTTAGCAATTTCCCTTCTCAGTTTTATTCAAGCACAGAATTTACTAAAAAACAAATGACTCTTTTATTATTTTAGTGGAAATCATGAACTTAATTCAAATATACGTAGGATCAGTTTTCTGAACCTCTTTTCTACCCAGTCATCCCTGTGGGAAGTTAATGCTTACGTTTGGGTGGGTGAAGTACTTTTAACTAGTGGTTAATGGAATATATGCCATATAGATGTTATTTCTCTTAGTCATTCACTTAATGATTGGGCGATGTTTACTAATCCTTCCTGATGCTGCAAGGGATAAGAAAACAAGTATGTAAAGGTTAGATTTGAGCCATGTGGTATTGCTGATCCCTGACTATTTGTGATGTACAGTACAACCCAATATGTCTAAGGTTTATCCATAAAACAGTACGTCCTATACTGTGTCAAATATAAAATTGATATTGGAATAGTAACATTGTGTTATTAAGAAAAACTTAAGAAGGTAAGTTCAAATATTGTTTTAAATACAGCAGCAAAATAGAAACATAATACCATGTTCCATGCTATAATAAACCAGTACTTGATGAGAGAAGACACTATTTTATTTTGTACCCTGTAACTAAACATCAGTCTAATAATTTATAAAAAATAGATTAACTTACTATCAACCCTAATGCCAATAACATTTTATGAAACGACTCTTCACTGTGTTCTTTGAGTCAGAGGTGAATTGTGTTGAAGAGATGTAGGAAATCTTCCTTTATCTCGCTGAAGACTATGTATTTCAATAAGAAATGCTTTACATTTTTTAACTACTCTGTACGAATAAATAGTGCTAACACAAAATTAATAAAAACTGATCAGTAAAAATTTTAATTCACTGTTATAATGAGAATTCCAATAAACATATGAAACATTTTGGCGTTGAAAAAATTCTGACTTATGTGCAAACGTAACCCCCCTCCTTTATATTTTTGTCCCAGTATACAGTAATAATTCACAACTCTAAATTATGCAAAAGAGCTAATGCTCCTTTTCAGTTTGTGTGCATCTAATGGACAGTCTTAATAAAGAAGCTAATGAGCATCTGATAGCATGGTGCAGCGTAAACCTAAGGAGGAAACTAACAGGTTCACTAATCATGGAGCAAATTATTTTCTGTAGAAAGCAAGGAAATGCAAAATCAAAGAATGACTGCATCTTGACTAGAGGGAAAGCATTCCTTCTCTCCTATCAGTTCCAGGAAGTTAGATGAGGACCTCTAATCCCATTAGAGATACATACCTTCAAATGCTTGAGTACTTTATTACCAGAGATTTTCCCTCTGGATGCAGCAGTTTAAGATTTTTAAAGGAATAGTTATACTTTAGAACTCATGAGAAGTCCTTACTTTTTAAAATTAATTTATTTTTTATTCAAGTATAATTATACACAGTGTTATATCAGTTTCAGGTGTGCAATATAATGATTCAACAATTCTATACATTTTTTCAGTGGTCATCAGGATTAGTATACTCCTAATCTCCTTAACCTATTATCCCCTACCCACCTCCCCTCTGGCAACCACCATTTTGTTCTCTACATTTAAGAGACTGTTTTTTTTGTCTCTTTTTTTCCCTTTGTTCATTTGTCTTGTTTCTTAAATTCCACATATGGGTGAAATTATATAGAATTTGTTCTTTGACTGACTTATTTCACTTAGCATTATATCCTCTAGCTCCAATCATGTTGTTGCAAACGGCAAGATCTCATTATTTTTTATGACTACATAATATTTCATAGAAGTCTCTGTTTTCATCAATGGGGAGCATTCAATTATAGTCATTTCCCATGGAGTTTTGTGTGATGGGGTTTGACCTGTGTTAATTGTTTTAGTGCTTTCTCTCAGTATTCTCGAGAAACTGAACAAACCTTTGTGGACAGTCCACAGTGTGCTCTTCCTCCCTCATATCAGTCTCCACACTCAGCCTTCCCACTTCCCGGTCCCCAGAACCACTTGGGAGTGCAGGGCCCCACCACTTCTAGCAGCCTTCTGACTCCTAGTGCCCTCCATGTTCCTTGCCCTCCTCACCCCCACCCCTCGGTTGGGTCTCTATACTCTGCTCAGAGAGATTGTCCTCAAATGCAAGGTCGTCCTATTGTTTCCAATCCTTTGACCATTATCTATAAATTCTTTTGTAACCCCTCCTCCCCTCCCCGCCATCCCTGCGCCCTCTCAGTGTGACCCTGTTCTTCATTCCAGGCCCTTGCTCATTCAGTACCCTCTTCCAGGACCTCTCTTTCCAGCAGCATCCCTGGTTTCCTGCACCCAAACAAACCCTGCTTGCTTGTGAAGTCTCTGCTTGGAGGCTGCTTCCTCCAAGTCACGTTTCCAGATCCCGAAAATCTGAATTCTCTGAGCACCTCAACCTTCCTCTCCCCGTAGTTCTGATCACACTAGATGACCATAATCTCTTTGCTTTTCTGAAGCCCTCTATAGTTTGTAAGCTCCTCGAGGACAGGGCCTCTTGTTTGTCTTGTTCAGCATTGTATTCTCAGGGCCTAGCACTGAGCCTGGCTCAGAGTAGACCCTGAACATACGCTTGTTGAATGAATGAATACAGACAGACAGGCAGACATATGCACAATGGCGCTTTGGGCAGAGTTCCTATCTTTGAAGAGCTTATAGTCTGCTTTACTTTCTGTACATTGGAAGACTATGTGGGATAATAATAAAAAACAAAACAAAACAGACCTTTTAATTAGATCTGGATTTATACCTTTCAATTTCCCAACCCAGTGAATTAGGGTGATTTATCCAACCGTCCTGAGATTTAACATATGAATCAGTATAGGGATAAAAGATGTCTATCTGGTGGGGTTCTTGTAACTTTTAAAATAAGATCAATTAAACGTGCTCTAACAGGCATGTGGTAACATTGGCCTCCTTCCTCTACTGACATGCAACTCTGTTTCCACGTAACACAAATCTCTGCTCACCTTTCTGGTGGACTCAAGGTGCTCTCCCCTCACATATGTGATCACAAGCTCACACAATTTTAAAAAATCATATTGGGAAGACATTAGAGAGTTTATTCATTTATTAAAAATAATAGTCACAAATATAATACTTAAAAACAGATGCATGTATCAAGAATTTATAAGCATTGTATATCAAATACCCTATCTTATTGTATAGGATAAGTAAAATTTTTTTTCAAGATTTTATTTATTTATTTGTCAGAGGGAGAGAGAGAGCCTACAAGCAGGGGGAGTGGCAGTCAGAGGGAGAAGGAGAAGCAGGCTCCCCGCTGAGCAGGGAGGCCCATGAGGGACTTGATCCCAGGACCCCGGGATCATGACCTGAGCCAAAGGCAGATGCTTAACCATCTGAGCCACCCAGGCTTCCCTAGGATAAGTAAATTTAAAATTAGATTTCAATGGACAGAACTCTGTTTTATGGTGTGAGGTTCAAATTTAAGGCCACTGTTAAATTTCATTGTGCATTACTGTAAGTATTAATTGTAACGGAGTAAACTTAAAGTTTTAAATTTCGAACGTAAATTTCAAAACACTGGAATTATATGTTTATACTTGGTAATAATAAAATATAAATTGGAGATCAAAATTTTTCTCTAAATAATAATAGTAATTATTCATTTTACTTGACTCTGTAGTGAGTTAAAAGATATGCAGAAAAGAGATCCAAGAACTCCTTCATTACTATTATTTTTTCAGTGAAAGCATGTAGCCTAAACTAGGACACAACGAAGTGAGCTGAGATAGCCTGATTTCCACAAAATTTGCAACGCAAGGGCTAGTCTTACATGTGCTCTTCACCGGCTGGATTGTGGCTGATCATGGCCAAGTGTTTTGATGCTGTTGGTTTGGCTCTTAGATGAAACTGGATCCTGACAACAAAGTTCAAGAATTATTGTCGGCTTCTCTGCATAACTTAGAAGCATCTCCAAAGGCATATGTACTATTGCCCTGGCAGACATATATACACGAGTACGGTGTAACACCTCCATCCTCCATGCTTGGCAAGTTTATGTGAATGTTCATTTTTATAGCCGCTAACTTATTAGCTGTGGATTACGTTGTCACTTTGTGTGTTACATTTCCAAGCATAAGAAGTGTGAGTGAGTTCTAAGACATGTGAAATGAAGGATCAGCTCGCAAAAGCTGGTCTTGAAGGCATCAGAGAGTAGGGATAAAGACTTCATCATGCGGTTCATACAGCCTGCCAATTCTCTGATTGACAGCTCTCTGTATGGCAAGTCTTGAGGGATTGGGTATTTAAATCTTAATTACAAAAAAGTGTTACAGAATACTAAAAATCATTCAAGGAAACTGGAAGGCTTATAATGTAGAATTCCTCTATTAATCTCCTATACAGAATAAAATTTGATTGACAGGATCCATACAAATAGTGTAAAGAAATTTAGGAAATCAGTACAAAACTGAAGGGAATATTTTAAATGATGTGCCATAAATGTGTCCTCTTTTATAAGTTAAATTGCTCTACAATCGTATACACACAAATAAAACAGATTAAAATGAGCTTTATTATAAGATATAATCCTAACTGGCTTGAAGAGCTAAAATCTCAGTAACAATATTCAAATAAACGAAAATACAATACAAATAGCTGCTTTGCTCAGGGGGAAAAAAAACACACACACAAGAACTGTATTACAGAAAAAAAGGGGAGGGTGTATTCCAAAAGACAGAAATAAAACAACTGTAGAGAAAGAATTTAAAAATAAAAATTGAAAAACATTCAAGAGCACCAGTTATGCTCTTGCTGTCCTCATCTATGTCATTCCCTTATCAATTTATTAATTCAATAAACACTAAGAGACTCCTCTGTCCACACCCTTTTCCAAGTGCAGAGACTATGGAGATAATGATGGCAGGGTCAGAGTCCAGCGGGAAGGCACTCCCGAAAACAGGTGATTGCAATGGGATGTCTGTCATTCACATATAAATAAAGAGCTTGGATAACTTTTGTTCCTCTCTTACCCCATAGCCACCCTCCTTCCTTCTCCACCTTGCTTTTCCCTGGGGAGGCTGATCTGTACAGACTACTGGATCAGTGGGTTTCGTTGCCCTTTGGCTTCTGGTTGGGTTCAGCCAACAGGACCCTGGCAGCAGATCAGAGGAAGGGATGAACATGAGGTCAGGTATTAAATCTCCTGCTCCTTCCACAGTGGGCTGCCTGCATCTGTTGACCCAAAGTCACAGCTTCTTTCAGGTAATGTTTTCAAATTTCAAATTACCCATTTGAATGTGCCACCTGTTTTCCGCCAGGCCTGGGGACAGAAACATTGTGGGAACACAGTAGAAGGAATCCTATGAATCCATAAAGACTTCACAGAGGAAGTGGCAGTTGAACTGAGTCTTTAAGGAAGGGTAGGGGTTTCTGAGGAGATGGGGGAGAGGTTGGCTGGAACACAGGGCAAGTGGATGAAGGGAAGGAAGATTTGAGGTGGATTTTGAAGGGCCTTGTGTTTTCTTACAGAGGGGTTTGGACTTAGGCAACAGGCAATAGGGTATTTTGGTGGGTTTTTAAGCAGAAGGTAGGTGATAACAGTATAAAGCAGTGTTTCTCAAATCAGATTATTACATGCATCCTTATAATGGAAATGATTTTTGAGGGCTTATTCAGGGTTGACCTAAATTACTTTTATTATAATACGAATCCTATATATATCAGCTTCAACTAGTTCTATATCAATTTCTTCTGCTTATAGTTTTTTAAACAACTGGAGAACCAAAATTAATTTACATAATAAATAAAAACAAAACCATAGGGGTTCAAAATTCACACTAACATTAATTTTATGTGAAGGATTATGTTTTGCTGACATAAATTCACGAAAAGAATGAATTTCATTAATCATGAAAGAGTTCCCTAGGCCTATAATACCTCGTGTTTTCAGATGAGTCCGTTCTTCCACTTCTTTTTGCTGCTCAAACAGCTGTGCATCTTTCATCTACACAACATGCTGTGAGGTTATTTGACCTTCATTTAATATGTTAAGTCTCCCTCACAACTTAACTGCTTAAACAGCCCCTTTATTATGCTTTCTGGATTTTGTGAGTCAGGAATTCAGACTGAGCACAGTGGGGAATGGCTTGTCTTCTCCGCGTGAGAGCTGGGGCTCAGCTGGGAAGACTCAAGGGCTGGAGGTAACTCAACATCTTCACTCTGGTAGTGGATGCTGGGTGGCCAACTGGAGCTTCAACATATGTCTTTGCAGGCAGTGTCAGCTTTCTCACAGCTTGGGACCCTCAGGGTAGTCCGGCTGCTGCCATGGCAGCCCAGGGCTGCCGAGTGTCCCGGCTCACAAGGTAGAACCTGCCTCACATTTTCTGACCTAGCTTCAGAAGTCACACAAGGTCATTTCCACTGTATTCTATTGGTTACAGTGAGCCACAAGTCCGCTCCGATTCAGGGGGAGGGGACATGGACCCCATGTCTTGAAGTCTTGTTGAGAAGAATGTCATAGAGGGTTTTTTTTAGCTACTTTTTAAAACTGCCACAGGCTAGAGTAGTTATCTTATTAAACACAAACGCAGACAATGAACACTAACAAAAGCACCTTTTTTTGTTTGTTTGATTATATGGTGGTCATCTGGGTGATCTAGAATATGCTTATTAATAGAATAATAATTGAGATTTTTTTTTCCCCCTCAGGCTCTAAAATTGGCAATTAGGTTCCAAATCTGAGAACAAATGGGATCGTAAGGATCCCCCATTTTAGAGGGTTTCCTGTTAGGCATTTGGGACTAGGTACACCATTTGGGACTTAGGAAATGGCAAAAAGACCTTGCTTTCTCCTTTCCCATGGAATGCAGAGTGCCATAAGGTCCCCAGGAAGAAACATATAAAATGTGTTACTCTGCCGCCATATTGCATGTTATGAATGGCCAAGGTGGCTCTTTGCCGGCTGGGCATGTACTTATCTATTTCCCCAGCCAGTTGCAGACTTTCTATCCTAGACAAAGAGCGAATATGGAACACTGCTAGTGGAGCACTCCAAAAACTCTCCATCCACTTATTCACTGTCTGTTGTGGTGACCCATTTCCACACAGATTTACTAGCTTCCCATAGGTGCAACCCAAGAGCACCTTCCTTGTGACTCTTCAGTGTGCCTCTGGCTTACTGCCCCAGGGCTTCTCAGCTGCCATGGCTTTGGGTTCCTGCAAGAATCAACTTGGCACCTCCACATGCACAACCTGGAGGTGTGGGAAACGAATGCCCATGGAGCAGTTTTTGACTAAGGGGGTGGGAACTGATGGATCAAGCTTGCCATGTTCATCACCTGGAATCATTCTGAATGCATTTGAAAAGGGTCCCCAGAAGGTCCTATGGGATTGAAATTCAGTCGCCCATAATGGTGGCTCTTTTGTATCCCCATCTTTTTATTGATTTTCCCTCATTTTTTGCTTCACTCTTCCAGTTCTTAACCTGGATTCACTCTCCAAATAAGCTATCCACAGGCAAGTCTTTGTTTCAGGCTCTGCTTTCAGAGACCCACACTATGACAGGGTCCATGGAGCTGCTGGATAAATTCATATTGCAGATGTCCAAGGAACACTGCCACAACCCAAGGCCAGTATTGAGGGGGAAGGAGGGATGTCAGAGAAATCAGGCTATGTCTCCTGTGAGCTAAAGGCCCCAATCTCTGTCTTTATGCATGTTGGTCATCTGGCCATTCTCGGCTGATGTACTCTTTAGTGGCATAGAAACTAGGCAAGGGTGACTGCTCTTTTAAGGCATGTATGTGTTCTCTAACTTAGAGTTTCATCACCATCTAAAATACTTGTGTGTGCTAGCCAGCTTCCAAAGTAGACCCTAAGGACTCTTTGCCTTCTCAAATTCATGCCCCACATGCTCCCCTCCCATCTTGGATAGGGCTCATCTGTGTAACCAGTAGGATATTATAGAAATGATGGAGTGTGATATTTGAGGCTAGATCGTGAAAGACACTGTGGCTTCCACTTTGTTCTTTCTTGGATCACTTGCTCTGGGGCGCAACCAGTTACCGTGTCCTGAGGGCATTTAAGAAACTCTATGGAGATGGCCCTATGGTGAGAAAATGAGGCCTTCTGCCAGTAGCCAGCAACAACTTTGAACTGCATTAGTTTCCTATTGCTACTATAACAAGTTATTACAAATGTAGTGGCTTAAAACAATACAGATTTATTATCTTACAGTTACAGAGGTCATAAATCCAAAATCAGTCTCTCTCGACTAAAGTCAAGGTGTTGGCAGGGCTGGCTCCTTCCCGAGGTGCAAAGGGGAAAATCTGTTTCCTTTGGCTTCTCAAGACCACCCACATTCCCTGGCTTATGAGTCCTTTGTTGCATCACTCCAACTTCTTGCTTCTGTCTTCACATCTTGTATTATTTTCTATTACTTATCCTTTTTTTTTTTTTTTTAATAATCTCTATGCCCAATGTGGGCTCGAACTCACAAACTCACAACCCTGAGATCAAGAGCCGTATGCTCTACTGACTGAGCCAGCCAGGTGCCCCTCTACTATTCATCCTAATACTTTTACCTCTATCTTATATGGACTCTGTGATTACACTGGGGCCATGTGGATAATCCAGCATAATCTCCCCATTTTAAGATCTTAACTAAAGCATATCTGCAAAGTCCTTTTCTGCCATGTAAAGTAATATATTCACAAGTCCTGGGTATTAGGACACGGACATCTTTTGGGGGGGCTATTTTCCAACCTACCATAACAGCTATATCAGTGAGCCACCTTGGAAGCAGATCTTCCATCTCCAGTAAAGTCTTCAGATGATCGTAGCCTCTACTCACAACTTGACCTACAACCTCATGGAAGACCTGAGGCAGAAATGCCCACCCAAGCCATTCCTAAATTCTTGATCTGCAAACATCTGAGATTATACATTTTTATTATTGTTGTAAGCTACCAAATTTCGGGGTAATTTGTTACTAAGCAATAGATAATTAACACAAAATGAAAAAGTTCAATAGTATTTAGAAATCCATTCGCATTTGCATAGGAAATATTAATAGATTTGTTAAAGGAAAAATTCCTTTTAGATTTTATATAATTTCAGCTGTTGGAAATATTTTATTAGTTGCTAATAAATGATTTTAAATTTCTTATCATCTACTTCAGTGAGGGAAGTTTTTGTTGATGTCAAATTCCAAAAATGTGAAGAGAAAATCATTTAAAAATCTTATTCAGGACTGAAGAGGAATGAGGAAGAATAGAGGGTAATGCTAATTCTTGGTGGGGTAATGAAGATGTTATAAAATTAGACTGTGGTTATGGTTGCATAATTCATAAATATACAGTCTAGAGCAGTATACATTTTGGAAAGAGACATTATCCTTATTATAATTGACAGTAATAAACCTGCCCTTTTCTCTGCACAAACACTGGGAGGGAGACAGTGTCTTTAGCTTTCCAAAGTTGTTCACAACACAAACATCTTTGAAAAGGTAGTGATCAAAGGTAGTTGTTGCCTGTGCTGGCCAGGCATGCAGAAACACGAGAGGCTCATGGAGAATTGTCTCCCAACAGTGGAGGGGGGATCTCTAAAGTTCTCTGAGACCTTTACATGGTGGGGGGGAGTCAATAAAGCCAAAACATTTATAGTTATATTAAGACATTATTTGCCTTTTCCGTTCTTATTCTTTCATGAATATACCAGTGGAGATTTCTAGAGGCTACATGAAATGAGATGATGTCATCACTCTAGAGCTAATAGAATGTGTGCTTCTGTATTTATGTGTTTTAACATTCCTCCACTTTAATTTCTAATACAGTCATTTCAATAGACATAACCCATAAAAAAAAGCTCTTTGGGGTCCGCCGTATTTTTTAAGAGAGTAAAAGTGTCCTAAGATAGAAAGTTTGAGGACTGCTGCCCCAGAAAATCATTAGGGAGTGCTGTTTATATGAGATGTTAGTCCTTCCGCTTCTCCAATGGGAAGGCACTCCAAGAGAACTGCTTCCAGACATTGTGAATGCTCCAAGAATGGAAGATGGGTATGTCTTTCCTGAGCTGTATGCCTGCTTAGGCAGTTGCTTACTCAGACTGCTACTCTCCTAGTTTGAGCGGAAAGAGCAGAGCTTTGGAGGGAGATGATGAGGAAGAGTGAACATCCAGCCTTTGCAAATGTTGGCACTCGTACCCTTTGGTGTGGCAAGGGTGCATGATCTTCCTCTGACTGACGTGAACAGCGTGCGGTATCAGGCTTCAGCCATTTTGTCAGTCCCCTGCCCAAAAGGACTGGGATGAAGAAGTTCTAGAAGCAAGAGGCTTTGGAGTAGATTACTGGGGAGAGAAGAAAGCTGTGGACATTCTAGTAAATACCAGTAAATGTTTAACAACTGGCTTTTCATAGAAAAACCTAGAACAGATTTGTAGTTTTCACCAATTTGTGTGAATTCTCCCACCAGAGCTGATTTCAAGCTACCAATGGATTAATAAGCAGCTCACAAAATTTCAGAAAATTTAACGATTAGCCAGTATGAGTTGGCTTGAGAATCTAACTGAGTAAAGAGATCGGAATACATTGAGCTGGATCAGAGTTCCTATACCCAGGACTAAATGGTGAGATGAGCCCTCCCTCAAGAACACAGTGTGCCCAGAAGTTGAACATACATTGTGCCCCCCCAAAAAGGCAATAACTGGACTGCTGCCATGTTGAGGGAGTGGGTAATTAATATAGTCAAGGGAAAACCACAACGGCACCCTTTAAGTAGGACCCAATCGTATCTTTTCATAACCCAATTCCCCCACCCACCTACTCTCACCGAAGTAGTGGAGATACTCAAAGAAAGGTGAGGACCCCACCTCTTGTGCCCTACAGGTTTCAGGCCATGGGTCAAGCTGCATGAGCTGGGGGGAAGGAGAGTAGGGAACTTTATGAGAATGAAGTTTTAACTGGATAGAAATGGACTGGACTGGAAGCAATTTGAAAGTAACTGAAAAGGAGGGTTCATCCTAGCACAAATGTGGCAACTGGAGATCAAAATAAAAATGTCAAGTTTGAACTCCCGCCAATTTCAGACTGTTTGATAAATCAGTTATGCTCATATTAAATTAACTTGAAATATATTGAAAAAAAAGCAAAAAAATTAATCTTTTGGACAACTCACAGAAAAACTATGAATGGACTGAAATGGGGAGTGGGTTAGGAAACTACAAAATATCTAGAATTCAAAGCTGAAGAGCTGATCTAAGGAGGTGGGAGATGGGAAACTGGGAGGAGATTGGGGCCAGATTGTAAGAGGCAAAGTTACCTGACTGAGTGATCGGTTTTATATGGTGGGCAAGAAACAAAAGATGTCAAGATTGACTCCTATTTTCCAACTTGGAAGGTTAAATAGAGTTTTGTATTTGGGGAACTAAGATTGTTTAAAATTGGCATGAATTTAGAAGACATTGTTTTACATATACATTGAAGTTCGAAGAGTCCTACCTGAATAGTAAGCTAAGATAAAGATGATGAGTATGTCTCAGAGTGTTAACAGTTATTAAGATTCATGCTAATAACATTGTTTTGCTTGTTTTAGAGCTTTATATAAATGGTATTATATTCTGTTTGGTCTTCTGGGACTTAATTATTCTACTCATTATGTTTCTAAGATTTATCCATGCTCAGTTGTGTATAACTGTAGTTCACTGATTTCCACTGAGGAGTGTTCTATTGGGTGAATATATCAGAGTTCATTTATCTGTTCTTTGATGGGTATTTGTGTTGTTTTCAGTTTTGTGTTAAAATGATGCGTACTACTACGGACATTCTTCTAGTGCACACACCGGGAATATGACAAGGAAGACAACGGGGTATTTAAAATGTTCTAAATTCTTATGTTGTGATAAACAACATGGGTATTTATTCTGTTAGTGTGATTTGTAATTTACAAATATATATATTCTTTTGTATGCGTGATATATTTCACTTTAAAAGAATAAAATAGTGCTACCAAGAAAATAAATGGAAAGGGAGAATAGGGGATGTCGGTTTAGAGAGGAAAGCACTGCACTCTTTTTTTTTTTTTTAAGATTTTATTTATTTGACAGACAGAGACACAGCAAAAGAGGGAACACAAGCAGAGGGAGTGGGAGAAGGAGAAGCAGGCTTCCTGCTGAGCAGGGAGCCCGATGTGGGGCTCAATCCCAGGACCCTGGGATCATGACCTGAGCTGAAGGCAGACGCTTAACGACTGAGCCACCCAGGCGCCCCGAAAGCACTGCACTTTTAGATGGGGGGGTAGAGAAAGCTCAATGAGAAGGTGACATTTGGGCAAGACCTGAGGGAGGTGAGGGAGTGGCCATGAGGAGGTCAGGGGAGAGAGTAAAAAATATAGATGTCATATAAACAAGTGAAAAAGAAGACTTGAACAGCTAGTAAAAGGAATCTGCTGGGAGAGGTGAGGGGCATAGTATCAGTTTTAACAGCTGTTCCCATTCTTCCTTTTGAGTCTCCCCCCTCTGTTTGTCCACTTGGAACAACTGTTGCCTGTGGGATTTATGGCCCCTAGAAACAGATCTCTTCTGTTAGCTTCACCAGTGTGAGGAAAATCCCCTTTCCTCTTAGCTTTTGGGAAACAGGCGCACACACACAAACATACATAGGACTTTCCCAGAATGTTTGTACATAGAAGTGGATCCATTTACAAGACATATTTGATTTGTTCTGAAGACAACAAAATACAGCCCTAATTGACCTTGGCATCACTTCTGAACTGTTAGTCAAACCTATCTGGCAAAGTGGATTTGAAAGTTCTTCCTTGAAGTCTCTGGGTAATTCCCTGTGCTGATTTGTGTTCCTCCTCATTTTCTCTCAGGCCTCACCCACCTTCTGAAGTCGGTTTGGGGCAGACAAAATGCTGGGTCTTCTGCTTATGTGCACAGGTACTTAGTGAGTTTGCAAATACCTTTCTGGGGAAGGGATTCTTGTCCACAAAATAATATCTCCACATTTCCCCACATTTTCTTGCATCATCTGCCCTGTGGTAAAGAGATTTTTTTCCACTCAGTTCATAATAAGCCTTAGAGGAAATGAGATTTTAAATAAACTTTAAAGATGGTTACTAAAACCATATTGGCTCAAAAAAAAAAATCCGAAGGATAAGTAATTTTCCTTAAAAAAGGACTATAACCAGTATAGTTTTGTTTCCTTGTAGATGTTTAAAACTTCCCCATTATTCTCTCAAAGCCGCTAACAATGCTACTATTGATCACAAGATATGGGAAAACTCACACAGCTTCAAGTCATCACAAGTCGTTGTACCCATGTATTTGTTGGTGGTGGAAGAATACTTTTGCAAAAAAGCACCTGCTATGAAAAATACAATCAGAGTATGATGCAAATTTCTCAGGCCACACCAGCCTTGAAGAGGATGAGCAAATTGTGTTCCACCCAGTGGATTTCCGGGACACCCAAGTTCCTGTCACGTAGTTTCTGGGCTGATTGCTAACCTTGCCATGAAATCTGGGGAACTCGGGGTTTCCTTGGCAGCCATGGCAGCCACTGTTGGTGTCCTGGTACAGCTCTGGCCTGCCTGTTAGCTTTCTCTGTGGTGGTTGCTGTCCTGCTTGGACCTTGACAAGATAACTGTTACCTCCTTTTTTTAATGCAGCTGAGCTACAAGTAGCCTGTTTCTGGTGGCTTGTTAAAAGCCTTCTGCCTTAGAACTCCAGTGACCACCCCCCCAACTAATTTCAAAGCTTTTTTTTCTCTTACAAAGCTGAGGGGTTCGAACAGGGAAGAGGGGAAGGAGGGAAGTGTCCGGGGACGTTCTCCTAGCGCGTTTGGCCATCTGTGGAGTCAGAAGCTGGGGTTTGGTGACAGAGTGAGAGTCCACTGGTGGGCAGAGAAGCCACTGTCCAGCTGAGGCCTGCAGCAGCAGGGCCCCAGGGACACTGGGCACCAGTCAAGAACAGGGCTGTGTGTTGAATTGTACTACAATCGCCTGACGGCAGGACCTTTGAGAAACATCAATACGGGCCTAGGATAAAATAGGTTGCCGGGTTCCAGTACGTTGAAGAAATTCCCACCACGGGAGAGGGAGGCTGCAGTTGGGAGTGGAGAGTTGCCTGCCACTCCCTCAGCTCTTTAGATTGTGCCGAAATGCCGGGGAGTACTAAGCAAATGCTGCCTGGAGTGGCCTGAGCTTTCAGCTCCAGGCTTTCCATTCACTGATTTGTGCATCAGTCACCTCAGTCTAAATTCTATGACAGGAATAAATAAACACAGTGGTATTTCTTGGTCAGATAAAGTGTCCACTAGAGGTGGCTCAACTCTTCATAGTTTTTCAATGACCCAGCTTCTACCCAGGCAGGCAGGTCTCATGGCAAGGAAAAGAAGGTAGAAGAATCACTCTTAAAGACTGTATCTGGAATTGACACTGGACCTCTATTCACATTTCATTGGCCCAAGCAAGTCAACGTTGCCAAGCCCGCTGTCAAAGATGTGACAGGGTCTAATTATACCATGGTGTGGGACAGGCAATATTTGAGAACAGTAACACAGTTTGATATATTATGTGAACTTGAGCAAGGCATTTGGCCTCTCTGAGTCTCAGCTTTCTCCTACGTATGGAGGACGACAACAGTATTTACCCTTCAGGGTTGTTTAGAAGGCAAAATGAAGTGATGCGTTTAAATGCCATGCAAGTGTGAGAGCCAAAATAATTAAAATGCTGCCCAAGAATTGCCCTTTCTCAAATATTATTACCTCAAAGAGCAGTGTAATTTTTCTCTTTTCAGTTTTTTTATTCAATATAAGAAAAATAGGCATTTTCTATAAAGCTGTTTGCACATGTGAAAAGGTATCTTTTCAACATTGAAACTTTCTGTAATTATTTCACTTCCCCAAAAGTTGTGTGATACAGTAAGAGTTAGTGATGTGTGACTCTCCCCACAACTCCCTAACCCCTTCCGTAAGAAAGATTAGGCTATGATTGCTTATTTTCTTCTCTCCACTTCCAAAGAGGCCCTGCCATTGCCACCGGTCTTGTGGGATGTAGGGTGCAGGATTTGAGAATGAGGACAGGTAGCTGGAGCCTGAGTCAGGAGGATGAATGAACGGATGGAATGACAAGAGCCCGGTCACTGGGGAGGTGAGATGTTCTTCTCCTGGGAAAGGAGAGAAAAGCCCGTTGGGACTGGGATCCTGGAGACTGCAAGAAGGGAGCAGTTGTTCTAGGGCATTTTAGAAAAGGAGAGTTTAGAGATATGAAATCTAAGGGATTTGACTTTAGGTCAGTTAAGATTACAGTTAGCTGCAAACAACAGAAAATTCTCTGAAGCTTACCTAGGACAGAAGATTGCTCCTCTTCCTCAGTCATTTAAAAAAGTCCAAATGTAGGTAATTCGTCACCGTCATGGAGGTTCCATGAACATCAAGGACTCAGGGTCTTTCTCTCTTCTCGTTCCATTGTCTTTAGCATGCTCTCCCATGGTGCAAAATAGGAGTCTCAGTTCTAGTCACATCATCTGTATTATTGCCAGCCTAAAGGAGGAAGGAAGAGACAAGGCCTGCTGACACCCTTTGAGGAGATTTCTCAGGAGTTGCATTCAACGCTTGCACTTAAACTCATTGCCCAGAACTTAGTCATGTGGCAGCACCTGGGAGATGTTTTTATTTTATTTGAGGTGTCCAGCCAAATCACAGGATCTACTTCTAAGGAAGAAAAGGAAAATGGACATTGGGGCAGATGACTAGCAAACAACCCATTGAGGGGTAAGAAAATTTTAGGGTAGTGTTGTAAACTATGTACTTCAGTATTTTTAACAGTCCTTGAGAAATGAAGAACTTGAGTTATTTTAAAATAAAACCTTGGTTTCTGCTCTATATTTCATTGCCTGTGACATAGATTTGAGGCTGAGCCATATGAGCTATAGCTTAGTGCTCAACCAGCCACCGTATGACCACTAAGTTCTCATTTCTGCTTACCACTCGTGGGCTCCTCCCCCTGAAATGTCTTCCTGTTCCTCTCCCTGTAACTATATAACCTTCCTGTGAGATAGAAAAGGACTTTCTTCCCACCGTCATTCCAATTTATTGGATTCCACAATGGATGGCCTTGGTGGATGGCCTCATACACTGTGGAGACATACATATATATTCAATTATATTTATTCCTCCACCTTTTTAAAAAATTCTTACTCTCTTTTTTGGAAACTTGGAAACTAGGTCAAATGGCATCACACAAGTATCATGGTCAAAAGCACTTTTTTCTTAAGAACCTCAGCGTTCGAGGACAGAACCCAGGGACCTCAGACTCTTTCCTATGTCAAGATGTGGTTGCTGCTCTTAGGAGACTTAAGAAATACTCTGTTGCCTGACTCATCTTCTATAAAGTTGTTAATGTTGAAGTCCTATGAACCTCACCCCAGCCACCCTGAAGTCTTTGCTTTACTTTTATCAAGTATCATATTAAGATTCAGTGCTAATTTGCCAACTTCTTACAGTTATCTTGGGAAGCCCAGGTTCCAGAAATAAGCATAAAGACTAATTGTTCAGTTTCCTTTCTCTTCAGGATGTTAGTTATAAATATACTATATTATAACTTAGTTTTTGTTTTAGAAGCAATAGACGTTCATTGTGGAAATTTAGAAAAGTATGAAGAAAGAAAAAACAAACACTTATATCCTAACCATCTTAAACATGTTCATGGGAGGGGCCCCTGGATGGCTCAGTGGGTCAAGCATCTGCCTTTGGCTCTGGTCATGATCCATGGTGCTGGGATCGAACCTGAGGTCAGGCTCCCTGCTCAGCGGGGAGTCTGCTTCTCCCTCTCCCTCTGCCCGTTCCCCTGCTCACTCACACACATGCATTCTCTCTCTCTCTCTGGAAATAAAAATCTTTAAAATAAATAAATAAATAAATAAATAAATAAATAAAGTGATAAACTTGAAAATTAAAAATCTTTTTTTTAAAATTTTTTTTATTTATTTGACAGAGAGAGACACAGCGAGAGAGGGAACACAAGCAGGCGGAGTGGGAGAGGGAGAACAGGCTTCCCGAGGAGCGGGGAGCCTGATGCAGGGCTCGATCCCAGGACCCTAGGATCATGACCTGAGCCGAAGGGAGATGCTTAAAGACTGAGCCACCCAGGCGCCCCCCAAATTAAAAATCTTTAAAAAAGCCATGTTCATGTGATTCTTTCTAGTCTTGTCTCCATGAGTTTATATGTGTATGTGTATACATGTGTGTTTTAAGCAAAATTAGAAATAGTCTACAAATATACACTGTTTATGTGTTCTGCTTTCCACGTGAGCAATATCCACAAATATTCTTTGAAAGCATGATTTGTTAATTGCTACATAGTACTTAGTTCTGTACACCATTAAGAATCCATTTCAGTAGGGGTTGTTTTTTGTTGTTTCATTTTTAAAGATTAAAATACTTTGACAACCACATGGCAAAGCCAAAATTGATACTCAGGGCTTAAAACTCTTAGTTCAGTGTTTATTTAGTTACTATTAGCTTCTTGGGGTTAGGGACCATGCTTGTTTATCTTGGCTTGTTGCTAAAGATGGCCCCCCCACCAAATCACACCTCCCTGCATTCATGCCTTGGGTAGTTTTTGCCCACAGTGAATCTAGGCTTTTCTTGTGCAGGCAATAGAATTTAGTGGCAATGAAGCTGATAACTCCTGAAGCTAGGCCATGAGAGGCTTGGCAATGTCTGCCTTGGTCTCTTTGTGTTCTGGAGGAATTCATAAGTGTGACTGCTGTGGGCTGCCTGGCTCTAAGGAAGCGTAATTTGGCTTTGTGCATGGACTACATGGGGAGAGAGACAGAGGGAGAATGAGATTGACAGAGAGGGAGGGCCAGCAAGTTCCAGTTGTTCCAGCCATCCCAGTTGTGAAAGAAGCTAACTTGGCTGTCCTGACCAGTCAAGCCTTCAAATGACTCCAGCCCCAACCACCATCTGATTATTACTACATTAGCGACCCTGAGTGAGAACAGCCCAGCTGAGCCCAGTCAACCCACTGAACTATGAGAGGACATAATGAATTACAGTGTTATTTTTTTTTTACTTTTTATTTTTCTTTACATAACATAAAATTTATTATTTTGACCATTTGTAAGTATACAGTTTGCTGACATTAAGAACATTCACATTATTACGCAGTTGTTACCACTACCTGATTGTAGTGTTAAGGCATTAAGCTTTGGGATGGTTTGTTATATAGTGATAGATATAATGTAACAGTGATAGCACTGTTATATTAACTCCTACATCTTCAGCACCTAGCAAGAGCTGACATGCATAGTATTGTAGATGATTGGGAAACATTTGTTAAACAAGTATATACACCTACAAGATTACTCTCTCTCACACACGTATGTGTGTAATTGTGGAATTTCCTTATAATTACAGTGCTAAAAAAAGAGTCACTTTTAACTTTGTTATTACATGTTTTTTTCAGTCTCATTTCTCACTGGACTAGGTCAGTGAAGACCAACTTGGTGTTTGTAAAACAGAGTAAAGCCAAACATCATAAATGGCTGATTAGAAAATTTCCTTTCAAAATCATTTATTTGGTTTGGGAACCTTGCTTTATTATTATTATTTTTTTTAAATTTTATTTTATGATGTTATGTTAATCACCATACATTACATCTTTAGTTTTTGATGTAGTGTTCCATGATTCATTGTTTGTGCATAACACCCAGAGCTCCATACAGAACGTGCCCTCCTCAATACCCACCACCAGGCTAACCCATCCTCCCACCCCCCTCCCCTCTAGAACCCTCAGTTTGTTTCTCAGAGTCCATCGTCTCTCATTGGGAACCTTGCTTTTTAATAAGTGCAATTTGGTTTTGCTCTGAAACTCCAAAACTAAAAAAAAAAAAAAAAAAAGAATTGAGCCTCCACAAACTTGTGGAAGTGGTGTTGCATCTTTGCTCGTGTTCCCATCGCGCCACAGGTAGGACAGGTGAGAGGTGACGGGGGAGGTGTCATGCAGCCAGTGTGACCGTGGCAGGTGCTCAGGTGGGTACATTGCATATGGGGAAAAGTATGATTTTACATGGTTTCTGGGACTCGGAATGAGAAGAACTAGAATTGTTTTCAAACACTCTTTGCCTCACCCTCTTCTTTGCCCTCTTCTGGCAAAAGATGTGTCTTAGAAGAGCCAAGAAAATAAGGGCGCGGGGGGATCGATGTAGAAAGAGGAGGAACAGGACACTCTCATGCAGTTCGTACTTCCTGCAAGGAAGAGAGAATTACAGCTGTTCCATGAGAAGCAGAGACCTGTTTCCTCTGTTCCTCTTTTCCGCCACTCCCTCCCTCCCTCCATCACCCAAGTACGAAGTACAAAGTACACTTCACGTGAAGTTCGGCAGAATGAGAAAGGACATTAGCTCTTCTCAAAAGTTGTGGAAAGAACTGGGATGTTGGCTGACGGGCAGACGTGTGTTCCTGCTGGGTCTTGAGCCAGGTGCCGTGGTGGGGGCAACTCTACAGGCGTGGCAATCGAGGTTTGGGTCCTTCAGAATCTCTGCTAGGATAGGGAAAAATTAATGTGAAGAGGCCAGCACGGAGTGAACCATTAGCCTGGCTGCTCTGACTGCAGCATGCAGGAGCCTGGGCGCCAACGTCGTCAAGCCGCATGGTGTCCAGGGGGTGACGTGCAAGGGTGAAGTATCAGCCCCGCTAAGGAGCATTCTGTGCTACTGAAAATCAAAACCCTTAGAGCAGAGAGCCCTGAGCTGGGCCCTGTCACGTGGTAGAGGGCATCCCTTCCGCCCTCAACTCCTGCTGTCTTGCTCCAAACATGTCGAACCGCCGCAAGCAGAAACAAACCTCAGAACTCCTACAAAGTATTCCAGGAGGGCAAGTTTCATCCTGAGGGAAAACTGTAGTAGAGATTACCAGCACACATTTGAGACTTCCACAAAAATGGTATGAAACATGCGCAAAAAGGTGGGACTACTGAGGTTGTTGCCAAGTTTCTAAACTCACAAAGGGGTGTGCTTTTCTCAAGGTCGTTCCTGAGGTCCGGCTGCTTGCTGTGCACAATTGAAGAGGCTCCTTCCCACTTTGAATTTTTTTCTGGCTAACTTAATTCTGATTTCAGCTTTCAGCATCGTGCTGCTCGGATTACCCACTTTATTTATTTTTATTTTTATTTTTTTAAAGATTTATTTATTTATTTGAGAGAGAGAGAATGAGAGACAGAGAGAGAGAGAGAGTACGTGAGAGGGGAGAGGGCCAGAGGGAGAAGCAGACTCTCTGCCGAGCAGGGAGCCCGATGTGGGACCCAATCCCGGGACTCCAGGATCATGACCCGAGCTGAAGGCAGTCGCTTAACCAACTGAGCCACCCAGGAGCCCCTCGGATTACCCACTTTAAACAGTCAACCTCCTGGCTCTCTTTGTTCTCCCGGGACCTGCTGGCTGACTTGCCGAGGCCCGCGCTACCTGGTCTCACCCTGGAGCAGAGATGTTTTGCCTTGTGCAACTTCAAAAAGCTCCTTTGATAACTTGATTTTGGTTTCTTGCTTAAAAGTTGAACAATTCAGCTTATTATCACTTCTAGTCTGTCTTTTAAATGAATTTGTTTTTTTATCACACCCACTAAATTCATCCAAAGAATGTCCGATGTCTTCTTAAGCAAGAAAAGAGTATGAGCAACAGGAAGGCTGAGAATTGTGGTATGATGCAACGTTTAACATTTGTCCTCTCTGTCCTGGGGTCTGTGCCTTCACCCTACCAGGTCAGAAGATTCAGCTGTAAGACCAGCACTGAGGTCTTGTTGCATAAATGAGCCAGATTATGTCAGACTAACTCTGACTGCTCAAACTCAGCAAGCTCATCGGTGAAACAGTGGGCTGGCTGAAATTATTTACAGTGAATGAAGTGCTAGCTAAAGCACAGAACAGGTCTTGCTAACTGGGATATTCAGTCACCCACAGAACATCTATTGATATTAAGCCAAGTACTAGTGTTCCTTCAAGCACAGTTTGAGAAGTGCTGAGTTAGACAACGTGCATTAAGAAAGTTTCATTAGATCATCGCTACGTTAGGATGCTACTAAGTATTACCTCCTCTGGGGAGTCCTGCCTGACCCCCAAAAGTTTACCTCTGTCACACCACATACTCCATAATGCGACGTCTGAGTCACAGGTCTCCGTTCCCCACTGGGCTGGGTAGTCTTCAAATGTATTAACCACAAGTTTGGCTTTGGAGAGTAAATGAACCAACAAATGAGAAGACGAATGACTGACGGCAGTGTCAGATGTGTAATACTGGAAGAGCCCTGCATGCCGCGAGGAGCTGTATACTCCCCAGATGTGCCCTGTGTCACGGAGACAGTCTTACCCATCTTGCACGGTTGTTGACGAGAGAAAAACGAGATCAACTCTCTTATTTTATTTAACAAGTTTATCACTGAGTGTCTACTTGGAGTTAAATACTGTGAAAACATTCCAAAGTGCTTAAAAAATGATATTGTTTCCATTTATTTCGGAACAGAATTTGGTTGGCCGATTGCTCTCACTGTACATACACCGCTAGGCAGGGAAGCTTTCCATTGTTCTCCAACATCCTGTTTTTGGATTTTCAGCTAGGAATTCACATTTCCTCCTAGTTTACTGCTATTTCAACTTTGTAGTACTATAGCAATATGAATGGTCCCGGAGGAAACCTGAACTGCCTATTTTGATAACCTTTCTTTATGATCTGGCTTGGTTTAATTTGGATGTAGCTCAGGAAAAAGAAAAGAAAACAGAAAAAAAAAAAACTTCACAGATTTGTTTCTTAATAATTAAATGTGATCCCTTAAGGATACAATGCCATTTTATTTTAATTTTTTCTTTAATTTTTGTTATGCTTGGTGAGTTCCAAATAGTCAGAATGTAGTTTGGGTATGGAAAACAAGTTTGATAAATATCTGAATTTAAGTCTGTGTGGTAACTGGTAACTAACCAAAAATAAATGTAAGAAATATTATCAAGATTTGAGAATATTTCAATTTTTAAATTTTTTTTCAAATTTTTATTTTAGAAAAAGAGCAAGCAAGCACATGAGCATGTGTGTGCACAGGGGCAGAGAGGGAGGGAGAGGAAGAGGGAGAGAGAATCTGAAGCAGACTCCATGCTGAGCATGGAGCCCGATGTGGGTCTCAGGACCTCAAGATCACAACCTGAGCCGAAATCAAGAGTCGGATGCTCAGCTGACTGAGCCACCCAGGTGCCCCAAGAGAATATTTAGATTTTTAAAAAGTGTGTATTATGTAAGTTAATTGTTTACATGGTTTTGAAATGGTACATGCATTCATATATGACTGAAAGGAAAAGTCAGAAAAAACATCTTTGCTTAGGAACAGCTAAATTTGGGAACTAACAAGAGTAGAGCAGATAGATAATTTAGTAAGTTGTTGCATGGAATAAATTTACTATAGTAAAAACCCCATTTACTTTGAGAACATTCCTATATTTTTCAAAATAACTCATAACATCATTTTGTATAATGGATGAGTTGCTTTCGGTGGTCATGGTTTCATAATTTGTAAAACCTAAAAAATGTCTAACCTTCTAGTTAGAGTTTTTGTTTTTGTATTTCTTTTCTCGAATGGTATGGCATATTAAATTGCTTTGGGTTGAGTGTTTTAAATTCCAAGAGATAATGGCTCCCAAAGGCACTCAAATCAGCAGGCAGAAAGACAGAGCCATCGGCCTCTTGTAGCTATTTCAGGCAAATGGATTGTACATGATTACAGACTCGATTGTGGTTCTTAACAAATGAAAAGGTTGAGTTTCAGAACTTTGAGGTTTGGGTCTCAGACCCTCATTTTCATAGAAATCTTGATGTAGGGCGCCTGGGTGGCTCAGTCGTTAAGCGTCTGCCTTCGGCTCAGGTCATGATCCCAGGGTCCTGGGATCGAGTCCCGCGTTGGGCTCCCTGCTCTGTGGGGAGCCTGCTTCTCCCTCTCCCACTCCCCCTGCTTGTGTTCCCGCTCTCGCTGTGTCTCTCTCTGTCAAATAAATAAATAAAATCTTTAAAAAAAAAAAAAAGAAATCCTGATGTAAATGATGCAGAAGTTTTGTTTTGTTTTTGTTTTTAAAGATGTTATTTATTTATTTGACAGAGAGAGACACAGCGAGAGAGGGAACACAAGCAGGGGGAGTGGGAGAGGGAGAAGCAGGCATCCCGTGGAGCAGGGAGCCCAACGTGGGGCTCGATCCCAGGACCCTGGGACCATGACCTGAGCCGAAGGCAGACGCTTAACGACTGAGCCACCCAGGTGCCCCATGATGCAGAAGTTCTGAGGCCACTCCATCAGATAAATTTAATGTGCAAAGTTGCTGGAAGAGTAACCCTAAATCTGAATTCGGAGTGGGGGAGGGTCTGTCTCATCGGTGAGTGTCCCGAGAGGGTTGCCCGTGGTATCAGAGCTGCATGGTCTCGAAGGTCCTGAGGCAGAAGCCCTGGAGGGAGCCCTAGAATCTTCTGTGGAGGATGGTTCAGGTTTGACTCTGGCTAGGGTACCAAAGGCAGGGGCTGCTTCTGGCCAGCACTCGGTGCAGAGGGGGGTGGATTTGGGCTTCTGTCATTACGGTGTTATATCGGTTGCAGCCCAGAACATTGGAACGTTTTCAGCCAACACTGGGGAGGACTCTGGTGTCTGAGGGTACAGTGATGGTCAAGTATGATTGTACCTTTCCTAAGTTGTGTCTGTAACCCATGCTGTTGTAGTTAAGAGGGCTGTGTAACAAACAACTCCAAAACATAATGGCATAAAGGAACCTTTTATTATGTACATGGACTGTTTGAACAGGGCACAATGAAAGCAGCTTATTTCTACAAGGTCTGGGGGCCTCATCCAGAAGACTGGAAAGCTTGAGTGCTGGAGTGATCTGAATCCTTGCTCACTCACACGTCTTCTGGTCGATTTGGCTCTTGGCTGGGGGTCTTCCTAGGGCTGTCACTGGAAGAGTTACATGTGGCTCCTCCATGTAGCCTGGGCTTCCTCTCAATATGGTGGCTGGCATTCAAGGGTAAGCATCTTCAGCGGGGCTGGCTTCCTGGGCTTGTGATCTCTGCCGTCACACTAAGCCCCACCACACTCAAAAGGACCCCATGCTTGGTTTATTGCTCACCACTATTGTCTTGAAATTTTAAATTTTGGAATAAAAGGCTGCACACTTTCATTTTGTACTGGGTCCCACAAATTATATAGCTAGTCCCGCTTGAGAGAGAGAACAGAGCAGTGGGGGGCAGGGGGTGGAGAAGGAAAGAGAAAACTAGCTAGAAGCTATATTACCCTTTTGGATCTAATCTAGGAAGTCAGACTTTTACTACATTGTATTTGTTAGAAGCAAGTCACTGGAGTGTCCCATATTTGGACAGGAAAGAATAGGTTCCACTGCTTGATGGAAGGATGTCAAGGTTCTGGGAGAGTATGTGGGAACATAAACATTGCTATGGCAATTTTTGGAAAATACAATCTGCTACAAATGCTCTGCATGTATTTCTGTAGGTGCCACCTACTGGATAGAGGTGGTTTGTGTGTGTGTATGTGTGTGTGTTTATAGTCTTGTGCAAAAAAAGTGTTAAAGTTAGAGATTGAGACACCAAGATAGACTTGATCTGATATTATATAGCCAATTCACAATATGCAACATTTACACTCCATGACACGAATCCCCTCAACCCACTTTCAAGTTCCCAGAGTTGATACGAAGAATTTTGTAGTGATACCTTTGGAAAAAGAAGTTGCTGCATCCTAGGGAATGGTGTGGGTATTACCTCTTTTGCTCCAACTTTAGTAAGAGGAGACCTCTGTGGGTTCATTTGGAGTGTTTTAAACTATGTTTCTTGCAGTTGGGATTCTCAGAGGATTCGTGCCCAACTTATACCTTAGAAAACCAAATAGGGGAAGGGGCATCCAGTTTTGAAATGAATAAATCTTAGGAATAAAAGGCACAGCCTAGGGAATATAGTCAATGGTATTGTAATAGCATTATATGGAGACAGATGGTAGCTACATTTGGGGTGAGCACAGCATAAAGTACAGACTTGTTGAATCACTACGTTGTACACCTCTAACTAATGTAACACCGTGCGTCAACTACAATAAAAAAAGAAAGATAAAGGGGCGCCTGGGTGGCTCAGTCGTTAAGCGTCTGCCTTCAGCTCGGATCATGAGCCGGGGTCCTGGGATTGAGCCCTGCATCGGGCTCCCTGCTCTGCAGGAGGCCTGCTTCTCCCTCTCCCACTCCCCCTGCTTGTGTTCTCTCTCTCGCTGTGTCTCTGTCAAATAAATAAATAAAATCTTAAAAAAGAAAAAAAGAAAGAAAGGAAAAACAAAGAAAGCCTAACAGGCCAGTGGCAACATAAGTGCTATCTTTATTTTTTAATCTAATTTTATTAAAATTTATTACTTACTACTTTTATTTTATTTCAAGTAAGTTTTATTTTATTTATTATTTTATTAAAATTATTACTTTTTTAAGGTGACTTAATTAATAATGTCTTTATTTTTCCACCTCATAGAGTAGACAAGGTAGATGGCTCTAGGTCAGGGTTATTTATGGGCTCACGATTCACATCATAGGGGTTACAGGCAGACTTGACCACACCCATGAGGAACATGTATCTTTCCAAGGAGAAGCCCAAACTGGACAACCCCTGAGGTCCGCTGGGTGTCACCAAATCCTCGCAGACATGATGGGAAGGAATCTATTCTAATGGGACCAAGGTACACTTGATTTTCTCCATGAAAGGGGAAGGGAGGTGCAGGGAGCTTCTTCCCCTGTGCTTTGGAGATGATTGCTGCAAATACTTGGATTCAGTCAGGATGTAGAGTTTATAGCTCCAGATTCCAAAGGAGCAAAGGAAGATTCTCTGTGGACTAGGCCTGAGGGTCACTTGGGTGAGTCAATGTGAATTTATCATTGGCTTTGTCTAATAGTGCCCTAGAGGGGTGAAGGACCAGAAGCCAGAAGTTGAAGTTGATAACAGATTAAATAAGGGTGATAGAAGCATGACTAGGGTGATCCAACTTCTGGTTTACTAGGAAGGAGGGGTTTCCCAGGACATGGGACTTCCAATGCTAAAGCAGGGATACACCCTGACAAACTGAGATGGCTGGTCACCCGAAACTTGACAACCGGTAATAGGATGCATCTGTCCAGGACAAGGGAACTGCAGAGGAGGGGTCCAGGACAGACCCTGCGGGATACTTACAACAATGTTCATAAAAGAAAGACTCATTTGTAAACATTTAAAACATTTAAGCAAAACCAGTTCATGAAGGACATTGCCTATCTATCCCCTTACAATTTCTCTTTCTTGTCCTAGCTCCAACCTAGAAACTGGCTAGTAAGCTGCAGGGAGAACATCGGGAAGGAAGAGGAAAAGCAGAAGGTGAAGAAATCATGAATAACCATCCACAGAGAAGCAGCCCAAGCAAAGGGGCAGGAGGTTTGGTGTTAAATCAGATCCGGTTTCGGATTATATAAGATATTCTAATTAGCGGATTTAAGTATTTTTGCTACTAAAGTGACTGTGGGATACCCTTGTCCTGACGTAGATATCTGAGAGTGTCTACAAAAGTCATGGGATATGCCTGAGTGTTCATCCAAGGGCAAGGGAAGTTTAACTCCACAGAACCCGTGTGTAGTGGTTGTGGAGCGTAAAAACAGGTGCTGTGATTTCATCACGGGTCACACTTGTTCAATACACTGTTACACTTGAAATTTCAACACTCCTGTTCTAAGAAGTGACAAATTGCATGCCAGAAAAATAATTTGTCAATTTTCTCTTATTCCACTTTTTAAGGATTATGCATTTTCCATGAGCTATTGAAAATCCTTTGGATGATGATCTAGTTAAATATAGGGACAAATTCCACCCTTTCTACCCCTTGCTCAGCCTTTAGTAACACCCAGTGGCCATCCCACTAGATGCCAAATATTTGCTTCTCCTTAGGCAGATGCCAGATGATTCCAGGAAATAAACATGAGATCTTCCACAGAAAACTGTTGGTTTATTTATTCTCTGGGATGATTGTCAGAAATGACTCAGCTTTGTACACCTCCACCGCACTCTCTTAGTCAGGCAAACACACCTGCTCCTTTTACCTGCGCTCAGCTCAGTTTGTCAGCTTGCACTTGAATTCTGGCACACGGGAAGTACCCATTCCTGCTGGCTTGTCAGTATTGCTACTCATTCCCACCCCATCCCTACACCCACCCGTATGTGGCACCCAGTCTTAAGATCTGATGTTGATTCCCGGGTCTTTCTGGACCCCACAATTGGAAGCTGTGACTCTCTTGCCCAGAATTTCTGTGTTTAGGGCACTCGTTGCTGGTGCCTGGGCACCATTTCTTGGTTTTCTTGGATCTGAATTCTGGTCTCAACTCTGTTAATAACTCTCAGTATAATTTTACACAATTGTTTTAACCTGTATGAAACCTCAGCTTAACCTCGGTTTCTTCATCCATACAGTTGGGGTAAAAAGTAGCTGTGTTGCTTGGAGATAACAATAGCCATGAAAGAAACAATGTAGAGAAACAATAGCCATGAAAGCACTTTGTATGAGTTAGGTAGTAAAGGTATGAACAGTATTATTATCAGTACAATCTGGTTACCAGGCTGGAGTTGGGGTTTCCAATATTATACCTTATCTCTACCCTTATCTCTCATTACTGCATCCCTTGGCCATTTGCCTGGATCTCTGATGGCCTGATGTCCTGAATGCCCATATCTACCTGACCACCTGGACCATCCTTCTAGGGTCAGAGGTGGAGGGGCTCTTCTGATCGCATTTGTTTTCTTAGTTGCATCATGCAAGGGTCAGTTACTCCTCCTCCTTCAAACCCAGGTGAGGCTCCTGAGCTTTCTCTATTTGACTATTCTCTCTAACCCAATCTCCTAATGACTACAGAGGCTTGTACAATTCAGTTCAAACAACACTCCCTTCTGCCCTTATAGCAGTCCTATGGAGGAAAACCAGATGAGCAAAGTGTTCTGGAAGCCAGGTGAAAAAGTGTTGTAAAAAGGAAGGATTGTAAAAGTCTGTCAAATGCTAATAATCAAGAGAGATGAGGCCCGAGAATTGATCATTGGATTAGCAATGTGTAAAGTACCAATGAGCTTGATAAGCAAACGGTAATAAGGGTTTGATTAGAGTAGGTTCAACAGAGAGCAGGAGAAGCTAAATTGAAAAGGCAAGTATAGGAAGCTCTTTCAAGGAGTTTGTTGTTGTTAAGGGAAGGAGAAGAATGGGAAATAGTTGAAGAGAGATATAGGATGAAGAGTTTTAATCAATGAATACAGAAATGAAAGCATGTTGGTAGGCTGATGGGCTAGACCCAGTAGAGAGGAATAAATTGGACAGGAGAGAGAGGGAAAATTTCTGGAGCAATGGCTTGAGTAGGTTTGAGGCGATGAGATCTAGTGCACTGTTGGAGGAGTTGGTCTTTAGGAATATGGATGACTCAACCTTAGCGCAAGAAGGGAAGCAGAGCATGAGCACACGTGCAGGTGGGTGGGTAGATGTGGAGGGGCTCTTCTGATCGCATTTTCTTAGTTGCATAGGAGTCAGAGTGATCATCTGAGAATGAGGTTGGAGGCGGCGTTGGATTTTGAAGAGAAAGAATGTAAGACACCGTCACTTAGAAGAGTAAATGATCTAGGGAAATACAATGTAATTGCTGGACAGGGTTAATCACCCACATAATGTTGGCGATCATGAATCTACATTGATGTCATCGGTGGATTTTTTTCTAGATATGTTCATCTGTGTGGGTGTAGGCACAGAGTAGGCAGAAGGTTGAATTTAACCAGGGTTGGGTTTTATCCAAGGAAGTTTGATGAAGCAAGAACAAAGCAAAGAAGTTGGGGACAAATTTAAAGGAGTGATTATAATAAGTGACCAAGGAATTTAAACTGGATAATGGGGGAAGTGCGTGAAAATATAAGGAGAACCAGTGAAAATGTAAGATCAGTGGATTGGAGGTGTTTGTGGGATTTGGGGTTGTTGGAATTGGGGTTTAGGAAGTGAGCTGGAAAGAAAGGTAGTTATTGGCCTACAGTAGACTGTATAATGAGTAAACAAGTGGTGGGGCTAGTGGTGAGGCAGAGTTAGATGACTTCAACAAATCCAGTAATCTCTAGAATGGCATACTGGTGTGGCTTACAGTGTTCTCCCAGTTGTTTCATGGAGGCAAGTGGATAATGAGGGACCATTATTTTATGCTAGCGTTCTTATTCTCGTTATCATTATTTTTCAGTTTCAGTTGAGTACATGAGTATTAAAATAGAGTTAGGAAAGGGTGTGGAGTAATGATAGTTTATGATAATTAGTCATGATAATAGCTTAAGCCAGCTATGTAATTAATCTCATAGTGTGGGTTGGAGCCCCCTGGGGTTCGCAAGACCTTTTTCAGGTCACAACTATTTGCATAATAAAAATAAGATGTCATTTTCCCATTTTTGATTTTTGTCTTGTGAATGTATGGTGGCTTTTCACAGAGGCTACGTGACGTATGATAGCACAACAGATTGAGTGAAGAAGCAGACATGAAAATCCAGCTGTCTTCTATTAAGCTAGAAATTAAGGAAATTTCAAAAAGATGTAAGACAATGCCAAGTTTTTGCTGTTTCTTTTTTCTGTTTTGGAAAATATAATTTTTTTTTTCCATAAAAATTGTTATTTATGTTGACTTGTAACGGGTTTGTTTGTTTTTAAATCCACCCATTTATTAAACTTACTGAGTGTCTACTATAATAGATGTTGAAGATTCGGAGATAATTTATCCAGTTCATGGATGATGGTGAAAACAGACACAGAAATAAATAAGACACAAGTTATAATGGTATGCTAATATTTTCTGTCTGTGGGTAGAGCTACATTTCCCACTTTCTGTTCCTTTTTCCCAGAATGCTCCTCACCTCCATTCCCCATCTTCTCACAGCTGGTTCCTTCTCTTTTGAGGCTTTTTCTCACTATATCAGACAAATTATCTGAAGTTTTCTATAGCCAGCCCCTTCCATATACACATCTGAAGACGCTGACCAATAGAATATGGCAAATGTGATGGGATATATGTGATTAGTAATTCTCTTACAAAAGAATGTAGTGCTCAATTTGCTGGAGTTGTTTGCTGTCTCTTTCCTGGCTCTGAGGAGGTAAGTAGCCATGTTGGGGAACTCTATGTGGCAAGGAACTACAGGCGGCCTCAAGGAACTAAGGGTGACTTCCAACCCATAGCCCGCAAGAAACCAAATCCCTCAGTCCTACCACTACAAGAAACAGTTCTGCCAACAGCCCGAGTGAGATTGGAAGCACATCTTTCCCCAGAAGAACCTCAAATAAGGCTGAAGTCTCAGACAAAATCTTTCTTTTTCAGCTTTATTGAGGCATAATTGACAAAACGGTAAGTCTACAACATGACGATTTGATATCCATATCCATCGTGAAAGGACTCCCCCATGAAGTTAATTAACATATATAACCACACATACGACTTTTGTGTGTGAGAATATTTAAGTTCTCTTCTCCTAGCAAATTTCAGTTATACAATCCAGTGTTATCAGCTATAGTCACCATATTATTTATACATTAGATCCTCGGACCTTATTCATCTTATAACTGGAACTCTATTTTCCAATCTCTCCCTATTTTGCCCACTCCCCAGCCCCTGGCAACCACTTCTCTACTCCATTTCTAAGAATTTGACCTTTTTTCTTCTTTTTTAATTCCACATAAAAGTGATAGTATGCAGTATTTGTCTTTCTATGTCTGGCTTATTTCACTTCTCATGATGTCCTCCAGGGTCATCCACATTGCAAATAACAGAAATTCCTTTTTTAAAAGGTTGAATTATATATATATATTATGTTATATATGTATTATATATAATATATATTATGTTATATATATATATTATATATATATTATATATATATATAATATATATATATGCCATAATTTCTTGATCCACCCATCCCTTGATGGACACTTAGATTGCGTCCATAACTTACTTGGCTATTGTGACCAAAGCTTGAATGAGCATGGGACTACAGATATCTCTTTGAGGTATGATTTTGTTTACTTTGGATATATAACCAGAAGTGGAATTTGTGGATCACATGGAAATTCCACTTAAAATTTTTAGGGGAACCTCCTTAGTGTTTTCCATGACAGTTTACATTTCCATGAACAGCGTAAAGAGGTTCCTTTTCCTCCACATCCTTGCCAACATTTGTGATCTCTTGTCTATTTAATAATAGCCATCCTAACAGGTGTGAGGTGATATCTCATTGTGATTTTGATTTGCATTTCCCTGGTGATTAATGATATTTAGCATCTCTTCCTGTACCTGTTGTCCATTTGTACTTCTTCTTTGGAAAAATGTCTCTTCAGTTCTTTTGCCCAATTTTTAACTGGGTTATTTGGGTTTTTTTTGCTATAGGTTGTATGAGTTAATATATTAACGATATTAACCCCTTATTGGATATGTGGTTTGCAAATATTTTTTCCCATCCCATAGACTGTTTTTTTTTTTCATTTTGTTGATGGTTTCTCCTACTGATCAGAAGCCTTTTAGTTTGATATAGCCCCACCTTATTTTTGCTTAAGTTACCTTTGCTTGTGGTATCAAATCCAAAAAATCATTGCCAAGACCAATGTCAAGGAGCATTCTGAGTTTTTTCTAGGAGTTTTACTGTTTCAGGTCTTACATTCAAGTTTTTAATCCATTTTGAGTTGATTTTGGTGTATAGTGCAAGATAAGGGTCCAGTTTCACTCTTGGCATGTGACAGTACAGTTCTCCCAACACCTTTATTAAAGAGACTATTCCTTCTCCATTTTATATTCTTGACTCCTTTTTCAAAAATTAATTGGCCATATATGCATGGGTTTATTTCTGGGCTCCCTATTCTGTTCCATTGACCTATGTATCTATTGCTATGTCAATATCATACTGTTTTGATTACAATAGCTTTGTAATACACTTTGAGGTCAGGAAGCATGATGCCTCCAGCTGTGTTCTTTCTCAAGATGCTTTTAGCTATTCAATGTCTCTTATGGTTCTATATGAATTGTAGGATTACTTTTTAAAAATATCTGTGGAAAATACCATTGTCATTTATAGGTATTGCATTAAGTCTGTAGATTACTTTGGATAGTATAGACATTTTATTTTTTTTAATTTTTTTATTTTTTTAAAAGATTTTATTTATTTATTTATTTGAGAGAGAGAAAGAGCACAATAGGGGGGAGCAGGAGAGGGAGAAGCAGACTCCCTGCTGAGCAGGGAGCCCGATGCGGGACTCGATCCCGGGACTCCAGGATCATGACCTGAGCCGAAGGCAGTCGCTTAACCAACTGAGCCACCCAGGCGCCCGAGTATAGACATTTTAACAATATCAATTCTTCCAATCTATAAGCACAAAATATCTTTCCATTTGTTTGTGTTTTCTTCAATTTCTTTTATTAGTATCTTATAGCTTCAGTGTATAGCTCTTTTACCTCCTTGATTACATTTATTCCTAAGTATCCTATTCCTTTTGATGCTATTATAAATGGGATTGTTATCTTAGTTTCTCTTTCTGATAATTTGTTGTTAGTGTATAGAAATGTGACAAATTTTCATATATTGATTTCTGTATCCTGCAATTTTACTGAATTTCTTTACTAGTTCTAACAGTTTTTTTTTTTTTTTTTTTTTTGGTGGAGTCTTTAGGATTTTCTATATATAATATCATGTCATCTGCAAATAGAGACAATTTTACTTCTTCCTATCCAATTTGGATGACTTTTATTTCTTTTTCTTGCATAATTGCTCTGGCTAGGACTTCCAGTACTATGTTGAATAAAAGTGAGAGTGGGCATCCTCTGGAGAAGAACACAGTCAGCCCTTAGATGTATGTTAAATTAGAAGACTGATCCACAGCTTTCAAAGTTTACAGATGGACCCATTTAGGGAAAGACTGGGAGATGGGCAGTTTTCCTTGCTCCCTCTGTGCTGAGCCCTATGGAGATAGCTGCAGTGAATGCTTGCACTCCTCTTAAGAACTGTTACTTTGTTTGCTGTAGTCTTGAGAGTCTCATGGATGCAAACCTCATTGGCTTTCAGAGCTAGGTGTTTAGAGGCCCATCTCTCAAGTGGGAGTCTTAACAGTTGGAGCACTCAATGTGGGGTCCAAACCCTTCACTCCTCAGGGAGAAACTAAGAGTTGGGCCTACCCTCCTGACTGCATGCATTGTACCAAGGGTGGGCTAACAGCAAGGGTGTATCTCAGACATTTCTACCTGTTCCAGTGTAGGGATTTTCTTGCTCACCTGATGCGTAAGAGTTGCTCAGCTACTTTCTGGATTTCCTTCGGGTGTAATTTCCTTGTAGGTAACTGTACATTCTTTGTGTCCTTGGGAGGAAGGGAGTTCAGAAATCCATTTTGGTCAGCCCCTCCTTGTCCTTTTATTTTAAATGAATTAAATAGATATTTAGAAATGTCTCTTTTAATTTAAAATATTAATACCAATATTTTAAATACTCATAAATATTAATGAGTATCAATAAACATTAATAAGTGATATTACTAAATATTAATAAGTATGACCTAAATTAACAAAAGTCTTTGGGGTAGTCAATAAATTTTTAGAGGATAAAAGGCCCCTGAGACCAAAAAGTTTGAGACCCACTGATTTTTATTACTTACCGGAAGATGAAGACTTGGTCTCAGGAAAAATCTGAGAGGTACAAAAGAAGCGAAGATGGAGAGTCTTGACACAACAAGGTTTCTGGCGACTGTGACTTACAACTTGAGATAGGTCACAGCATCTTTCTGAGGCAATAGCAGGGTACATATGTAGAAAAAGTATCAGAAATGTACTTTTTGAGCTATGGGAGACTCTCTGATTTTGACTATTACAAAAGTACTTATTTAATAAGTAATTTTTCTAAAAAATTGAGCAATAACTATATGCATAGGTATACCTATATATAAGAAAATGGTTTATCTTTGCAATCTCCATGAAGCTTGCTTGTTTTAAAGGTTTAGAAGTTTGTTTTGTTTTTCTGATTATGAAAGCAATACATGTTCACTGTAGAAAATATAGAAAATTCTAAAAATTGTTAAGAAAACATGAATTAGTTGCAATGCTGCTCCCAGTGAGAATGAGTTAGCATTTGCCTATTTCCTTCTGTCTCTATTTTTAAACAAAACTGTTATCATATTGTGTATATATTTACACATACTATATCTACTTGACCTTTTATTATGAGCATTTTCTCATTTGACAATCATTCGAAATCACTATATGTTATGGAGCAGTATTCTGTTATATTGCCATTCGGCTATAGTTGGACGTGAGAAGTTCTCCCAATTTTCCCTCTTTTATAAGGAATATTTGACTGTCCCATGCTATGTACTTATTTATTCTGTACATGTGCACACACACACTCATGCACATGCCAAGAATTCTGCACATGTTCTTGTCCACATCACTGGTTCAAATGCATTCCTCCTACTGAAGGAAATGAATATTGCAAAGATGTAACTTCCCCCCAAATTAACTGGTAAATTTATTCCTAAATTTATTGACAATTTCAATGAAAGTGCCAGTGGGTATTTTTTAAGATGATAAAATGACCCTAAATTTCATGTGGATAAATAAATTAAGGGGTAAGAAAGATTTTGAAATTGAAGAAACAATTGAGGAGAAATGATGGTGATAGAAGATATTAAAGTGTATTGTAAAACTAAAATAATTAAAACAGCATGGTTTTGTCATAAGGATTGACAGATAAAATGATAAAATTGCCTGGAAACACGGTGTAGCATATATAGAAATTTAGTATATGATTAAAGGTAGTACCACAAATAAGTAGTGACACTGATGACTATTCAGTAAATGGTGCAAAAATACCATTAACTCTTTGGAAAACAATGAAAACAAAAAAGCAAATCCCATGTCTGAAAAAGCGAGTTTGAGATAAAATTAGAAGGAAAGATGTATGGTGCCATCTAGTGGTTAAACAGGTAACTGCATACATATTGCTGAACGTAGCATCTGCCGGCCAAAATTTAAAACGGATGGAGACTCGAGGGAGGTAAATTATTCATTAATAAAAAGGTTTATACCTCACACTTCACAAATTTAAGGAAGATTTTATTAATACTGATAAGATGATTTTATTGTTTAAGAGGCTATTATAAACGGTAGCCTATATAATGATCCCAAATTAACATGTAAAAAATTACGGTTGCAGACATTCACATAAACAAGCGTGCCAACCTGTCATACTTTTTTTAGTAACACGATGAAACAAAAGAACAATTTGAGTAAAAGCACGCTGGTTGGAAATTCATATAGCAGAGTAGAACTTGCCAGTAGTTACAGTTTTGAATAAGAACACATTCCCAGAAACCTGTTCTCTGGATTGTGGAGTCTAATGGAGGTCCAGAGCTTGCCCTGGGCGCGTGGCTGGTGTGCCTGCGTCGATCGCGGGCTTCATGGAGGCTTCAGCTCTCCTCATTGAGCCCAGGTATAGGCTCCATACACACAACCATCTCCACAGTGGCTCTACCTCCAAGCTTTTCATCAATTCAAGTTGCAACAAGGACGCACCGGCAAATCTGCAAAGCAGCCCTTCCATTTCTGGGAAGGAGCCCTCCTGTCCCAGCGGAGTTGCTGTTCCAAGGCTGCCCTGTTATGTACCTCTGCTCCCTGGCATGGCTCTTCAGTCAAGAAATGAGCTCCTAGACTGAAGCAGGACCTGGACGTCCCTTCCCCTGGCATTTTGGATTTCAGAATGAGAGAACTGGACCAAGTCTGTTTCTGAGTTGTCAGGACTGAGAGCTTAAAATTCAGAAGCCTATGGTGACCATGAATGTAACTGGAGAAACAGAAAGAGCGAGGAAGGGGTGAAGCACAAAGGAGTAGCAATGGAAGATGAATGAGGTACCACGATGCTCCTGTGCCTGGCTCAGTAGCTGCCAACACATATCGTGGCCCTTCATTCAGCTTGGACGTTCAGGTCTTACTCTGATTCCTTATATTCTTAATATCCTCCTGATAAACTTCTCTTACTGAAACAAACACAAATGTTCTTCTTTCCCTTGCATTCAAATTTGTACTACTATATCTTTGGAAAGGACAAACCCGATCTCTATCTTTCAGTGGCTGCTCATGATCCTCACACCGAGTCCAAATTCTTCAGCAAGACTATGAGGCCTCTCGTGATCTCTCAATCCTCATTTCTAACTGTCCCGTGGTCTCTTCTCTCTCCCACCCACCTTTCACCCTTCTCTGCCTGCCCTTGCATGCTCCCTCCATACTCACAGACAGTCACTTCCCATACCATGCATTCCCCCAGCCTCTCAACCAGGTTGTTCCCTCTCCACGAAATACCCTACCACCCTCCTTCCCCTGCGGTGTCCATTCATCCTTGAGACCCGAGCTTAGGCATCACTTCCTCCAGAAATCCTCTTGGGTCCCCTATAGCTGGGTTGGTTGCTCCTCCAAGTTAGCACCGTGTCCCTCGCTTTACTGCAGTTTTTACGGCTCTGCATCAAAATGCCCTGTTTATTTGTTGGTCTCCCCCTGTTGACTCTGAGCTCTACGAGGGAAGGGTAGAGTCTGACTCACGGTTGCATCCCAGTGCTTTGTACATAATCGCGAATGCAGTCAGCACTCAAATATTTGTTCAGTGAACAAATGAATGTACACGGAGAACTGTATCTGTCATCTAAGTGAGAAGCTCGAAGGCCCAAGTGAGCTGTGAATCTTCTCAAAGCAAAATGCCCGATTGGCCTCATTTCTGCTTTGACTAGGGTCTGGAAATTTCTAATGACATTTTTGAGACGTACTGCCTGGGATTTCAAAACGAGACAAATATTTCTAACGCGTGCAACTTTCTCCTATGCTAAATTGAAGCTAAATGCACATGAATCGGGATAAGGATTATCTGTATTTTGTGGACATGGGTGGTCCAGACACCCACGAGGAGATAAATAAATGTTTGAGGTGGGTCCTTCAATGATTTTTACAACCGATGCCAATTTGGCAAGCTTGACCGGGCTCTACCAGTGTGAGGAACCATGATTTTGGTATGATGTTGGGGAATTTGTGGCTTCCATCTGCTGGTTATCTCACAAAATGTGGAGCTGAGAAAAATCACATACTGATTAAATCATAGAATCCCACACTTGGAAGGGACTTCATGAGATGATCTGGGCCCGCCTCCTGAAGGTCAATGCATAAATCATCTTGTGCAGATGGCTGTTTATACTATTTTTAAAGCTCTTTAAGGATGGAGATTACACAGCTTCCCTTGGTAGTCTGATCTTCATGGTCAAGAACTTCCTTTTTTAAAAACCCAGCTTCTCACTGCAGTTTGGCCCATTTCCTCTTTTTACAGCTCTCTGTGACTATGGAAAGGACAAGATCAATCTTTCCCGCTAATTATCTCTGGCCCACATTCCACATTCTTGCAATGAATTATTAAGACTTATGCTATTCCCCTCCCCCACCCCACGCTACACTTGCAATTCCTTTATTTTTCAGAAGACTCTTTTTTTTTTTTCCCCTCTACAATAATTTTTGTAATTTAAAATGTTTCTCTTTGGAGTCTATTCCACAGCTCACTATATAACACTGGTAATAGCATTTCTGCTCAAGTCCTAATCAGCCATCAATAAACAGCAGTATTTTCTTCTTATCTTACCCAGGTAGCGTATTAATTGTTTAAATTAATAGCATTTCATTTTTGTTTCTGGCATAGATGATGTCCCACAATCAATCTCAAGACTTTTACTGTAAAACTGATATTTTCTATCTGTCGTATCTGTGTAATATGTCTTGGGTTTCGTGTCAGACTAGGTAATGGTGCCTCAGAAACGTCCACATCCAGATCCCCAGACGTGTGAGGATGTTGCCTTCCATGGAAAAGGGGGGCTTTGTAGATGTGGTTAAGTTCAAGATTTTGAGATGGGGAGATTGTCCTGGGCTAGCCAGGTGGACCCAATGTTATCGCCAATGTCCTTGGAGGGAGACAGGAGGATAGGGTGAGAGAGAAAAGGGGTCTGAAGCTGGGAGCTGAGACTGGAGAGGTATACTGGGAAGATAAGGGAAGAGGCCACAAGCCGAGAAATGCAGGCAGCCTCCAAGAAGTCGGAAAATGCAAGAGGACAAATTCTTTCATAGAGCCCTGGAGAGAGGGTGGCCCTGCCAACACTTTCATTTCACCTCACTGAAACTCATTTTGGGTTTCTGACCTGCAGAAAGGCAAGGTAATACATTTGTGTTGTTTTAAGCAACTAAGTTTGTGGTGATTTGTCACAGTAGCAATAAGGAACTACTAGAGCCTTATTCATGAAAATATCTGTGCTCGTCTTGAACTTCATGGCTTTATTTAACAGACCGCTTTTGGATTTATAATGATGATTGAGTATTATGTTCCCATCGTCAAAGCCACAACAATACTAGTGTGTATTTACTAGACAATTGGTAACATTAACTCCTCATCATTGGTTTTAAAATAATTCATGTAATAGAGGATTCCACTTATCTAAAGTGTTCTATGTGCCAGGTACTGCTCCATGAGCCTGGAAGGTGCTCTCTCACTTACATACCACAACAAAACCATAAGGTAGGGATCATTATCCCTATTTTACTGGGGTTTGGAGAGGCAAGACAGACTAAATGAGGCAAGACTAAAATGTGAGGGTCACAGTGACTGCTCTAAAACACATGTGGAAGCATCCTCCTAAACACTTTCCATCTCTCAGAACATTCTGGTATAATTGAGCAGGAGTAGATGAACACAATGAAAGTTGCTGAGGTGACAAGGGGAGCTGAGTTGGTAGAAATGTAACCAGAATCACCAGCCATGGCTACAAAATAATGTATTATTATTATTATTATTATTATTCATTATTATCACCATTTTTGTCTCCATGGGTATTTTATTGGGAATTTAGAACACACCAGCTTTTCCTTCTCATTCTCTTATCTTCACTTCATTTATAATTTATTACGAATAAATTTAAGACATTTAAGAAATAAAAAAGATATAAAGAACAATTAAATGAACACCCATTAACTCACCACCTATCTTAAAACAGAAAATTCCAAACACCACAGAAGTTGAAGCACTCGTCCAGTCCCCCTTCTTCTCATCTTGACTCCCAGCCAGAGGTAACCCACTATTCTGAAGTCGGGGTTCTTCCATTCCAATGTATATTTAATTTTAATGACAAAATTACAACAGCTCTCACTCACCTAACATCACGTCTCAGCTGCACTGCCCAATTGCTGAAGACAGAAACTTAGCAATAACGCTTGATACATCACATTGCCTCATCCTATGGGATGATGGTGTGCTGTGCATTCGCATACTGGGGAGAGGCTATAGTGCACATTTCTTCCCAAATCTGTGTTCAGTGTGAGATTGGTCATGGGGAGAATGCTCACACCATGAACATTGGCAAAAACTACAAATTGAGTGTCTTTCCTCACTCCCCAACCCAGTCCTCTAGAGAATGGGTCCTCAAACACTTACCAAGATGCTACTGCTCATCTCCCACGTTCAATTACTTCTATTAGTTCTCCTTTTAGACTATATTTCAGATCTGCCAGTGGATCCCAGATCCATTGCTACCTCCCTAGCCAAATCTCTTATGTTTCTTCTTTTTATTATAAGAATTTTCAAACACAAGAAAAGTAGAAAGAATGGCATAAGAAACCTGTCACACAACCTCAAGAATTATCCATATTTTGCCAGTGTTGTTGTACCTATCCCCCTCCCTATTTTTGGTCATTTGTTTTCAGTGAGGAAAGGCTAGAGTTAACCCCATTATCATTCACCCATAAATTCTCAATATGCATATCTAAAGATGCATATATATATATATATATATAATTTAGATATACATACATTATCATGCCATTATACATGCCATTATCAGTTCCCCCAATTAACAACTATTCCTTAATATTATTTAACACCCAAAAATATTTTCAAATTTTCCCAATTTTATCAAAACGTATTTCTATTATTTGAATCAAGATCCAAGTGAGAACCACAACTGCATTTGATGGCTATGTCTTGGGGGACACATGTCTTTATTAGGTAGGTCTTGTTAAAATTCTGTAACAGATCCGTTTCTTTTTTTTTTTTTTTAAACAATTATCTGATAGAGACGCCGAATAATTTGTCCTATAGAATGTTTCACATTTTGCATTTAACGCACAGCTTCCCCCATATTTCTTAGTAACTGGTATTTAGATTAAGAGGTTTCATAGATTCAGGCTCAGGTTCTAGTTAAGACTAATTCAGGGTGGTTCTTTCTACTACATCAGATATTGTCAGCCTGATCCGTGCACTACACAGTTCTTCATCATATTTTCAGTTAATGGTTTTAGTATCTTTAGATGATGATTGTTGTCTGGATCTGCTATTTGATTAAAGACTGCAAAATGGTTAAATTTCGAACTCTGTAATTTCTTTTTTATTTTTTAACTAGAATTCTATAAAAAATATTTCATCAACTGTTTAGTTACTCTGAAGAACGACCTGTGCAGGAAAAGTATAACAGATCCCTGCTTCTTCCCTTACATTTATCATTTTTTTTGAGTAATGGTGATATCCTAGCAATCTTCACTGGTAATAAATATTTAAAAAATCTTTTACATAGAAAAAACATTCAACCTACAAAACAGTTGAAACAATAGCCGAATGAACACTCATATACTCTTCCCTTTCTAGGTACACTGACTGGTAACATTTTATCACGTTCATACCCCTCTTCCCTCAGCCTTTGAGCGTTTCCTTATTTTCAGGCACAAGCTCGTCTTGCACATTACATCTCTCAGGGGAACCAAGCATTTCTCCAAGGAGCTCTTGATTTTTTGGTGGGAAATGGTATTTGAAATCCTCTGTGTGTGTGTGTTGTGGCTTTGTTTTTTTTTTTTTTTTTAAAGATTTTATTTATTTATTTGAGACAGAGAGAATGAGAGAGACAGAGAGCACATGAGAGGGGGGAGGGTCAGAGGGAGAAGCAGGCTCCCTGCCGAGCAGGAAGCCCGATGCGGGACTCGATCCCGGGACTCCAGGATCATGACCTGAGCCGAAGGCAGTCGCTTAACCAACTGAGCCACCCAGGCGCCGTGTTGTGGCTTTGTTAAATTAACATTTGTTAAGTAAAAACCCTGCGGTGTGGAATGGGGACCCAAGGTTCAAGAAAAGACCACAAAAGAAAGTGAAATAGAGAAGTTTATCACTCACAGGTCCCAGAGGAGGGGTAAACCACATGCCTTGGAGAGGGCCACACAGGAAGTCAATGCAGGGTGCAGGCAGATGGAGAGCATGAGGACCTGGGACTCAAACCTTTGTTAGGGTTTGAGGGTGGAGTGCTTTGGGGTTGTTGAATGATCAATTCAAACCAAAAGAGCAGGGTTTTGGTAAGCCTCATGGGGGTCTTATTTCGGTGGTGCACAGGGGGGAAAGCCCTGGGCAGTGGGGAGAATGTTTATCAAGAGAACTTTTAAAGTACACATAGCAGGGATTTATATTTACTTGTAACTCTGCAGCTGCTATCTGGGCATGCACTCCAGGGAGGGCCTAGTGTATTATGTAGTTTAGCCAAACTCTCAGCAAATATATACATACATGTACACTTACATCTCATTCATGCACACACATATACTCATGCACACTAATACCTCCAAGTCCTCCTAGTACTTGTTCACCTTTCTGATTCCGTAGTTGTTTCTCCTTTCTCATGCATGGAGAACCAGATTCCTAACAGTTTCAGAATTATTACACTAATAATACTACTAAAGACAAGCCTATCTTTTTTTTTTATTCTTATGTTAATCCCCATACATTACATCATTAGTTTTAGATGTAGTGTTCCATGATTCATTGTTTGTGCATAACACCCAGTGCTCCATGCAGAATGTGCCCTCCTCAATACCCACCACCAGGCTAACCCATCCTCCCAGCCCCCTCCCCTCTAGAACCCTCAGTTTGTTTTTCAGAGTCCATCGTCTCTCATGGTTCGTCTACCCCTCCGATTTCCCCTGCTTCATTCTTCCCCTCCTGCTACCTTCTTCTTCTTCTTTTTTTTTTTCTTAACATATATTGCATTATTTGTTTCAGAGGTACAGATCTGAGATTCAACAGTCTTGCACAATTCACAGCGCTTACCAGAGCACATACCCTCCCCAGTGTCTATCACCCAGTCACCCCATCCCTCCCACCCCACCCCCCACTCCAGCAACCCTCAGTTTGTTTCCTGAGATTAAGAATTCCTCATATCAGTGAGATCATATGATACAAGGACAAGCCTATCTTAATGAACTAAAATTCTTTCTTTTTTAAAATGACTATATTGTTCCCTACTTCATGGCTGTATCTTGATTCATTCACCCAGTATCCAATAGATGGATATTCAGATTGTTTCTGATTTTTTTTACAAAGAACAATCAAAATCCACAAGGAATAACCTTATTCATATGTAGTTTTAAAACTTTTTTTTTTTTTTTTTTTTTAAAGATTTTATTTATTTATTTGAGACAGAGAGAATGAGAGACAGAGAGCATGAAAGGGAGGAGGGTCAGAGGGAGAAGCAGACTCCCTGCCGAGCAGGGAGCCCGATGCGGGACTCGATCCCGGGACTCCAGGATCATGACCTGAGCCGAAGGCAGTCGCTTAACCAACTGAGCCACCCAGGAGCCCCTAGTTTTAAAACTTTTAAGTGTGTATCTTTCTAGAACCAGGGCTGTTTGAGTCAAAGGACAAATGTGTAAGTAGTTTTGGTATATAAATAATAGAATAGATCCAATTTCCAAAATGGAGAACTATTAAGATTTTCCAATTAGTTGTGTCTATTTTAGTTACATTTTTAGAAGAAATTTGTCCATTTCATCTAATTGTCAAACTTATCAGGCATGTAATTTTACATAACATATTCTTATTACCCTTTTTTGGTCTGTAACATCTTTAGAGATGTCCCCTTTTATTATAGGTAATTTTTCCTCCTTTTCTTCTTGCTTAGTCTTGCTAGTGATATTTTAGTTTTAGTAATCTAGTCAAAGAATTTGTTGGCTTTGTTAATTTTTATTGCCAACTTTATTTATAATTATTTTCTCCCATCTTTTAAATTTTCCTTTATTTTAATTTTTGAGATTTGGTGTCCTTTTTGAGGTAAAAACTTAGGCTATTGATTTTCAAACTTTGTTCTTTCCTAACAAATCCATTTAAGGCTATATTTTAACCTTAAACACTGCTTTAGTTGTCTCTTCAGTCTATTTTTTGTATATTCATTTTCATAGAGTTCAGAAATCTTTTAAAATTTCCCTTATGATTACTTCTTTAACCCATGTGTTATTTAGACGTTATTGCCTAGTTTCAGGCAGTTATGAATTTCTAAGGTATCTTTTGTTTTTGATTTCTATCTTAATTCTACGGTGGTTAGAATCTTTGAAATTTATTGAAGACTTGATCAACATAAAGTTAATTTAGTAAATATTCTATGTGCACTTAGAATATTCATTCTATTGTTACAAAGTATGATGTTCTATAAATGTTAAAATTATTTTGTGATTTTTCAGCTATTGTTCTGTCAACTATTGGCCAGGGTGTTTATGTCTTTCACTATGATTGAAATTTTCTCTACTTTTAATTCTGTCATTTTAGATCTCATCTATTTTTGAATAGATGCTTTTTGTTGCATAAAAAATTAGAATTGATATATATCCCCAGTGGGATATTGATTACCTCATCATATTTAAATATTCCTTTTTATCTCTAATAATGCTGGTTTCTTTCTTTCTTTATTTTTAATATTTTATTTTATTTATTAGAGAGAATGAGAGAGAGAGCATGAGAGGGGGGAGGGTCAGAGGGAGAAGCAGACTCCCCGCAGAGCGAGGAGCCTGATATGGGACTCGATCCTGGGACTCCAGGATCATGAACCAAGCCGAAGGCAGTTGCTTAACCAACTGAGCCACCCAGGCACCCAATGCTGGTTTCTTTAGAGTCTACTTCCTGTTATTAATATAGCCACACAAGCTTTCTTACGTAAGCATTTGCATGTTGTTAACTTTTATAGTCTTTTTATTTTAGCTTCTTATGTCTTTATGTGTAGAATAGTAATAGTTGGTTGGATATTTTTTTATCCAATTGGATAACTTAGGCTTCAATATGAATATTTAATTCATTTGCATTTAATATAAAACTAGTATAATTGGGATTATATCTGCCATCTTGCTGTGGTTCTCTTACAGTCGGTCCTCATTATTTGCTGATTCCATATTTGCAAATTCACCTACTGACTAAAATTTATTTGTAACCCCAAAATCAACACAGCAATTTCATGGTTATTCATAGACATGCACAGATTGGTGAAAAATTTGAGTAGCTCTATGCACACATTCCTGAGATCAAAAAAGGTGATATTCTGCCTTTTTGTTTCATCTCTCGTACTGTAAATATGTCTTTTTTTGTGGTCTATTTAGTGTCATGTTCTTCACATTTTTTGTACTTTTGTTGGTGACTTCTCTGTTTATATAGTCCCAAAGTATTGCCTAGTGTTCCTAAGTGCAAAAAGTAGCTAAATTTCCGGATTCATGAGATAATGAGTGACTTAATAAAAAAAAAAAAAGCATAGGGGATAGCACTGTTGCAGGACTGAAAACTAAAGAGCTGCATGGTCGAGTTACCCAGGGTCAAGAAAATGTTAAACCCTTCTCAGTTACTGCCAGCTGGCTCACATGTTTGGGAAGGAGATATGGTACAGAAAATGGTAAACTTATAAGTAAACAAGGCAGGTTGTAATCAGGGGACTGTAGAAAAATTTTTAAAATACCTGCTAAGTGTTATAAGGAAAAGAACTATATGGAAGAGGAGATTTTCAATGCTTATGAGAGAGAGTTGTTTTACAAGGGCATTGGCAAACAAACCTATATAAGGCAAGTGGTGTTTTGGTTGACAAAAATGGAGGCTTGTGGGAACTTAATTCTTTATTTCCCCTAGGAGTTCAGTATTCGTTAATTCAGTGTTCATGGTGATTTTATGTAACATAACTACTATGAATTAACAAGAATTGATGTATTTCTCTTGTTTTTTTTTCTTTCTGAAGGTTATTGATTTTGTATGTTTATTTTATATCTTCTAATATACTAAATTACCTTATTGTTTGTAGTATTTTTCCATTTATTCTTTTGAGTTATTCAGATATACAAACAGATCATCTTTAAGTAGATATAGTTTTATTATATCCTTTTTTTTGATACGTACTTTCTCTTAATTACCTTAATTTTTAAAATTTCTTAGTACCTCCAAGACAATGTTAAACAGTAGCCAAAATAATGCATAGCTTTTCCTTGTTTCTGAATCTAATGGGAATTTCTCCAATATTTATTTATTTATTTTTAAGATTTTATTTATTTATTTGACAGAGAGAGACAGAGTGAGAGAAGGAACACAAGCAGGGGGAGTGGGAGAGGGTGAAGCAGGCTTCCCGCGGAGCAGGGAGCCTGACGCAGGGCTCCATCCCAGGACCCTGGGATCCTGACCTGAGCTGAAGGCAGGTGCTTAACGACTGAGCCACCCAGGCGCCCCCAATATTTAGCATTAAGTAAACTGCAAACTTTGGGGCTAGTATATGTTTTGTCATATTTAAAAAATATCCATCAATTTCTATCTTATCATGGATGAGGATTCAGTATTGTTATGTGTGACTTTTTGGCATCTATGGAGATGATATTATGGTTTCTCATGCCTATTAATATGATGAATTATATTAAGGGGCTTTCTAATATTGAACTGCTTTACAGCCAAAGCATAATTTCCATTGGTCATTATGCACACACACACACACAAACACACGCACACACATATTTATTGTGGTAAAATACACGTAACTTTAAATTTACCATCTTAACCATTTAGAAGTGTACATACAATGCAGTGTAATAAAGACATTCATGCTGTTTTGCAATCATCAACATCATCCATACCCATAACTCTTTTGAAAAACTGAAATTCTATACTTAATAAACAAGAACTTCCCATTCTCCCCTTCGCCCAGTCCCCGGCAACCACCATTACCATTTTTGTCTTTATGATTTTAACTACTCCAAATACATCAAGCAGAATCATATAGTATTTATCTTTTTGTGACTGACTTATTTCATTCAACATAATGTCAAGTTTCATCCATGTTGTAGCATATTGCAGAATTTCCTTCATTTTTAAGGCTGAATCACTTTTTTTTTTAGGATTTATTTATTTATTTGAGAGAGAGGGAGAGCACACACGAGCGGGGGCTGGGGGGAGGAGCAGAAGAAGAAGGAGAAGCAGACTCCGCGCTGAGCAGGGAGACTGACACGGGGCTCCATCCCAAGACCCTGAGATCAGAACCTGAGCAGAAGGCAGACACTTAACTGACTGAGCCACCCAGGCGCCCCAAGGCTGAATCACTTTCTATTATATGTATATGACACATTTTGCTTATCCATTCATCAGTCAATAAGCACTTGGTTGGTTTCCATGTTTTAGCTATTGTGAATAATGCTGTTATGAATATGCATGGACAAATGTCTTTGAGATCATGCTTTCTATGGTTTGGGGTATGTACCCAGAAGTGGAATTGCTGGGTTTTATGATAACTCTATTTTTAACGTTTTTAGGAACTGTCATACTATTTTCCACAGGAGCTATACCATTTTACAATCCCAACAACAGTGCACAAGGGTTCTGATTTCTCCACATTATATTATTTTTAATGAACAGTTGGATTCTTTTTTTTACCCATTTTTTAAATTATTATGTTATGTTAATCACCATATATTACATCATTAGTTTTTGATGTAGTGTTCCATGATTCATGGTTTGCGTTTAACACCCAGTGCTCCATGCAGAACGTGCCCTCTTTAATACCCATCACCGGGCTAACCCATCCCCTCACCCCCCTCCCCTCTAGGACCCTCAGTTTGTTTCTCAGAGTCCATGGTCTCTCATGGTTCGTCTCCCCCTCCGATTTCCCCCCCTTCATTCTTCCCTGCTATCTTCTTCTTCTTCTTTTTTTTTTTTTAACATATAATGTATTATTTGTTTCAGAGGTACAGGTCTGTGATCCAACAGTCTTCGACCTCAGGCAAGGGAAGGGAAGCAGGGGCAAAAATGAACTATTGGGACTTCATCATAGCACACCATAGCATGTACTCTCCCCAGTGTCTATCACCCAGTCACCTCATCCCTCCCACTCCCCACCACTCCAGCAACCCTCAAGTTTGTTTCCTGAAATTAAGAATTCCTTATATCAGTGAGGTCATATTATATATGTCTTTCTCTGATTGACTTATTTCGCTCAGCATAATACCCTCCAATTCCATCCACGTTGTTGCAAATGGCAAGCTTTCATTCCTTTTGATGGTTGCATAATATTTCATATATATATATATATATATACCACATCTTCTTTATCCATTCATCTGTTGATGGACATCTTGGCTCTTTCCATAATTTGGCTATTGTGGACATTGCTGCTATAAACATCAGGGTGCACGTACCCCTTTGGATCCCTACATTTGTATCTTTGGGGTAAATACCTAGTAGTGCAATTGCTGGGTCGTATGGTAGCTCTATTTTCAACTTTTTGAGGAACCTCCATACTGTTTTCCAGAGTGGCTGCACCAGCTCGCCTTCCCACCAACAGTGTAGGAGGGTTCCCCTTTCTCTGCATCCCCGCCAACATCTGTCGTTTCCTGACTTGTTAATTTTAGCCATTCTGACTGGTGTGAGGTGGTATCTCATTGAGGTTTTGATTTGGATTTCCCTGATGCCAAGCAATGTTGAGCACTTTTTCATGTGTCTGGTGGCCATTTGGATGTCTTCTTTGGAAAAATGTCTGTTCGTGTCTTCTGCCCATTTCTTGATTGGATCATTTGTTCTTTGGGTGTTCAGTTTAATAAGTTCTTTATAGATTTTGGATACTAACCGTTTATCTGATATGTCATTTGCAAATATCTTCTCCCATTCTGTCGGTTGTCTTTTGGTTTTGTTGACTGTTTCTTTTCCTGTGCAAAAGCTTTTTATCCTGATGAAGTCCCAATAGTTCATTTTTGCCCTTGCTTCCCTTGCCTTTGGTGATGTTTCTAGGAAGAAGCTGCTGCGGCTGAGGTCCGAGAGGTTGCTGCCTGTGTTCTCCTTTAGGATTTTGATGGACTCCTGTCTCATATTTAGGTCTTTCAACCATTTTGAGTCTATTTTTGTGTGTGGTGTAAGGAAACGGTCCAGTTTCATTCTTTTGCATGTGGTTGTCCAATTTTCCCAACACCATTTGTTGAAGAGACTGTCTTTTTTCCATTGGACATTCCTTCCTGTTTTTTCGAAGATTAGTTGACCATAGAGTTGAGGGTCCATTTCTGGGCTCTTGATTCTGTTCCATTGATCTATGTGTCTGTTTTTATTCCAGTACCATACTGTCTTGATGATTATGGCTTTGTAATAGAGCTTGAAGTTAGAAATTGTGATGCCACCAGCTTTGCTTTTCTTTTTCAACATTCCTCTGGCTATTCGGGGTCTTTTCTGGTTCCATACAAATTTTAGGATTATTTGTTCCATTTCTTTGAAAAAAGTTGATGGTATTTTGATAGGGATTACATTAAATGTGTAGATTGCTCTAGGTAGCATTGACATCTTCAAAATATTTGTTCTTCCAATCCATGAGCGTGGAACGTTTTTCCATTTCTTTGTGTCTTCCTCAATTTCTTTCATGAGTATTTTATAGTTTTCTGAGTACAGACACTTTTCCTCTTTGGTTAGATTTATTCCTAGGTATCTTATGGTTTTGGGTGCAATTGTAAATGGGATTGACTCCTTAATTTCTCTTTCTTCTGTCTTGTTGTTGGTGTATAGGAATGCCACTGATTTCTGTGCATTGATTTTATATCCTACCACTTTACCGAATTCCTGTATGAGTTCTAGCAGTTTTGGGGTGGAGTCTTTTGGATTTTCCACATAAAGTATCGTATCATTCTGCAAAGAGTGAGAGTTTGACTTCTTCTTTGTTGATTCCGATGCCTTTTGTTTCTTTTTGTTGTCTGATTGCTGTGGCTAGGACTTCTAGTACTATGTTGAATAGCAGTGGTGATAGTGGACATCCCTGCCGTGTTCTTGACCTTAGGGGGAGAGCTCTCAGTTTTTCCCCATTGAGAACAATATTTGCTGTGGGTTTTTCATAGATGGCTTTTATGATATTGAGGTATGTACCCTCTATCCCTATACTCTGAACAGTTTTAATCAAGAAAGGATGCTACTTTGTCAAATGCTCTTTCTATTGAGAGGATCATATGATTCTTGTTCTTTCTTTGATTAATGTATTGTATCGCATTGATTGATTTGCGGATGTTGAACCAACCTTGCAGCCCAGGGATAAATCCCACTTGGTCGTGGTGAATAATCCTTTTAATGTACTGTTGGATCCTACTGGCTAGTATTTTGGTGAGAATTTTTGCATCCATGTTCATCAAGGATATTGGTCTGTAATTCTCCTTTTTGATGGGGTCTTTGTCTGGTTTTGGGATCAAGGTAATGGTGGCCTCATAAAACGAGTTTGGAAGTTTTCCTTCCATTTCTATTTTTTGGAACAGTTTCAGAAGAATAGGTATTAATTCTTCTTGAAATGATTGGTAGAATTCCCCTGGGAAGCCATCTGGCCCTGGGCTTTTGTTTGTTGGGAGATTTTTGATGACTGCTTCAATTTCCTTAGTGGTTATAGGTCTGTTCAGGTTTTCTATTTCTTCCTGGTTCAGTTTTGGTAGTTTTTACATCTCTAGGAATGCATCCATTTCTTCCAGATTATCTAATTTGCTGGCATATAGTTGCTCATAATATGTTCTTATAATTGTTTGTATTTCTTTGGTGTTGGTTGTGATCTCTCCTCTTTCATTCATGATTTTATTTATTTGGGTCATTTCTCTTTTCTTTTTGATAAGTCTGGCCAGGGGTTTGTCAATCTTGTTAATTCTTTCAAAAACCAGCTCCTAGTTTCATTGATCTGTTCTACTGTTCTTTTGGTTTCTATTTCATTGATTTCTGCTCTGATCTTTATTATTTCTCTTCTCCTGCTGGGTTTAGGCTTTATTTGCTGTTCTTTCTCCAGCTCCTTTAGGTGTAGGGTTAGGTTGTGTATTTGAGACCTTTCTTGTTTTTATTGTTACTGTATATTGTCTGTGTTCCTTTCTGGTCTATGTTACCTTTAGGCTCTTTCTTTGCTTAGAGGACCCCTTTCAATATTTCTTGTAGGGCTCGTTTTGTGTTTGCAAATTCCTTTAGTTTTTGTTTGTCCTGGAAGCTTTTTATCTCTCCTTCTATTTTCAATGACAGCCTAGCTGGATATAGTATTCTTGGCTGCATATTTTTCTCATTTAGTGCTCTGAATATATCATGCCAGTCCTTTCTGGCCTGCCAGGTCTCTGTGGATAGGTCTGTTGCCAATCTAATGTTTCTACCATTGTAGGTTACAGATCTCCTCCCGAGCTGCGTTCAGGATTTTCTCTTTGTCTCTGAGACTTGTAAGTTTTACTATTAGATGTCAAGGTGTTGACCTATTTTTATTGATTTTGAGGGGGGTTATCTGTGTTTCCTGCATTTTAATGCCTTTTTCCTTCCCCAAATTAAGGAAGTTCTCTGCTATAATTTGCTCCAATATACCTTCTGTGCCTCTCTCTCTTTCTTCTTCTTCTGGGATCCCAATTATTCTAATATTGTTTCATCTTATGGTATCATTTATCTCTTGAATTCTCCCCTCATGATCCAGTAGTTGTTTATCTGTCTTTTTCTCAGCTTCTTTATTTTCCATCATTTGGTCTTCTATATCACTAATTCTCTCTTCTGCCTCATTTATCCTAGCAGTTAGAGCTTCCATTTTTGATTGCACCTCATTAATAGCCTTTTTGATTTCGACTTGACTAGATTTTAGTTCTTTTATTTCTCCAGAAAGGGTTTCTCTAATATCTTCCATGCTTTTTTCAAACCCAGCTAGTATCTTTAAAATCATCATTCTGAACTCTAGTTCTGACATCTTACTAATGTCTGTATTGATTAGGTCCCTGGCCATTGGTACTGCCTCTTGTTCTTTTTTTTTTTTTTTGAGGTGATTTTTTCCATCTTGTCATTTTGTCCAGAGGAGAATAGATGAATGAGAGAACAAAATGCTAACAGGGTAACAACAGCCCCAGAAAAATATACACTAAATAAATCAGAAGAGACCTGAAACCGGGGGAAAAGAAAGGGACAGAAAGAAAAAGAAAAAAATAAATAAAGACAAAGAAAAAGATAAAAACAAACAAACAAACACAAAAAACAGAATATAATCAGAGTGATCAGGCTGGTGCATAGATCCGTGGTACACACTAGATTTTGGGCGTATTTTGGTCTGTTAGAAGAAAGTGCCTCCCAAAATTTTAAAGAAAGAAAAACTTATATATGTACAAAAATAAGGGTTAATACGATGAAGGGATGGAATATGACTGTAAAGATGAAAATTATAAAAGATTTCATAAAAGGAATTGATAAGATAAGAAGTTGGTTAAAAAAAAAAGGAGGATTTAAAAAAAAAAGGGAGAGAATGTGATCATGTAGGAGACTAGAACAAAGCCATACACTAGAGATTTAGGGTATATTTTGGCCTGTTAGAAGAAACTCTATCCCAAAATTTTAAAGAGAGAACAACTTATATATCTATACCAAAAATGAGATTAACCACTATGAAGGGATAGAATATGACTCTAAAAGTGAAAAATAAAAAAACACTTTTTAAAAAAGGGATTGATAAGATGTTGGTTGAAAAAGGGAAAAAGAAAAATTCAAAAGAAAAAAAAAAGAAAAAGAAAGTTAAAAAAAATTAACTTTGAAAGACTAAAGAATCATGGGAAAAAAGACATGAATTCTATGTGCTGTATTCCCCTAGCGCTGGAGTTCTGCCATTCTCATTGATTGCTAAACTTGGTCTTGGCTGGCTGTTCTTGCTGATCTTCTGGGGGAGGGGCCTGTTGCTGTGGTTCCCAAATGTCTTTGCCAGAGGCAGAATTGCCGTGCCCCCGCCAGGTCTGGGCTAAGTAATCTGCTCGGGTTTGCTCTTGGGAGCTTTTGTTCCCTGCAAGCTTTCAGTGCAGCTTTGGAGGACGAGAGTGAAAATGGCGGCCTCCCAATCTCCATCCCAGAGGAGCCAAGAACTCAGGGCCTACTCCTCAGTGAGCCCCCAGAGAAAAGCAGTCAGTCACTCCCGTCTCCCCGGTCTCCGGCTGCACTCTGTGCTCACCCAGCATTTCTATCTCTGGCACCCGCCCCGTGTGGAGTCTCCAAACCCAGCAGATCCCTGAGGTGTGCTCCCCACCACTCCTCTCGAGGGAGGAAGGGGACTCTCCCCAGATCTGCCACTTGTTGGGTCCCTGCTGGAAGAGCAGTGGACAGACTGTGCCACAGATCACAGTTTATGGCAACCCAGTTTATGGCAACCCCGAGCTGAGAGCCCGCACCTTGGCTCCGTCTCTGCAGCCGGCTTCCCTGCTCCGATACCTGGGAGCTCTGCCGCACTCAGGCACCCCTGGTCTTTCTGTGACCCCAAGAGTCCTGAGACCACACTGTCCCAGCGAGGGTTCCACCCCCCGCTTAGCCACTGGAGTGACGTCCCTCAGTGGAGCCGACTTCTAAAATTTCCGATTTTGTGCTCCCCGGCTCTATCACTTGCCAGAAGCGGCTGATGGAGGCCCCCTCCCCCGCCGTCTATCTCCCGAATATTGCCTCGGATTCACTTCTCTGCACGTCCTACCTTCCAGAAAGTGGCCACTTCTCTGTTCAGAGAGTTGCTGCTATTCTTTTCTTAGATCTCCTGTTGAGTTTGTAGGTGTTCAGAATGGTTTGATCCCTATCTAGTTGAATTCCTGAGACCAGATGAAATCCAGGTCTCCTACTCCTCCGCCATCTTGCTCTGCCCCCCCAGTTGGATTCTTTTTTTAAGATAATTTGAATCTAGGTTTATAAGTGAAATTCATCTGTAGAATTCTGTGCAATTTGTTTTCATATTTGATTTTTTTTAAAAAAAATTTTTATTTATCTTAGAAAGAAAGAAAAGAGGGGGAAGGGCAAAAGGAGAGAATCTTAAGCAGACTCCACACTGAGTGCAGAGCCTGACACTGCGTTTGATCTCACAACCCTGAGATCATGACCTGAGCCGAAATCAAGAGTGCGACGCTTAACCAACTGCGCTACCCAGGTGCCCCTTGTTTTCATATTTTAGTATCAATGTTATACTCATTCATTTTAGAGAAAGAATTTACAAGCTTTTTGTGTTTTCAGTATTCTGGGATAGCTTAAATATAATTGATTATCTGATGCTTCAAGGTTAAGTAGAAATCCATTGTGAAATCATCTGGTTTTTTGTAGGGAAATCATGCTTTTTGTAGGGACATCTTTAAAATTTTTCTCTATTCTTTAGTGGAAAATGATCTCTCTAGAGTGTCCATCTATATTGGGAACAATTTTGGTTAACTGTATTTTCCTATAATTTTATTTTTAAAATCCATTTTTAAATGCATTGACATAGAGTTGTTCAAATTAGTCTCAATTTTTAATTTTTTTTTACTTTGATAATTATTTACCGTTAGCATTTCTTATTATGGTATTTATGTTTTCTCTTTAAAAAAAACAGGGTTTTCAGTTATTTGTCAATTTTGCTGATTTTTCTTCCAAAGAACCAGTATTTTTATTTCATCATAAGTTCTATTATTTATTTTTTATCTCATTATTTTGCTTTTTTCTTTATTAATTTCTTTCCTTTTTTTCCTGTTTACTTTGTGTCTTTTTCTAGCTTTTTGAGTTGCATGTTTAATCTGTCTTCAGTGCATTTTTTTGGTAATTGATTACAAATATTTAATAGTAAGAATTTCCCTTGCAGCTGTGCTTTAATAATGTTCTTTCAATTCTGATGTGTAACACTGTCACTGTTGTTATTTTCTATAAGCTCTGACAATTTTGTATTGTAATTTTTTTTTCACCCAAGAATTGCTTAACATTATGTATTTTAATGTCCAGGTGTAAAAAAAGCTTTTAAAAACAATTTTTAAAATTTGTTTCTAGTTATGTTGCATTGTGGTCAGAGTACAATAATTGTACAAATATTGATGTTTGCCTACTCTGTGGTCAATTTTTGTGAATTTTCCATTCCATTTTGGAAAACATGTATCCTCTTTCATAGAATTCAAAATTCAATTTAGATTATTGATTATGTTGTTTAGGTCTTTTGTATCCTAATTTTTTTACGTCACTGCCTCTATCTTGGGTTAAGAGAGGAGGGTTAACATTTCACATTATTAGTGTTTCTGACTATTTCTTCTTTAATCTCTTGTAGTTTCTGCTTTGTGAAAGTGGTTGATGTGCCATTGGGTGCATAAATATTAATAGCTGTATGGATCTTCATTATGATTCATAACATTTAGGATTTTAAAGTGTCCTTTACTTAATATTTTGTGCTTGAGATTTACCTTCGGATCACAAGAGCACAACTTTGCTTTCTTTTATATCTGCTTGGTTCATTCAATCTGAATCCTTGACTCCTTGATTCCCATTATTTAATTTCAGTTTTATAATTAAAGATATAGAATGCTTATATGAGTTCTATCTGAATATTCTCCAATAATTTCTTTGTTGGGTATTTTCCTTTTATCACATTGAATTCAGAGGGAGTCCAGGGTTTTGTAAACCTGCTTGGACTTCAGTTAAGCCAACAAAACCCCAAACTAAAAGGTGACACTCACTAAAATAAGGCTTGGGCATCTAACCCTGACTGTGGTAATATGCCTTCTGATTTTAATTCCCTACATAATGTTCATTTTTTCCCTTTTCCTAATAAATATAACCCTGATTTTGTATGCTGCTGAAAGATAACATTTCCCAGCCTCCCTTCTAGCCAGGATGTGGTCATGGGACACATATCTGGTCAGCAAGACATGATTGAAAAGCTGGGGATTTTTGAGATGTTTCACTTTTTCAAAACTGTGCATTCTATTCTTGATTATTAGTTCTCATTTCCTATATGTCTTATTCTCTTTTTTTAAAGCTTTTTTTTTTTAAGATTTTATTTATTTATTTGACAGAGAGAGACACAGCGAGAGAGGGAACACATGCACGGAGAGTGGGAAAGGGAGAAGCAGGCTTCCCGCGGGGTAGGGAGCCTGATGCGGGCTTGATCCCAGGACCCTGGGATCATGACCTGAGCCAAAGGCAGACGCTTAACGACTGAGCCACCCAGGTGCCCCTCCTATATGCCTTATTCTTGTTTTCCTCCTCTTCCTCCTCTTTCTCCTCCTACTCTTTTTTTCCTCTTCCTCTTCCTCTTCCCTGGAAAATGAACAGGAAACTGGGAGGTGGACCAGTCATTGTTCAAGCTTAAGGTGACCATGGGAGGAAAGCCATTTGTTAATGATGGCAAAGCAGGAGGTTAAAGACTATGTGCTGTTGCTGACATGTTTACTTTTGGACTCCCTGCCTCTGGACTTCTTGTTTTGTAAAACATATAAACACCTATGTAGCTAACTCTCTGTGACTGGGTTTGTATTACACACAGTTAAACATATACATAACTAATAAATTGAACTTCATTTCTACACTCACATGGCTTCTTCCTTAGCTTTATTTCCCACTGTCATCCCTGAGTTTGCCTCTTGAACTTAAGGGAAGATTAATTTTCTTTGCTTTTGACTTTTGGCATTCCTTTGGGCTTGCCTCTCATTCTCTGTCGTATCCTCCCCCTTTGCATTCATCTCAACCACGTGACAATTTTCTTAGCTGACTACTTCTCCTTCTTTGTATGAGGACATCCCATGGTTCTGAAGGCTGCTGCTTAACTGGAACATACAGAGATGGTCTCAAGCTTTTGACTCTGATATAATGAGAATACAGTTTCTAAACCAAATTTCAGTTCCAAATGGAGCCTTTTAAGTCATTCATGGGTACATTGGTTCTGGAGTGGTAGAGGCAACAATTTGCATACAAGAAAACATGGTAGACATTCCCCCCATCAGGTCCGCAGGCACTTTCTTTTTTTTTTTTTTTAAAGATTTTATTTATTTATTCATGAGAGACAGAGAGAGAGAGAGAGAGAGAGAGAGAAGCAGAGGGAGAAGCAGGCTCCCAAGGAGCAGGGAGCCCGATGCGGGACTCGATCCCAGGACCCTGAGATCATGACCTGAGCCGAAGGCAGACGCTTAGCCGTCTGAGCCACCCAGGCGCCCCGCAGGCACTTTCAATGCCCCAAGTGCTAAACCCACACCTCCCTCAACTCTGCCTGGTCCCTGGTATGTGCTCCTTAGTGCAGTGTGTGGGAGAGCCAGCTCTGGTAAATGGAGTGCACTCAGAAAATGAGACCAGGGTCTGTGAGCAAGGGAGAAATCACAAACCAGCTGTAGCACCACCTTTTGGAAAACAAAAGCTAGGTTTTCAGTAGCCAGCCTGGTGAATCTTAAGAACCAGAGAAGACACAAAAGCTTAAGAATTCTTCCACAAGAGGAACTAAGAAGTGTGGAGGGGGTGTGCCCATAGAAGGTCAGAGAAGCCCCTCATATAATAGGACCAATGAACTATATATTCCACCTGAAGGCAACTAGTAAAAATTTGAGAGTGTGTCTACTACCTCGAATGTGAAAGCAGCAATGCAAAACTCTAAAAGCATGAAGAATCAAGGACACATATCATCACCAAAAGATAATAATCCTCCAATTGTTGAGAACTCAAAGACACAGAATTTTGCAATCTAGATTATAAATTATTCTAAATTGCTGTTTTGAGATAACTCAATGAGCTACGAGAAAACATGAAAAAGACAATTCAACAAAATCAGGAAAGCAATCTATGAACAAAATGAGAAATTTAGCAAAGAGATAGAAATCATAAAAAGGACGAAACAGAAATTTTAGAGCTGAAGAATTCAGTGAATGAAATGAAAAATGCAATAGAAAGCATCTATAGAAAAGTAGCTACTACAGTTTGTTAACAAATACAAAACATAATAAAAGTAAATTGTGACATCAAAGATGGAGTAAAAGGGTAGAGCTTTTGTGTGCAATCGAAGTTACCAAGTTATCGCGATCAAGTTAAAATAGACTGTTTTATCTATGAGATGTTTTTATATGAGCCTTATGGCGACCACAAAGCAAAAACCTAGAGTAGACTCACAAAAGATAAAGAAAGGGGAATCAGAGCAGAAAAAGAGGACGAGCCTTACCTAATCCGGAATGGCTACTCTGATCTTTGTTGTTAAGTAAAATGGTGATCCAGGTACCTGTGTAGCTCCCAAGGATGGGCTTGAATCTGGACTTTAGTCAGAGCCTTAGATGGGAGATTTAGGTTTCAATGCCACATGTTGGCAAAATGTAATGATAGTAGGATACATAATACCCAAATTTCAACAATGGGCAGATTATCCAGACATATAATCAACTAGGAAGGGACTCCTGGGTGGCTCAGGCGGTGAAGCATCTGCCTTCGGCTCAGGTCATGATCCCAGGGTGCTGGGATCGAGTCCCACATCGGGCTCCCTGCTCGGCAGGGAGCCTGCTTCTCCCCCTCCCTCTGCTTGTGCTCTCTCTGTCAAATGAATAAAATCTTAAAAAAAACAACAACAACAACAACTAGGAAATGTTGAACTTGAACCATACATTAGACTGAATTGACCTAAGACATTTCTAGAACATTCCATCCAACAGCAGCAGAATACACATTCTTCTCAAGTGCATATGGAACATTTTCCAGAATAGGTCATATAATAGGCCACAAAACAAATATCAGCAAATTGAAGGAGACCAAAACCATATCGACTATAAACTATCCTCTCTGGCATGAAACTAGAAATCAATAACAAGAGAGCTGAAAAATGCACAAGCATGTGGAAACTAAACCACACATTCCTGAACAACCAATAGATCAAAGAAGAAATCAAAAAGGAAATTTAAAAAAAATCACGAAACAAATGAAAATGGAAACACAGCACCCCAAAATGCATGGGATGCTGCAAAGGCAGTTCTTAGAGGGAAGGATAATGCGACAAATGTATATATTGAGAAAATCGAAAGCTCTCCAATAAACAACCTAACTTTACATCTCAAGATCTAGAAAAACCAGAACAAAGTAAGCCCGAAGTTGGCAGAAGTAAGGAAAACAAAGATCAGAGTGGAAATAAATGAAATAGAGACCAGAAAAACGATAGAGAGATCAACAAAACTAAGAGCTGTTTTGTTTTCTTTTTTAAGATAAACAAAACTGACCAAGAGCATGTGACTCCTCAGAAGGAGGGAGCTGGTACTTAGCTCCAGAAGAGAGTTGTCTTGTAGCTTTAGTATTGCCTGATGATCTATTTTTTTTTAAGATAAGCCAGAAGTCAATATATTTATATAAAATACATCAATTTTTCAATGTTGGCCCAAGATGTTAAAGCACTGTGCAGCCATTCAAATCACGAAGCCATGTCTGAGCACTAGATTTGGCTCATGGGCTACGAGCTTAGGAAGAAGGGGTGTTTGGAAGGAGTGGGGTCACGAAGAAGGAGAGAAAACAGACAATGGTAAAGAAGCTCGGAAACTTTATCTGTCCACCTTTGATATATTGAAAGCGGAGCACTTTTATGACAAACGTTTTAAGAGCAATGTCTTTCCAGTTTTTTTTTTTTTAAATATTTATTTATTTATTTGAGAGAGTGAGAAAGTACATGAGAGGGGGGAGGGTCAGAGGGAGAAGCAGACTCCCCGCCGAGCAGGGAGCCCGATGCGGGACTCGATCCCGGGACTCCAGGATCGTGACCTGAGCCGAAGGCAGTCGCTCAACCGACTGAGCCACCCAGGCGCCCAATGTCTTTCCAGTTTTACCACTGTGGCTACTAGTCCTCCTTATCCTAAATGCAGACATGCTGTGATTGAAATACTTTATATGTACAGATTATACCACAGAAAAATAATTTCATTGTTGACGTAAGCAGGTTAGGGTACTTCATCCAAAATAAGAAACTGAGAGAATTCTGCATTTTCATATTTTAAAAGTTGGTATTTTAGCAATATTTTGACAATGGTTTATTCCAGGTATAATCTTTGGCTATACAACATTAAAAGAAAATTTATCTATTGGCATGCAAAGCAATATGGTTTCAGAATACACCTCTTAAATTTACAGAACTTAAAATTTCAAATACCCCACGTGGCTGGCAGGTGACGTGAAGATGATGTTGAAGAGTGACATACTTACTTCCTAGAAATTAAAAAAAAAATGGCAGTGATTTAGCATAGCTCTAATACTGAGATGATATAGTTAATTTATCCAGGAAATATTTCGGTAATACACTTTGATAAAACTTGTTTATCCATCTTTTCATCTTACAAATCCCTTAGTCTTTTGAACTCTTCAAATATTTGCATTCAGAGATGACTTATCCTAAAGTCCCCCTATCACAAACATAAAGTTTATGAATAATTATAAAAAGCATTTATACCTCATCGAGGTAAGTGCTCAAGTTTTGGTGTTTAGATTTTTACTACAATGCTTATTACATTCAGTATCTAATACCGTGCATGCTGGTATTTCACTCTGTGCTGCAATGTCAACATATATAGATAGCAACTTTTAATGTGACATTGATATGCGAATGACTTAACATCCCCATGTTTTATTCATATCTGTGTTCCTGATTCCTTGTCCCTTGTTGACACACAGGAAATGTTTTTGGAATAAATGGGTGAATGGAGAAGACTGTAATGGTCAAAAATGAATATGGTAATGTTTTCTTAAACAACTCCTAATTTTGATTATATACCAAGAGACTAAATAAAGACCCTCTCCCCCACGTAGGGAACAACCCGTGGCCTGTCTGATACTATTTATGGAAGTTTTGATGGTTTTCAGAATTAACTAAAGTACAGTCACCTCTCCGTAATTTTGGTCTGAAGCAGCCAGTTTATAAAGTCCCGGGTGGCAAGATCATCAAGAACTGTGTTCATCTCATCAGAAAAAGAGCCGTCGGCGTGTCGGCGGCGTAATTCTTCAACAATGGCGACTTCTTCCGGGAAACTGAGAAAAAAGGGGTCAAAGGAGTACTTGCTTAAATGTTTTAAGGTAAGTCCTTGTTGATTGCCTATCCCTGGTAACTCGCGTGAGGATCACCGAGGAAATAGTTTCTATTTTCCAGGGTCCTACTAGGAAAAAGTCTCACAGAAACCTGCATGTGGGAAAGGGAATGATTTAGGTCGGAAAGAGCAGAGCTGAGATCTGAAACCAAACCTGTGTAGCTTCATACCCTTTTCGATATGCCAGGCTACTTCGAATGGCAGCACAGATGTTATTACTGAGACTTAGTTTGTCTATAATTCAGAAAAATGTATTATGTCTCGTAAAACTAGTGATTATTTGAACAGCCCTGCAAAGTGCAGTATGAAAGGATTAAAACTTAGTCTATGTAACATTTTCTTTTTGAATGGTTTAGTATAGCAGAATTTTTGGTATTATGTTAAAACACTATAAAATATCCTCAAGTATAAGTGACTATTTTACCATTAGTTTTATCAGTTTGATCATTCATGTTTTAAAAGTCAGCGACAATACTAGTTTCCTTTTGTCTTAAGATCTCTTTAAGTCTCAGTTAGCTTGTTTTAAATCTCACTAAAGCAAAACAAACCAGAGTCGAACATGAATTCCCTGCCTCTCATATTTCAAGTGTCAATCAAAATGATCAGGAGAAAATGAGATGGTTCAGGAATCTGTTTGGTTGTGGTAAGTTCCAAGAAAGTCCCAAAAGGCTTTAGCTTCATTTTCAACTTTGACGATTTAGTGGTTGTCTATATGACAGCCCTATTAAAAAATGGGCATATTGTTAAATCGATGGGTGTTTCCACCTACCCGTACTTTGAGTGGCATTTCATTACACATCTTAAGTTTTGTTCCCTTTTGTCTTCATCACGTTTTTACCTGAATCCTGACACACACGTATATGTGATCCTACAGGTAAATATTTACAGTCAGACTTTCAGTTTTCAGTGCTATGTCTTCTTTTTCCTTATCTCTAGTTTTCCCAAGACAGTTCCAGTTTAAGCTTGTCGTCTTGGTACAGTTATCAAAAGCATTCTCTTTGTTATCAACAGTGTCCTGTGTTGACAAATGAATACCCTAATTATAACACAACTATACTAGAGGATGATTATTAATTATAAATATTATTAATATTTGCTATCAAAAATAAAACAAGACGACTTCTGTAGACTGTCTCCCACCAATTCAAGTTATTTCCTCACTTTGTGAGACTATACTAATTGCTTCTGTAATCCAGATCCATATATAGATAACTGTAGTCTAAGTTTTCAGCATCATGCAAAAAAAAAAAAAAATGTTAAATAAGAATGTACAGACTTACTCTCGCCTTCCCCGGCCTTTCACCAGCCAAGCAATGAATTCCTTGGCAGCTTGGCCTTCCAAATAAGAACTTACATCACTGGTAAAGGTCCCTTCAGCATGTCTCTCAAATTCATCATGACGTTTGGCAATGTTATTCCTGAAAGAAATGTGAAAGTTAAGTTGAAGATCTGTCTCTTTAGCAATATGGTTCTCACCTTTAAGCAGTGCAGCTTTGGGTTCGGGATCCTATGTAGAAGGGGCTTAGGGAGATCTGGGAGATGAGGGTGGCCAGGGGATCAATCTGAAGCTACATGAATTACCTGGATCCAAGGTTGATGGGACAGGGCTAATAACAATTGAGGCGGCCTAGAGCCCCTCCACTCTACCCAGCACACCAATTTTCGCCTCCCTTGCTTGTCTGTGCCATTGATTATTAAAGCTGCATTTACTTCGGTCTCGATATATGTGGGCTCTGCACTGTGCTGTGCTACTTGCAAGCGAGGCAGCTGTTTGTTATTAGTCCATATGGGGTCAGAGTTAATGGAAATGATTCAGGGGAAAGCAGAGGACTTTTTCAAAATATTGTCAAAAGGACCACATGATAATGGATTAAAGGAAATGGGTGATGGGCCAGCCATGAAGAAAGCTGAGAAGAGGACTCCATTTCACCTTCAAGGGTGTGCAGAGAGCTTTGTGTAGGGGATGACCAGCTGCCCTCAGTTTCCCCTACATATATTGCCCCAGAAGGTTGATCTTAAACACACAACAGAAAACCGCCTGAGAAAAAAATTGTTTCCCGTGAGTTTATCACTTGTGGCATTCCCTTTCTAGAAAGGAGGACAGTTGTTTTCATTTTCTCAAACTTGTGATTTCCCACATTTTACCAATGGTCTCATCTGTAGTCCTTGGCAGGGACTTCTCCCAGTGTCTGCTCTGGCCGTGACCGCCATCTTTCCTGCAGCTGTAACTTCCACTTTAAGAACTTTAGGTCAACCACTCTGTCGCTCCTGTTTCTCCTGCTGGCTCTGTTCACTCTCTTGCTCTCACCTCCTCTCTCCCTTCTCTATTCTATCCAGACAAATCTATGCCCTTTTCCTGATTTTTAGATTCCTTTAGCTACTTTGTATGCATAACTCCCTTCCCTTTGTGGGCCACCCTCCAAAGAAATTGTGAAATTCCACCATCTCTGTGAAACCCTTGTGGATGATTTCCTCCAGTAGCCTAGATGTAGCAAAAAACCCAACACTGTCAAAGAAAATCCAACATTAAAATGTATGCCTTATGATAGGGTTGTGTTCTTATTTGCCTTCTTCTCTCTTTATGCTGTGCAGCTAGGCTGTGATTTTAAATGTGTATCTTGGATTGTATTCTACAAGAAAAAGACTGCATCTGTTTCCAGTCCTTACCATGGATTAACTTGGCTAGAGGATACTTTGAATGTGATCACAGTCGTGAGTTTGAACCCTACAAGGGAATGTTGAATTTGCTCTATCTTTTGGTCAGAAATTAGATTCCTAACCTTGCAGGTCCACAGAAGTCAACTTCCGATTTTAAAGGGAAATGGGCCAAGACACAGTTTGGAATATCATTTAAAGTCCATGTCCCATTGGAGGGTGGGTAAGAGGATTGGAGGGGTGGGGGGACATTCAGAGGAATAATACCAAGGATAGCATCACCAACCTTGAAAATCATCAAAGTTGGAAGAGTTTATGGGCATGATTTGATGAGCATGATAAAAAAAAAAAAAGAGAGAAATTTAAGACATATTTATGTAGTACATTTGTGTGCAACTTTTGGACCAGGTTCAGACCCTTACTTGTTCCTCTTGGTGCTCATCAACCACTGCACGAAATCCTGAGCACGCCTGGAGTCCAGATACTTGCTGTAGTCACTGGTGAATGTGCCCTGAGAATGGCGCTTGTCTTCATTCATCTGATCTGGATCATTGAGCGGGTCTGTCTGAGGAGCTGGGAATGATCTGTGAAGAACAGTAATTGGTGCAAGTAAATTTCTCCTCAAGAGTAGAATCACTTGAACAGCATCTTCTCTACAAAATACAGCACTATATGAAGCTGGAAGGCAGGTGCCTTGAGTATTTCAGTGGGTAGTTCAGAGACACCTTTAGCTTGCCATGGGAATTCCACAGTTTTATTGGAATTGAAGACACTCTGATTCTGAATTCTAGTAGTAGATTTTTCAGCTGGCTTCTTTTTTTCTGAAATGGATTAAAGAAACCTTTTTTTTTTTTTTCACTTAATGCATCTACTCATGATTATGCTAATAATGACAGAAGAGATCAATATTTTAAAAGAGTAAAACTCTCCACCTCATTTGTTCGGCAGCAGCAGGTTTATGTCCCTAATTGTGTGTATGCATATATTAATATAAAGAAGAAGCTCAGTTACCTGGTTATATGGTAGCTAATGGTGGAAGAAAGACAAACACTCAAAGACAAGAATAAGTGCACTTGGTAATTTGAAACTGTATAGTGGATCATATGCATGCCAATAATCAACAGTTGGTTGGCATGGCAAATATGGGGAAATATTCAATGTGATTAATATTCAGAAATAGAAATGAGACACTATTTTTACCTGTCAAATTAGCAAAGATTAAATACTGGGGAGGATAGTGTGAGAGAAGTATTTCTATACTGCTGATGGGAGTGTGTATGTGTGTGACTTTTCTGGAAAGCAAGTTGGCAAGATAATATAAAAAATTTAGACTCATTCAAAACCTTTGACATAGTAATTCTACTACTAGAAATCTATCCTTAGAAAATAGTAAGAAACGTAGGGGGAAAATGTTATTTGCAGCATTCTTTGTGGGAAAACTTGAAGAATTCTTAAGTGTTCAATAAAAGATGAATAGCTAAGTAAATATTATACATTTATGAGATGAAATAGTATGCAGCCATTAAAGGGTCATACATTTAACAGATATTTTTAATGATGTAAGAAAGAACTAACAATAGAATGAAAGAGAAAAAACATAGTATCTGGGATATATTTATATACAGTGCACATAAAATACAGGAAAGTAATATGCCAAATTTTAGAATTATGAATAGTTTTCTCTGAATAGTGAAGCTTGAGTACTTGAAAAAATTTTGCATGTTTTTAAAATATTTTCTATCATGAACACATATGACTTTCCCAATTAGCAACTAACTGTTATTTTTTAAAAGGAGTAAAAGAGACAAAATTGGTATGAATAATTAAAATAATCTACTCTACAATGTGTAATGAACGGATAAATAGGATCAGCTGAAGATTTCAAAGAGCTGTAATTTCCTGTGTAATGGATTTTCAACATTGCCCACCCCTTTGGTTATGAGATAGCACATACTCTGATCTATACTGCAGTAAAGACTTTATCACAATGATACCTTAAACATTTGGAAAAACGTACAGAGTATTTTCCTGACACCTAGTCATTATCATAGTTTTTACAGACTCTATTCTAACATTAATGTTATGTTAGTTCAAGTCTAGGGATTGCATACCTGGATTTCTCCTCTGTGTCTTGAAGGGAACGTTGCCAGCTACCTTGTACCAGCATAACAAACAATCCGGCCACAAAGTAAATGCTTTTCATTTTTGCTGCCTGTGGGAACACAGAGTCAGGGTCTGGGGTTGGGGTCAGGGGGAGGCCAGCAACCATATTTAAACCTGTCAGATTAAATTAGTTCGATTTTGACTAAGTAAATATTACAAATAGAATAAGCTAGTCATCGATTTTACTCTGACAATTTTTCCAGCTTAATTTCAAATAGTAGAGTATATCTTTCCCCAGATTTTGTTTGGTGACAAAAAGGATACAAAAGATATGTTCCCCCAATTAAAAAAAAAAAAAAAGGGTATGTACCACCAGCTAAGCTTTTTTATTAGTGTAGGACACTTGTGTTAATGATTAGAAGGCTCATTTCCAGACTTGAAATTAAAAATGTCCATGATAAACATTTAAAATATCTACTGTAGATGATATGCTACATATGGTTAGCCTGAATGGCACCTTCCATAATGCCACCCCCTTCACTATCAGTCTGGCTTTCAATTAATAGTCCTCCTCTTCCAAGCATTTACATTATACTGCATTTCAACCATCTTAAAGCAGCCTCAGGCTACAACTTGGCATACCAGCTGTCGGTTCAGATGTATTATTCATTTATATTTTAAATAGTGTAACTTGGTCTAGACTTTGTAATTATAAAGCGACCAACAGATTTGAGGTATTTTAGGGTGCTTTGACCTGTTCTAAATTAAAGGGAAAAATCATTTTAAAGACAAGCAATTTGCAACAAGAACTAATGCTTCTGGCAACTTGAACAATCACAACCAAGAAACTAAGAGATCACTGTCATAAAGAAAATTAACGCTCGCTTCTGAAGTCTTGGAAGTCCCCAGGTTGTTTTATAATTGGACTTAGTCCAGGACATGTCATTCACTGCTACTGACACCCTAGGCCTGGTTGTATGATACACCTGATTGCTTGTCTTCATAACTCAAGCAGATGCCCTGTGAAGCCATTGGATGCCAAGGACATGATGATGAAGCGTGGATGGGGTGGGGATCAATATGAGTGCGGGGTGGCCACATGCCCCACAGGGCAAGCTCCTCTATTCACTGCGTGGAAACTTTGCACCCGGTGTTTGTCATGGACTTCTCTCTGCTACTTTCAAGACCAACCGTGTTTACTTTGAGAAGTGGGGAGTTCAATCCAAGTTTGATTATGCTTATCCATAAATAATTTGAATGAATATTTTTAGCACATGGCATTTGGTTTGAAATAGGATTTTACAAACATTATCATTTTAAACTATCAATCTTTTGTTTAACATCCTCGCCATATTTACTATCTGTCTTTGGCACTAAAACATGGAGACCGTAGTACCTGCAGTGGTATTTTTTTTCTTTCTTTGAAATATTGTCTTTGTGGATTAAGTGGTCAATTCGACAAAGCAGCACAGCAGGAATTACATATTCGCCCTTCTTCATTCATCAGTATTAAGTTACTAATTTGACATTTTGCTCCGCTTCAGTTTATCTAGTCGGCAAACTTTGGAAACTTTGTCATGTTTGCAGACAGTGTCTTCTGATTATAATTCTCAACTGTAAATTCAGGCTTTGGGGAATTTAAAAAAATTAAAGCAAGCATTTCTTTTTAGGGTTACCTTACTTTTAAAAGGTCAGTTTAGTCCTAAATAATTCCTTCTATGCCAAGTTCCAAAAGATTTGACAATATTTTCTAGTATGTTCTACGGAGGCAGATTTAGAACAGGTGGGATTCTGCCACTGTGGGAACTAACTGAAAGAGAAGCAACTGTATGGAAGTGAATATTTGAAGTCCTCTACAGGCAATAAAATGAGTGCTACTGCAAAAGGAACTGATTTTTTAAAAATTTCTTTTATTCATTTAGTGGAAGCCTATGGAATTGCGAAAATTTTAAGAATAAGATTAATTGTTTGAAATCCACTACTGAGAAAGCAAATATTTATGTTATTTTAGGTCAAGCTCCTACTCAGTAAGAGAAGAATTTTAATCACCCCCCCCCCCTTTTGGTAGTCTAAGGAGAGAATCTGCAGTTTTTTAAGAACCACACATTTCTACGCAAATTTAAAGGAAAATATCATAACAATAGTATTCTTTGTGTAGGAAGTCTTTTAGGAAGATAAACCTTAGACCTCCGCAAGGTGACATTTTATTATATCCCCAAATATATTGGTGTTGTAGGCCAAATAAGTACTTTTCAAACTGGTTGGCTCATTTCCTCTCATAGGTCCTTCCTATGTGGGGCAGAAACACACTACTTTATCATTTTTCCATTGAGGATCTTTATAAAATTGTTCTTTGTCCTTAAGAACTTAAATAGGTACTTTAGAACATCTGGTTTTTTCTAAAGAGATTTACTAAAATTTCATTTCAGAATGTGTACATTTTAGATATATTATTTATTATTATTGGTCTTTAATACATAGTAAGGAGTTATTAATCTGTGGTTTTACTCAGTTCCATCCAAAGGCTTCCCAGTAATTGACTCTATTTTTCTCTGCACCAGATATGCTGTGTCTTGTTTACAAAGAGCTGATTTCATGGACTTTGATTTTTTTTGATAGACTTAACAGAAATTTGAATATTTGAAAGATGATGTTGATTCTGCTCTTTTAGAAAACCATAAGTTTTCATTGGTAAGGAGCAATTGCTGTTATAGCTTCTCTAATGGACACATTTCTGCTGAATTTAAAAGGCGCCTTCTGTTCAAAGTAATATACACATTTATCAAACGCAAGGAAAATATTTATTTTTCAAAATGTTACCACTTAAAAATTCAGTTCTCATAACAGTTAAATCTTGTAACAAGGGCATTGATTTGAATCTTTGTTTTTCTTTCTATTTTATATCTTTGCATTGAATTATTTATCCAATTCACTTTTCAGTATCACTCTGTTGAAATAAATATATGTAAATGCATTTTTTATCACTTTTTCATTTCCATTCTGCCCCTTGAATTATTAGCAATAAGGTATAAGATGAAAGAACAGGACTTCATTCATCATACTTTGCTTCCTTAAAAATACCTAACTGTACCCCAAACAGGATTTACAGTCTTGCAATCCCTCACTAGTAATCTTACCTTCTGACACCGTGACTGGAACAGAGCAGGTGGAGAGAGAGTGAGCCCTCTTTTCGGACCTCTGGATGTGCTTTGTCCTGAGCTCTGTACTCTACAGCAGAGCACACTGCATTTATATACTCTCAGCGTTGTTCAGACTCACAGATATTATGCTGACAATATAAATTTCTCATCTGTAAATAATGAGTTTTTGTTACAAACGATTTCACTCGCCCACTCACTTTGCTCATCCGCATTCTATGCTTATATTGGGTGGGGCCTCTGAGACCAGGAAACTTTTTATTTACTCTCCTGCTTTTTTTTGTTGTTTTTGGGAATGGAAAGGGCAGTTTGGAAATTCACCCTTCACTCTCAGTCAGGCATGAAAATCACTTAAATACTCTAAAGTGAATTCTGATGCCGAAGACAAAAAAAACCTTGAAATTACATAGTTCATGGCTAACCCCACTTTGAGCAGGGCCTCATTTGAGGGTCTTACAAATCCTTCCTTTTGCTGTCTAGTTATGACGGCTTTATCTGAATGAAATAATTAGTTAATTCTGTCACCTACCCAAATAATAAACCATTCCCTCAACACACACTTAATAAGAATCTTCTCATCCCCACCCTATGGAATTAATTTGTATTATTTTGGAGGGGAATTTTAAAAAATATCAATTAAGACCTAATGTATCCTGTTGTAGTAAATTGGATTCAGGCAGAAAGGATAAAGTAAAATGAGGATTAAACATTCAAGATAGGTGATGATAATAAGACAGGGACTAGTATTTCTTTTTTCTTCTAATGGATATATAAAGACTAACTGTGTTGATAAGAGACCCAGACACTAATTCACAAAAGAACGAATTTGAGGAAAACTCTTGACATGAGATGCATACTGTCACATTTCCTGAGTTTTGTGATCCGTCACTTAGGACTTTAATGATCTATAGGATTTAGCAGATGTGAGTTTGGCCATCTTAGAGAAAGAAAAAAATGCGAAATGACCTGGACAGACAGCATGAGAACAGTGTCAGTGTAATTAGATTTTGGTCTGGCTGCTATCAACAAACTGGGTGACCATGGTCAAGTCACACACTCTCCTTGTGCCTCAGCTTTTTCACCTGCAAAATGAGAGGATTGGTTACATGACTCTTGTAAGATGAAACTGTGATTCCATATGACAAAATCATTGCAATATCTCCTAGCTAGATTCCAGTATTTGAATACCATCAACTGCATGACAAAGCTGATGACTTGTACAGAAGTAAATCATGGAAGCAACCGGAGAAACATTCCTAGTGAACTTAAACTCTTCAATTGTGGATTGGACCAACTGTTGGATGTAGAGCCAGTTAAAGGCCATGGAGATCAGTTCTATGTGAAATTGGGAGACCCCAGGAAGAGGGTTTGTGCTGGTGGTTACTGATGGTGATTCAAAGTGTGGTCCAAAAACCGACATCACCAGGGAGCTTACTAGGAATGCAGACCCTTGGGCCCAAGCCCAGACCTACCCAATAAGAATTTGCATTTTACCAAGATCTCCAGGCAATTCATATGCATATTAAAGTCTGAGAAGTATGGTTGCATAAAATCTATACCTTGTTTTCTTCATCTTCTCCCCAATGCTTGCTGGTATTTTCACCTGAGGATTTCTTCTTAGCACTGCCAGCAGGGGGGGAGAAAGAGCAGAGAAAGGTGGCCTTCCTCAGGACAGTATGGATTAACACTTTTAAATACAGTAATGGCTTGAAAGTGTGGGTAAGTTTACTATCGAATTGTTCTTCCCTCTTCCCTCAATCCTCATGAGTATACTGGCTATATTTGTATCAATTGTTTGACATTCAGTTCTATTTTTTCTCTTTGCCTATTTGAATAGATGTCTCTTCACCCCTCTGTGTCTGTCTTCTTTTCAGATGTTATCTGTTTGTGGAGCAGTGCTAATAAGAGGGGGGCTCTGTGGACGATGTATATAAAGCCCTTAACACAGCACCTGGCTTGGCTCTCCCCCAATATCTTACTACAAAACTTGTTTCCTTCCACTGCACTTGCTTTCTATTATTTCAGAAGGGACTATTCCAAGTTCTTTGAGAAATTTCCTCTAGCTTCATCTCCAGCCCACCAACACTGATTCTTGGCAGTCCCCAGCACCATTAATAATAAGCATTCTGAAAACGCAGAAGCATTCCAAACCTCATTGCACAGAGCACCGTTGTCCTACATAGCAGGGGCAAAGCAGGCTCCCGAATGGACATCGTGTTATCAGAAATTAAGGCAAACATCAGTGCAATTGTGGACTTGTGGATCTTCTTCCAAAGACTGTCCCAGCACCAGCCTCCGCTTGGCCTTCAATTCCCATCATTGTAGTTATTTGGTCATTCAGATGTGAGGCAGAGAAAGTGGGGTCCTTGTATTTAAATGACTAGTGTTAAATAGTTTGTTTGGAAGAAGGGAAATTCTGGGATATGTCATCTAGAGTTCTCCCGTCAGACTATGGGAGGTATCTGGTGGCTGCCAGGGAGCACTGCCATATGATAGCTATGATACACTTTCCTGAAAGATGAATTTGACTTGATATAAGGAATATAAAACATAATTATTATATGGAGTAGTACAAAAATGTGCATCGAGTTTTAAGGTAAAATAAGGTATTTATTCAAAGATTTCTTGCTTTCTTTATGATGCTTAGGACCAGGGATAACTTTTATGGGCTTAAAACCTATGCTGTTACATGAGGCCACATGTTTAGAAGGAACCTGTGCTTGGCTTAATACTCTACTCTGATCATCTTGAAATTCTTAATAACTTTTTTTCTTAAAGATTTTATTTATTTGACAGAGAGAGACACAGGGGGAGAGGGAACACAAGCAGGGGGAGTGGGAGAGGGAGAAGCAGGCTCCCCACCAAGCAGGGAGCCCGATGCGGGGCTCGATCCCAGGACCCTGGGATCATGACCTGAGCCGAAGGCAGATGTTTAACAACTAAGCCACCCAGGCACCCCAGAAATTCTTAATAACTTTTGAACAAGGGCTCTGCATTTTTGTTTTGCATTTGGCCCCACAAATTATGTAATGGGTTCTTCTTAGGACTTCACCTGACAAAATCATGGAGTATAAGATACTTGCATGTTTATTTTCCTCAGCTGCTCAGAATAGTTGGGTTGAAATGTTTGAGAATGGCAAAGATCACTACACTCTGGTAGCAAGACTATGGACAAGGGGATCTCTCTCACATTGCTGTTGGGAGTACAACATGTTACAGCATGTTCGGGGGCACAATTTGACAATATTGCAAAATTACAAATACCTATAATCCTTGGCCTCATAAGGCTAAAACACCATTCTGAAAGTTTGTCTCAATTTTATTACTACATATATATGTAATGATGGAGGTACAAGACTCTTCATTGCAGCATTATGTATAATAGTAACAAGTTGGAGCTAATCCAAGGAACCATCAATAGATCAGGGTTTAGAAAAAACAACAAAGAAGCTTTTTATTCACCAAATTAGAAAGACTCTAAGATATGTTGTTAGGTGAAAATCGGGAGGTGATTATGGATATATATAGTAGGCCACTTTTGTGTTAGGAGAGAGAATGGGACAAATATATTTTTATTTAATCATCACTACATTTAAAATAATTGGAAGAATGCACAAGAAACTAATGAAAGCACTTACTTGGAAGAGGCAGTATGGAACAGTGAGGTAGAGAGAAACAGGGTGCCAAGAATACTTCTCAATATATACTTGTTATACTTGGGGGTTTTTTGTCCAGTTGATTTAATTATCTATTCAAAATAACAAAAAAAATATGATATAAAAAGAAGTGACAGCACAACCACTTTGGGAAGAGGTTAAACTTTAAAGCTAAATGAACAACTACCCTTTGACCTAGTAATTTTACCCAAGAGAAATGAAAACATTTATCTACAAAAGGACTCATACAAAAATGTTCACAGCAGCTTTCGAGCTATCACTAAAACTGGAAACAACAGAAAGTAAAATATTAGACAAGTTGTGGTATGGAATTTACACAGTGGAATACTACTAAACCATGATAACAAAAAAAGAATGAAAAACTGGTACTGGCAGCAATGTGGATGAATTTCACAGATATTGTGCTGAGTGAAAGAAGCTGGACACAAAAACACTGGATACAGTATGAATCCATTTTTAGAAGTTAAAGAACAGGCAAAACTAAGGTTAAAAAATCAGATTCATATAAATTTGATTTATATAAATTTTAGCTAAAAGAAAAAAATTATATAATTTAAAAAGAGGGGGTGCCTGGGTGGTGTGGTCGGTTAAGTGTCCGACTCTTGGTTTCAGCTCTGGTCATGATCTCAGGGTCCTAGGATTGAGCCCTGCATCGGGCTCCTTGCTCAGTGTGGAGGGTGCCTGAGATTCTCTCTCCCCCTCTCTGTCTGCCCCTCCTGCTAAAATAAAATAAATAAATAAATAGGCAAGCAAGTAAGTAAATAAATAAAAGAAAATCTTTAAAAAAAATAAGAAGAGCTGTTGGTGGAAGAATAAATCATACTAGCATGGCTGGATATTTATAATTGTTGAGTTGGCTGATGAGTAAACAGGGTTTATTATGTGATTCTGCTTATACCGTATAAGTATGAAACTTTCCAAAACAATAAGTTAAATGAAAACTGCAATAAAGTAAGTTGTGGGGTGGGGCATTAGCACCAATTAATCACTTACTTTGAAAGTTAAAGAGTTTGACCCTTTACCCTGTAGGACAACATCACGTGAAATAATATCCACATTATTGTGGTCCCAGAAGAAGAAGAAGAGAGAAAGGAATAGAAGAATTATTTGAAGAAATAATAGCTGAAAATTTCCCTAAACTGGGGAAGGAAACAGACATCCAGCTCCAGAAAGCACAGAGAGTTCTAAAGAAGATGAACCCAAAGAGAGCGACACCAAGAAACGTTATAATGAAACTGTCAAAGTTAAAGAGAGAGATTGAATATTAAAAGCAGTAAGAAAAAAACAACTTGCTACATATGAGGGAACCCCCGTAAGATGATCAGCTGATATTTCAGCAAAATTTTGTAGGCCAGAGGGAGTAGCATGATATATTCAAAGTGCTAAAAAGAAATGTTCCATGTACACTAGAAAAGAATATATATTCTGCTGCTTTTGGATGGAATGTTCTGTATATATATATTAAGTCCATCTGGTCTAATATGTCTTTTAAGGCCAATGTTTCCTTATTGTTTCTCTGTCTGGATGATCTATCCATTCATATAAGTGGGGTATTAAAGCCCCCTACTATTATTGCATTGCTGTCCCTTTACCTTTAAGGCTTGTTAATATTTGCTTTATAGATTTAGGTACTCCTATACTGGGTGAATAAATATTTACAAATGTATATCCTCTTGTTGGATTGACCCCTTTATCATTATGTAATGCCCTTCTTTGTCTTTAATCATAGTCTTTACTTTAAAATCTCTCTTGTCTAATACAAATATAGCTACACCAGCTTTCTTTTTGCTTCCTTTTGCATGGAATACCCTTTTTCATCCCTTCACTTTCAGTCTGTGTGTGTTGTTAGATCTGATGTGAGTCTTTTGTAGGTAACACATAGATGGGTCTTGTTTGTTTGTTTTGTCCACTCAGCCACTCTGTGCCTTTTAATTGGAAAATTTAGTCCATTTATAATTACTGACAGGAATGTATTTATTATTATTTTGTTGATTGTTTTCTGGCTGTTTTTGTAGTTCCTCTCTGTTCCTTTCTTCTTGTTTTCTTCCCTTGTGGTTTGGTGATTTTCTTTAGTGTTATGTTTGGATTGCTTTCTCATTGTCATTTGTGTATCTACTATAGATTTTTGGTTTGTATGTATGTATAGATTTTTATTTTGTTTCTTAACTAATTATTATACTTATAATTTTACTATTTTCTGTCTTTTAACTTTCATATTAGATTTATAAGTGGTTAATCCACTAACTTTATTAAATATTTGCATTTGCCAGTGAGAGCTTTACCTTTATATGTAGTTACTAGTTTGTGCTTTTTCTTTTCAGCTTAAAGAAGTCCCTTTACCATTTCTTGTAAGGTCATTTTAGTGATGATAAACTCTTTTATTTTTTTGCAGAATAGATAATATATTAGGTCAGAAAACAAGTCTCAATAAACTTAACAATATTGAAATTATATCAAACATCTTTTCAGACCACAATGGTATAAAACTAAAAATCAATTAAAGGAAGAAAACTGGAAAAATCACAAATATGTGGAGATTAAACAACATGGTACTGAACAACCAATGGTTCAACAAAGAAATCAAAGGAGAAATTAAAAAAATACCTGGAGACAAATAAAAATGGAAACACAACAGTCCAAAATCTGTGGAATACAGCAAAAACAGTTTTAAGAGGGAAGTTTAAATATAAGCCTACTTCAACAAACAAGAAAAATCTCAAATAAACAGTCTAGCTCTACACCTCAAAGAATTAGAGAAAAAAGAATAAACAAAGCACAAAGTTAGCAGAAGGAAGGAAATAATAAAGATTAGAGAAGAAATAAATGAAATAGAGACTAAAAAGACAATAAAAAAGATCAATAAAACTAAGAGCTGGTCTTTGAAAAGATAAACAGAATTGACAAAACTTTAACTAGATTCACCAAGGGGAAAAAAAAAAGAGGGCTCAAAAAAATAAAATCAGAAATGAAAGAGGAGAAGATGTAAGATACTAAAACAAAAATGAAGATACAAATAAATGGAAAGATAATCTATGCTCATGGACTGGTAGAATTAACATGATTAAAATGTTCATAGTATCCAAAGCAATCTACAGGTTCAATGAAATCCCTATCAAAATTCCAATGGCATTCAAATGGCATTTTTCATAGACCTAGAAGAAATAATTTTAAAATTTGTATGGAACTGTAAATGATTCTGAATAGCCAAAGAAATCTTGAGAAAGAACAAAGCTGGTGATATCATGCTCCCTAATTTCAAACTATACTACAAGACTATAGTAATCAAACAGTATGGTATTGGCATAAAAAATGATAACATAGATCAATGAAACAGAATAGAGTCCAGAAATAAAATCACGCATATACGGTCAATTAATCTATGACAAAGGAGGCAAAAATATACAAATAATGAAAATACAGTCTCTTCAAGAAATGGTGTTGGAAAACTCAACAGCCACACGCAAAGAATAAAACAGGACCACTATCTTACACCATACATGAAAATTAACTCAAAATGAACTTAAAACTTGAATGTAAGACCTGAAACCATGAAAATCCTAGAAGAAAACACAAGTGGTAAGCCCCAATATCTTGTCAACAAGTTTTTTTGGATCTGACTCCAAAGGCAAGGGCAACAAAAGCAAAAATAAACAAATAAGACTGCATGGGACTACATCCAACTAAAAAGCTTCTGCACGCTGAAGGAAACCATCAACAAAACAAAAAGGCAACTACTAAATGGGAGAAGATATTTGCAACTCATATGTTAATATTCAAAATATACAAACAACTCACACAACTCAACGAAAGAACAACTGGATTTAAAAAATGGGCAGAGGATCTGAATAGACATTTTTCCAAAGAAGACATACAGATGGTCAAGAGGTACATGGAAACATGTTTAACATCACTAATCATCAGGGAAAAGCAAATCAAAACTATAATGAGATATCACCTCACATCTATCAGACTGGCTATTATCAAAAAGGCAAGAAACAACAAGTTTGGAGAGGATGTGGAGAAAAGAGAACCCTTGTACACTGTTGCTGGGAATGTAAATTAGTGCAGCCACTATGGAAAACGGTACGGAGATTCCTCAAGAAATTAAAAATAGAACCACCATATGATACAGCTATTCCACTTCTGAGTATTTATTCAAAGAGTATGAAAACACTAATTTGAAAACATACATGCACCCCTATGCTGACTATTAGTTACAATAACCAAGATATGGAAAGAACCTGTGTCCATTGATAAATGAATGGATTCCACACACAGTGGAATACACACACACACACACACACACACACACACACACACACAATGGAATACTACTCAGCTATAAAAAAAGAAGAAAATCTTGCCATATGCCATATGCCATATGCCACATGGATGGACTTTCAGGGTATTATACTAAGTGAAACAAGTCAGGTGGAGAGAGCAAATACCATATGATTTCACTTATATGTGAAATCTGAAAAACAAAACAAATGAACAAAGAAAATAAAAACAAACTCACAAATATAGAGATTATATTGGTGATTTTCAGAGGGGGAGGGGATTGGGTTGGGGCAGGCGGAGGAGTGAAGGGGCTCAGTTGTAGGGTAATGGATGGTAACTAGACTTGTGATCACTGTGTAGTGTATACAAATACTGAATTACACTGTTGTACGCTTGAAACTTATATAATGTGAAATACCAATTTAACCTTAAGACAAAAAAAAGAGTTTGACCCCTTAGTTCCTAAGTATGAGCTAGGTAAAATAAATGTGGTTTGGAGACAGATGGTAGCAACAAAACCTGGAGGTAAAATGGTAGCACAGGACAGGACCTGGATAACAAACATCTGCAGGGAAGGCAGGGCAAGGGAGCCACCATTCACAGGTAAGGAAATGATGATTACAGCTCCCTCCTCCTCTGTCTTCTCCCAGGCCTGTCCTGAGGGTATGTATGCCTCTGCTGTATTATATAAGACTCAGGAGTGACGGATAAAATTGCCTTGAGTTTGAGGTTCCTTTTTGCTTCTCAGCATATGCCACGCTCTTCCTAGAGGAGAACAATCTTTTCCACAACAAGGGTCTTCTGAAAATAGGTGTGAGCCTTCAAAAATAAATAAATAAATAGATAGATAAATAAATAAAGTATACTACATGAGAGAAAAGTTCACATTAATTGAGGTTTTTTTTTAAGCTTTGGAAAAAAAAAATGTATAGTCATTTGACCATAGCCTTTGAAAATGTAAACATTGAGTACATGGAATGTGATAATCAAATGTCTTTACCTGTTTATGAGTGACTTGATGGGCTCGGGCGTCCAGGGGCCGTAAAGGAAGAACTTCCAGGGATGTTCTGAGTTTGCCAGAGGATGTGAGAAGTATCCTTACTGAGGAACATTGAAGAAACAGTTTGTGACCCATCCATCTGGAAGGATTCAGAGGAAGCCTGCTGGGTCAGGGAATATTCAGTAATAAGATCATCGGACAGTCTTCCTGCCCTGAGGCTCGGAGACCCTGTAGAGAGCCCCCGCTCACAAGTCTGAGCAGGGGACTGTGTCGCATCATGGCTTTGCATACATTGATTTTATCTTTTGCTGGATCCCTGGTATAATGAGATGTTTAAAATTGTTCTAAGTTTCAGTTGTTATTTTTATTCATAAAGGGAACAAGAAAGAGAAAGAAAACAAAATCACATTTGTACAAAATAATCTTATCTCATAATTTATAAGCAGAATATATATTTATATGTATAAATACATATATATCATTGAATACATGTGTTATGCTTCTATTTTTCGCATATTGTAGCTATAAAAAACAAACCATATGTCATTACATTTATCCAACCTCTTGCTCATCTGGAAAGACTTTTTTCTTCAAGCTTCTAAGAGTCTTTAATGTGAACCAATTAAAACATTGCAATTTTTCAAAGGCTTCTGTAAAAGAAAGTAAGTTCAGCCATTAGAAAATTAAAATTTGAAATCTGTATCCTAAAAAAATGCATAGAATGCAAAATGGAGTTATAAACACTTTTTTCTATCCATTATGCCTTATAAGCAGACTTGCCCCCTGCCTGAAACTTGCTCAGTGCTGCCAATTCACATTTTATCTGATGTATTGTAAAGATATGCCCTGTTTTTTGGTGATACTAAAATAATAAAATCAGAGTGGAGGATAATTTACAAAGCCCTCTAGGCTATTATCCTATTTTAAAATGAAGTTTTATTTACTTTATTACAATTTGTTGTTTAGCTATTTTATTCTTCAATCACAAAGAATTAATATTTACAATTTCTTTTTATAAGAAATTACCAAAAATAATTTGTTTCTGTGCCTAGAAACAGTTCTACGACCCAGAAGTCTTCAGTACTGTGTTCTAATCCTGACTCTTTCTTGGTGAAAAAGAAATCATTTCTTTGTTGGCACATTATCAGAGGAAGTAAAGACTGATTTTTTACTTTTACTTTAATGAAAATCTTTTTGTCTTCATAGAGCCTACCAGAGTATTGATAGTGGATGCTTTCTAATGCTGCAGAAAGATGAATTCTCCCCATGTCATAGATCTGGTCCACGATCACTAGTATCCTTCTCTCTAAACACTGATCCGCTAAACTCTGGAAGTGAAAGACCCTGGCTCTTACACCTTTTTTGGGCATCTTTCCTCTCAACACTAGGCACAATGCATAGCAAAAAAGGGGATTCAATGCTATCTCAAAATTTGGTTTGATTTCTTAAGCACATTAAAAACATCTAATGTTTTGGGCGCCTGGGTGGCTCAGATGGTTAAGCGTCTGCTTTCGGCTCAGGTCATGATCCCAGGGTCCTGGGATCAAGTCCTGCATCTCTCCCTCTGCCTCTGCCTCTCTCTCTCTCTCTCCCTGTCTCTCATGAATAAATAAATAAAATCTTTAAAAAAAAATCTAATGTTTTTTCTGGGCACTTGTCCTATATAAATGTATCATTTAGGACAGTTGATGTTTATGAAAACAATCAAATATAAATTAATTTCAGGGCTACATTTGACTGAACACTTGAAAGTGTCGCAGCCATTCCTTCCAGTGGTTACCATGTAGCACCAACCGCCTTATTAGGAGATAACTTTTTTTTTTTTCATTTTTCACTTGGAATTCATATAGCGTCTTAATTGTAGGCAATCAATTTAGAAAATGACAATAATATGAATGAAATAGAAAATATTTCTATTGTTTAAAAAGTCAGTATTTCAGACTTGAGAAATGTGGGGTAAGTCCCTTAATATAACAGAAATAGTTGCCATGTACCAAATGCCGACTATGGGCAAAGCTCTCTGAATATATTATTGTCTAATCTTTACAAGACACAGTAAGTTAAATTTGTTTGACTCTGTTTTACAAATAATGAGATGGGGGCTTAGAATAGGCAATCAAGTTGCTTAAAGCCACATCTGGATCTGACTCCAGACCACACTGCCTTTCTAGAGAAAGACTGAAAAGAAGTGGTGGGAGTCCAGGCAAAATCTTATAACCTCAGCAGAATCTGCCTGGACTGCTGTCTGAAACCATTCACAGCTACCAGGTTGGCTAAAATAGCACAGCCTCTAAAGATTAAACAATTGGCAATTCCAGGTATTTTAGAGTTTAGCTTTTAAAGTGTAGGAGTCAGTAGTTTTTAGTGCATTCACAGTGTTGTATAACTATCATCACTGTCTACTTCCAGAACTTTTTCATCACCCCCAAAAGAAACCCTGTGCCCATTAGCAGTTGCTCCCCATTGTCCCTTTCCCAAATCTTAATGACCACTAATCTATTTTCTATTTATATATTTGCATACTCTCTACATTTCATATAAATGGAGTCACTCAATATGTGGCCTTTTGCATGTGACTTCTTTTACTGTACTTCAAGATTAATCAACATTCGGGCACCTGGGTGGCTCAGTCAGTGAAGCGTCTGCCTTCAGCTTGGGTCATGATCTCAGTGTCCTGGGATCAAGCCCCACATCGGACTCCCTGCTCCATGGGGAATCTGCTTCTTCCTCTCCCTCTGCCTCTGTGCTCACTCACACTGTCTCTCTCTCAAAAAAAATTAAAAAATAAAAAAAAAGATTAATCAGTGTTGTAGTGTGTGTCAGTATTTCATTCCTTTATACGACTGAATAATATTCCATTAAATCTCTATACTACATTTTGTTTAACTATTTGTCAATTGATGGACATTTGAGTTGTTTCCACTTTTAGCTATTATGAATAATGCTGCTGTAAACATTCAAGTAGGCAGTTTTTGTCTGGACTATGTTTTTAATTCTCTTAGGTGAAGCAGAATTCTAGAAGAATTCTAAAGAAGAATTGTAGAAATAAAATTCCTAGGTTATATGATAACTCCATGTTTAATATTTTGAGGGCCTTCCAAACTGATTTCCAAAAAAACTGGACATTCCACTTTTTTAAGAATCAGATCCATAGTTTAGGATATGTCACACAATAGAATTTCACCCTTTCAAAGTGCTGCAGATTTCACTTTCTGATGAAGCTGGGAGTATGAAAAGAGCATGGGATTCAGAGCAAGACATAAGAGTGGGACAGGTCTTGGTAAGGAGAAAAGCCCATTCTTACTGTTTTCCTGAAAACTCATGAGGAGGCAGGAAGGGAGGGACCAAGAAAGTGGCATCCTGAGATTAGGTATTTGAAAATGTTGCTTTGGAAGAGCCGCTGTGCCTAGAGCAGTTGAGCAAGAAGTTGGAAGAACAGAATTTAAAAGTCAGACAAGGGAATTTCTATTATTTGAGAGGTCTAAATGTTTTGATTGCTCGGGGTACCTGGGTGGCTCAGTCGTTAAGCGTCTGCCTTTGGCTCAGGTCATGATCCCAGGGTCCTGGGATCGAGCCCCGCATCGGGCTCTCTGCTCAGCGGGAAGCCTGCTTCTCCCTCTCCCACTCCCCCTGCTTGTGTTCCCTCTCTCGCTGTGCCTCTCTCTGTCAAATAAATAAAATCTTAAAAAAAAAGATTATTAAATGTTTTGATTGCTCATGAGGTGTAAGATATGGGTTTGTAATGACTGAGGGGGGTAGTGAATCTTACGGGTTTCCTCTCTTCTGTGTCCAGAGGTGTGGTGGTGTGAATGGCAACTGGTTAAAATAGATTGAACAAATTTTAAGTTTTCTTTAATTGAGAATGAAAATATTCCTTGCATTAGCAATGGGGATGGACCAAAATAAATATTCATAAAACACCCAAGAGCCTAGTTTCCTGGAATATCCTCTTCTCTCGAAAGCTTGAGTCTACTGATTCTAGAAATGATACCATAATTATTATAAATTACTTATACTGAAAATTATTACAAATGAAGTTTTTCCAAACAAATTTTTAAAAAAATTATTGAGAGGAAATTCACGTAACAAAATCAGATCTTTTATAGTGAATGATTTAGTGGCATTTAGCATATTCACAATGTTGTGCAACCAACCACCTCCATCTAGCACCAAAACTTTTCCATCACTCCAAAATAAAACTCTCTATTATTAAGCAGTTTCTCCTTATTTCCTCCTCTATCCTCTGGCAACCACCAGTCTGCATTTTATCTTTGTGGATTTACCCATTCTGGATATTTCATATAAATAGAATCATACAATAGCCTATTGTGTCTGGCTTCTGTCCCTTAGCATGTTTTTGTGGTTCATTCATGTTTGTAGCATGTATCACTACTTCATTCCTTTTATAACTAAATAGTATTCTATTGTTTATAGCTACCACAATTTGTTCATACATTCACCCACTGATGGACATTTGAGCTGTTTCCCCCTTTGACTGTTGTGAATAGTGCTGCTGTGAATGTGTTTGTACATATATTTGTTTGAGAACTTCAGTTCTTTTGGGTATATACCTAAGAGTGGAATTGCTGGCTTGTATGGTTGTTCTACGTTTAACGTTTTGAAGAGCTGCTAAGCTGTTTTCCACAGCAACTGAACCACCAGCAAAGTGCATCCTTGCCAATGCTTCTTTTCTTTTCTTTCTTTTTTTTTTTTTTTAATAGTCATCTTTGTTGGTGTGACGTGGTACTTCATTGTGGTTTTGATTTGTATTTCCCTAATGACTAAGGATATTGAGCATCTTTTCATGTGCTTGTTGGCCATTTGTATGTATTTTTTGGAGAAATGTCTATTTAAGCCCTTTGCCCATTTTTAAATTGTTATTGAATTTTAAGAGTTCTTTATATATTCTAGATACTGGACCCTACAAATTGTTATATATATATATATTGTATTTATATTCAGAGCATATATGTATATATGTATACATTGTGTTTATATATACATATATATGCATATGTATATGTAAACATGTATAGAATACATATAGAACATATATATGTATATAATATATAAAATTCTTTTTCAAAAAAGAGTAAAATTCTAATGAAAAAATTTAAACATTTTAATAAATTACACATCTTAACAATTGCATTCATGGTTTCCATGACTTATTTTCTGGGAAACATGGCACATGGGTGATGTGAATATTGAGTAGCTATTTATAAGTTTTTCCACAAATTTTTAACACTTTGCTAAGGATAAATTCTTAATATTCATGAAGAGGAAATACCATGCAAAAGAGTCTAAGTCTACATCAAAGAACTGATAGGAGGGTTTCCTATAACGGGTTTCACTGGGCATGGCTTTTTTCTCCAGAGATTATGTAAACAATATTTTATGGCTCCTGATACTGTATCTTGAAAAAGTAAATAATAAAAGTACTCCAGATATGCTGACAGTGCTTTGGCAACCCGGAAGCACACAGGATTTTTTTTTTTTTTAAAGCATACATTGATAGCTACCAACTCAAAACAGGGGAGAGATACAAAATACTTATTTTACATGGACTCTTTTAAATTTTACTTTTTGCTTTTCTAAAAACCTAATCTGGAGGAATAAAGCCTTAGGTTTACACGTTCATTGTTCTTTATTTCTGGAGCCTCTGCTTTGGCAGCCTCAGTACTGTTGGCAAGACACAACTGATGCCAACTTGGAGACCATTCTTGTGTGATATTTTAGAAGCTTCCCCATCATCCTGCCCCCTTCTGTAGCTCCATGGCCATGGTGTGGGAGTTGGTAGGAGAACAGGTGTGGGAAGACACAGAGCAGGGGTAACATTAGAGAAAAGTCATCTAGAGTGGAGACGAGGTGATGGGAAGATTGGAAAGCTAACATCATTCTGAGTCCAGACACGAATTAGATTTACATATTGGATGGCTTGCCTGTACACACACAAAACTTTACGAGGGCCAGAAACAAGATGCAAACCCTGTAGAAGTCACTAAGTTAGAGAGGGAGGCACAGAACTCCATTTTCAAAGCCACCCTGCAAATATTTACTTAAGCAGGCACTTAAAGGCTACTTCATTAACTGCACTTAAATTCTAATAATGACCGCTAAGAGCCCACTACCAGGGTTGTGTTTATTTATACTCTATATTGAACATTTGATTAATGATGGCCATATTACAAAAGAAAAGGCATTCCACGTCCTCCTTCTGGAATGGCGCCGCCCATATTACATGGAGGTGTGGAAGTGGTAGGAAGACTATGGTTGAATCCACAGAACCTTGGGTAAGTTCCATAACTTTACCTCATTCTCCGAAGCAGAAATGCACATACTTTAATTTCTAATTTACAGGGTTTGGAGATTTAAATGGAATAATGTGTATGGAGTACTTGGTATATAATTGAAATCCAAAAAAAAAAGGCAATTAAATTATGACTTAAAATGGAAATTGATATCCATAGTCCAAATCTGGCACACAGATAAGTTTTCTTTACTCATAAATTAGTTGTTAAGGGTTCAAAATTGAGAGGGAGTTTCCATTTAAATACCCTTTTTTTCTAGTTTCTCTTGACAAGAATCAAGCTGGGAAGTAATAGGCCTGTATTTCCACATGGCAACAGTTTGAACCAGTGGTTGTTATGCCTTCAAATGTACTCACCAGCTCGCCAGAGTCCCACCCTTAGGTTCCCAGAGACCTTGCTAACCCCCTCCTTGGTTTGCTTCATTCGTTCTGATGGCCTAGTTGGCCTCAGCGGGTGCATGAGACTGGGGACTCTACTCCAAGGCATCCATTACATTTGTCCAGTACAAGATTCTCAACTATCAGTTTAATTCATATAAAATCAGTCTCATCAAAAAAGATGTTGGATGGTGATGGTGATGACAGTTCCTTTGAGAATGCTCTCATACCAACATCAAGCAAGGTACCATGGTGGATCCCTGGTCTCACTTTCACCATCTGAGTCAGGGAGAACTCTTCAGCCACAGTGTTTCTAGGGGATCTAAGATTGTTATTCTACCCCATCTCTAAAAATAGTGCCCAAGAGACCTGTGAGAGAGAACTCTATATCAAGAGGAAACAAATCCTCAGCGTAACCACTACAATCCCAGAAGATGATGAGATACAGAGGAGAATAGAGTGAATTAAAATGTGGGATTAACTCCTATTATCTGACCTGTGGATCTCAGTTTTTGGAAGATGATTTAGGGCTTAGGAATTACCTAGGCTTATTGCCTACTGGGACACAGAGGAATTCTTAGGGCTTGTGAAGCCATGAATCTAGCCCAGTAAGTGCAGCACACAGAGGGAGTAATGGAATCTCAGGAAGATAAAGAGCTTGCCAAAATCACAAGAATTAGAATTCAATTTCCTTGATTCTGTTTGTCAATCTTGCAGATATATAAAGCTACACTTTGTTGTAACAGTGAGATCCTGGAAAGTTCAGTTCATCCATGTTGAGTTGTGCCACTAGAAAATATGATCTAAAGTGTTCAACTTTTGAAGATATATTTCACTGGCTTATTTTTGATGACTGCAAGTTGATATTCTTGATTTAAAAGAATCAACCAACTTCCAGGGTTTGAACTTATGACCTATCTAACCAGGAGATAGAAACAGTATCAAGCATGGGCATCCTTGTTTTATTATGTGAGAGAAACTATTAGTACTTGAAACATATTTAAGATAAGAAATATTTTATTTATTTATTTTTTAAAAAGATTTTATTTATTTATTTGACAGAGAGAGACATAGTGAGAGAGGGCACATAAGCAGGGGGAGTGGGAGATGGAGAAGCAGGCTTCCCGTGGAGCAGGGAGCCCAACGTGGGGCTCGATCCCAAGACCCCGGGATCATGACCTGAGCCGAAGACAGGCGCTTAATGACTGAGCCACCCAGGCACCCCAGGATAAGACATATTTTAAAAACTACTGTTTTGTTTTTTTTTTTTTTTAAATAAAAGCTGCTAGAGTAATCAATAGCAGTCCAGAGAATTGTATGACTTTTTCTGGCTGAACATTTTGTGCCAAATTTCCTCATTCTGCAGTGTCCTGGTGATTGATCTCAAAGCAGTGATATCAGGGGTAGGGCAGTGCAGTGGACTCTGTTCCATTTCGTGACCCAAATTATTTTTGTTTCATAGACCAGCCTCTTTTTAGATCTCTGGCTGAGGTTCATGTCTTTCCTAACCCCATTCTCCTGACTGTGCGCTGCTTGGTGCTCAGAGATTTTTCTTTCTCTTTACTTTGAGGGGGATACAGCAAGTTCTTATCACATGCTAAGTTCCAGAAAGGAAGTGATCTGTTTCCATTGTGAGACCACACATGAGAGCGCTGGTTTCATGGGCCCTTCTATCCACAGAACATGGGAACACATTCAGCAAATATTTACCAAGCTCCTCCTACCTTATTCCAGGGCTATCTAGGCCCTGGGTTCAAAGAGGTAAAAAGACAGACAGAGTCACTGCTCAAAGGGAGCTTATATTCAAACGGGAGAAATATATACCAGATGAACACATCCATAAATAAAATAATTTCTGATGCTTATAAGTGCTATCAAGAAAGCAAATTTAGATAATGTAGTTGGAAGTCTCTGGTTATGGTAGAAACAACATTAGATCCAGTGATGAGAGTTCTCTCTAAGGTGGTGACACCTGAGCTGAGACCAGGATGACAAGCACACAGCCAAGTGAAAATATGAGAAAACCACATTCCAGGCCCTGAAACAGAAATGATATTGGCCCTTACAACAAAACAAAACAAACAAAAACAAAACAGAAAGGAGACTCATGGGGCTGGTGTTTGGAGGACAATGGGAGCGTGGTGGAGACAGGACCAGGGTGGAAGGCCTGTGTGGTGCTTTGGAGGCTGTGCATGAAGCTGGGTGAGCAAACCCTTCCTGTCCTTCAACTGCACGTTTCCCAGGCTGTATGTCTTCCCCAACAGTGTTTCCATCACTGCTGGCAAATATTCGACTCCTCAGACAGGTATTGAGATATGGGGTTGAAGGACTCATTCAAGAGAAAGTGCCAAGGTCAATAAGCTTCCTTGGACATTCAGGATTTCTATATTAGTTATTCCCAAAAGGCCACGTTGTTTCAGAGAACATAGAGATTCCTTTACAAGTGACTAATGATTCTCACACTTATACTAAATTCACTGATATGGAAAAGAAACTACTGGCTTCTGATTTAGACTATTAATTTCTTTATTTTTTAATTTTAATTCCAGTATAGTTAGCATACAGGGTTAGTTTCAGGTGTACAATATAGTGATTCAACAATTCTATACATTTCTCAGTGCTTATCAGGGTAAGTGTACTCCTAATCCCCATCACCTATTTCACCCATCCCCCTGCCACCCCCTTCTGGTAACCATCAGTGTGTTCTCCATAGTTAAGAGTCTGTTTTTTGGTTTGTCTCTTTTTTCTTTGTTCCTTTGTTTTGTTTCTTAAATTCCGCATATGAGTGAAATCATATGGTATTTGTCTTTCTCCGACTGACTTACTTCACTTAGGATTATCCCCTTTAGATCCATCCATGTTGTTGCAAATGGCAAGATTTCATTCTTTTTTTATGGATGAGTAATATTCCGTTATACATACCACATCTTCTTTATCCGTTTATCTATCAATGAATACTTGGGCCGCTTCTATAATTTGGCTATTGTCAATAATGCTGCAATAAACATCATACTATTAATTCCTTGAAAATGAATGAAAATGCCAACTAAAAAGGGGTTTACCTTATGGATCTAGCAAACTCTTAACAAAGTGCTTACTATATGTCAGACACTGTTAGCTCTATGAATAGCAACTAATTTAGACCTCCAAACAACCCTATGGGATAGGGCCTATTTTTATCCTCAACTTCATATATAAGGAAGCTCAAGCAGGAAGAACTTATAATGGCTGAGTAACATCACACAGCTAATATGTTCCTGAGTTGGGATTCAAACCAGGTAGGGTACTTTTGGATCTGTGCCCTTACCTATCAAAGCCCACTATCTCTAAAATGAGCTATAATGAACATATTATATTTAAAAGAATTGACATATGAACTGTCTTGTCTTTTATTTGATAGGAAGAAATTTGTAATGTTGCAAAATATTACTTCAACCTTCAGACAGTAGCATTGTTTCTTTTGGTTATACAACATGCTTGTATATATTAAAGCATCATTACTTTTTATCATCTCTCAAAGCCTGAAATTCAGCTTAGTGCTGGTGTGGTATAAACACTTTTTATGACATATTTAATATTTCTATTATGTCCATGAATATTGGAAAGGATGTCTCAATAACAAACAATATGTGTGAATGGATGGTAGTTTTTAACATACGAATGATTTTCCTACCATCTTAAATGTTTCATTAAGACATATATCTCAAAAATTCAGCCCCTAGAAGAGTGAGAAAAATTCCTGCCCCCAATAATTAATGGCTAGCAAAGATGCTCCTGTTTTTGCTTGCCAGTGGACAGTACTTAAGAAAGAAGGGAGATGAGTTGTCAAACCATGGCATCATGCCCTTTGCTTCATTTTTGCTCTCTCTTATTCACAGGATATAGATTCTGTATAACCACAGTGTGAGGGATGTAATGCTGTACCAACAAATATTTGTTAAAACACATTCTGTCAAAGCAATTTTTTTTTAAATAAGTAGAGTAAGTAATGGAATATTAATTAGAGGCCAACAGAGTGAAATTATACTGTGCTAGCCTGTCAAAGATATTACCTGTGTGTCAAAAAGAAGAGTTTATGACCGGCATGTTAGTATTACATGCCAATATTCTGAGCAGGTGGTCATTAGAGATTTTGCTAGGAGCCAGATCGTTTTCCCCATGAATAGCTTGGTAAGGTCCAAGCACTTATTTTTCCCTGAGTTAGAAATCATTCCACTTCAAATTGCCAAGGTACCTGTCCATAATGCCAAGGGAGTTGTTTTAGCAGTTCTCTCACAAGCTGAGAATGATTCACCAAGTTCAGAATTTTTAAATCTGTTTTATTGGATAAACTCAAAATATCTGCTTTATTGGATAAATTTAAAATATCTGTTAGGTGTCTTCTTTCTTCTTTACAAACAGCATAATTGAAAGCATTGTTTTGGTAAAATCGTCTCAGAAGACCACATAATCACCATTTAAATTAGTCCTAATTCATTTTACACTTGCTTATTTTACTGTTAACTTTCCCAGAACTGTAATTTTTTTTTTTTTACAATTAGAACATCTGAATTTTAATTACATTACCATCAAGAAGCTCATTAAAGTCACTTAATTGGCAACATTTCCAAAAAAACCTTAGCTGGGTTTAATATATTTTAAAGAGTTACTGTCAAAGTATAATTTCACCATTACAAACAGCTTGGCAACAACATTTGCATAAAGATCTGTCAGTTTCTGAAAAATGCTCAAATGTTGGGAAAATCAGATTCGTTAAGTCGCCTTTACTGAAACAGTCTAGAAATGGAGAAATTGTACATACATTCATCTTTGTAAGACTCTTGTCCCCTGCAGGACCCAGAGTACTACTGCCAGGCACAGCATAGGTATTCAGAAAATGTTTCTTGAAGGAAATAATTCATACATTTTAGGCTTTGGGGCAGACTTAAGATTTTTTTTAAAGCCTCAATACAAGTTCCTTCATTTATGTTAAATTTAACAAGATACCCATTTTCTTACTACTTTCTTATTCACATTAGGATATAGGAGATGGTCACTTAGAATTTTGAAACCACTTAAAATAGCTCTAAGGTTAGCATTGCAGGACTAACATTGGAGATTATTTTGAGATGATAACATTTTTTACGGTTTCCCTCTTACCCATATTAGAATCCCACCCCTATATGACTGGTGTCATTTGAATTTGCATTGTAGTTACATTCATTTTTTTTTTTTTTTTTTAAAGATTTTATTTATTTATTTGAGAGAGAGAGAGAATGAGAGAGAGCACATGAGAGGGGGGAGGGCCAGAGGGAGAAGCAGACTCCCCGCCGAGCAGGGAGCCCGATGCGGGACTCGATCCAGGGACTCCAGGATCATGACCTGAGCCAAAGGCAGTCGCTTAACCAACTGAGCCACCCAGGCGCCCAACATTCATTTTTCACCTATACAAGACTTCAAGTTTTGCTTATAGACATGTATTTTGTTTAATATACATGCATTTTGGGGAGGTGGAGGGTCACCTCTAGGACCTAAAACAGTGGCTTACATTTGTCCAATGGACGAATGAAAATCTCAAGTTTGTGAAGATGAAGCACGATTAATTAGGGTGCTGGGACACCCTCCTCCCCGATCTCATATGCAAGAATAAAATGCAGTTAAAGGATAGTTATTGTTACAATTTGCTTCCTACAAATAGAAAAGGTCAGATGTTTTTAATCATCCCTTTTGGTTTGGCATTTTTCTATTAAATATTTCCCCTTTGTAATTTATGTATCTTTTATCCTCCATGCCAAAAGAAGAATCTAGTAAGGCGGTACAAAATGCGAACATTAAAAAACAAAACAAAACAAAACTGCCTCTCAAGTTGCTGCCTTGCTCTTCACTATATCCTTAAAGTCTTGCACAGTGTCTGCTATACAGACAGACTCAACAAATACTTGTTGAATGAACGAATAAATACATAAACACATGCTGAATGTCTGAGGCGCACCTGGATGACTCTGCCTGAGGAGGTCAGGGGAGGCTTTAGCAACAGTAATGTAGAAAAATGAATCTTCCACAAACACAGATGCATTCACTCATTTATCAATCGCTGAGCTTCTACCATATGCCATGTTCCAAGATATAGTCTGTGAAGATTGCTAGGACAGCACCATCCAATAGCACTGTCTGTGATGATGGGAATGTTCCACATCTAACATCTACAATATTATCTTGTAGACCGTGGAGAAGACTGGAGTTTTTTACCTGGAATACTGGAACATTTCGATTTGTCTTTTAGAAGTTGCCTCTGCAGCAGTGGGAACCAGAGGCGTGAGGCTGGAGACCTCTTATTGCATGCTGATATTAAACAACAGCTTTGCAGAATTCCACAAAGGCAGAAAAGACGTTGAAGGAACAAGATTTTCTTATTATTTGCACTTGCCCTGTTGTACCCCTTGATAGAGGATTAAGAAAGAACTGTTGCTTATTCTCCTCTCCCCAGCTGGAGAGAGTGGATGATGAGAATATTATGAGGACATCTGGACTTGCTTCTGAGGCTGCTCCAGGCAAAACAAAATGGGAAAGGAATAGCTTCTCTCTGCCCCCCAGGACATCGGCAGTTGCATAGATGTGGGGAGGGGGTGCTATGGCCAGCCCTGAATCTGTGTGGGTGCTGCTCAAACTTCCTGACAGAGCACCCCTTCCTGACAGGTGCGGTGGGGCCATGTGCCGTGAGTGGGAGGCATGATTTCAGAAAGCGGTGGTAGAGAGAGCATTGGACAGAGAAATGTCTGACAATTCTAGAGGAGGCTGTGGTCTCTGATCTTAGAGGCCCCTTCCTGCCGTAACGCTGCATGCCTGGGTGGGTTCTTCTGGCTGTAGAGCATGAGAGATCTGAAGAGAAACCAGAGCATGAGAGAAGGCATAAGGGTCTTCTAGCTGCAACTAGGAAGGATCAAGCTAGGGATGGGAAGAAATCGTCCAGAGCCACCTCGGGCCAGGAAACACATCAATGAAAAGTCCCCTAGGGAGAGGCTTCATGGATACTTCCAACATTCATTTAATAAATATCTTCTGGTGACCTGGGTCTTTTTAATTCGGTGGCAGTTACAGAGATGGAAGCTGCCCATAAGTTTCTAATTGATGGGGACCCTTACTGTCAGAGAGTCACCTTCGGGGTTGCAAGCATTATGGCTTTTTTTTTTTTCTTTTTCAAAATGAGCTCAGTAATGTCAAACTCAAACCCCAGAAAAATCTCATAGATACAACATTTTTCCTTTCTAGCTGTGGATGTCCTTTTTATTTAATTGTTTTGCTTGCTTAGTTTGGTGTGGCTTAGCAATCTGAAGGCAGTTACCATTGCTAATTCTTGAAAGGGATACAAAATAGGAATGTTTCTAAATTTGAAGCATTTATTAAAAGGAGCCTGAATTCAAAATTCTGATTTTATCCCTGTTGAGTGCTTTTGGCTACGTTGAAGAAATCTGGGAGAAATTTCATAAACATTTCTTGGAGGTCCAGCATAGAGTGCAAACATCAGGACGCCTCTATGAAATGCATCTCGAACTTGATTTCTGAACAATGCTTTTTCATACTCTGAGCTATTCATTCCAGCATTTGGAATCCTAATTACAAAAATCCAAACTCTTCTAGATTCTTCTTCTCCATCCCCATCTAACGTGACTCATGTGCTTGCCTAGCACAAGCGTTTATTTTCTGTGATAAAACCGGAAGTTGAAATTAATGCACACAGACAAAATAACAGCACTTTAACTTCTGACTTTATTATTTTCCTCAAATGAACAGGTGATAAAACACTGTGTCCAAAGCAAAAGGCACGGTTCCCTTTTCTCTCCTTTCAGAGAGTGCCAGAAAATGTAAACAATGTTTGAGTTGAGTTTCTGAGTCTTAATCTTCCGCCAGCCTTTAGAACATCATTCGTCTGTTTGTCCCAGGATTTAACAGCATAAAGAGTAAAACAAGCAAGTGGTCTGAGGCATTTATACGAAGTGTTCCCACTGTGATACATCCCACTGTGATACAAGCTTGCGTCTGCGTCCTTCTTAGTCGGACAAAGAAAAACACTGCTTTAGGAAGCGGGTCATGTGGGTGTACAGGTGCTTCGTGGACAGGCCGGATATGCCATGGTTCTGGTCCGAGTACCACTGCAAGGCAGAGACCAGATGCTGGAGTCACGCCCACGGCCACACAAGGCACCCAGCTTTGACTTTCTAATGCTCGCAGGTCCCGACCATTTTTCTAATGCTGTGATTGAAATTCTACTTAAGGGGCGCCTGAGTGGCTCAGTCGGTTAAGCGACTGCCTTCGGCTCGGGTCATGATCCTGGAGTCTCGGGATCGAGTCCCGCATCGGGCTCCCTGCTCGGCAGGGAGTCTGCTTCTCCCTCTGACCCTCCTCCCTCTCATGCTCTCTGTCTCTCATTCTCTCTGTCTCAAATAAATAAATAAAATCTTAAAAAAAAAAAAAGAAATTCTACTTAAGAGCACTTAATAAGATAGCTCACATGCAGACATTTAGAACAGGAAGACAGAAAAGGTCTTTTATTAACCAGGACTATTCTTTCCCATTCTTTAAGCTCGTATTTTATTTTATTTATTTATTTATTTGTTTGTTTGTTTGTTTATTTTCAGCTTATATTTTAGATCTTGGTGGCTGAGGTTTCACAATGGCTAGCATCTTGGGGGGTCAGGAGGCAGGTACGTGCTCCAGAGCTGGGTCTATCACTTTGCTCCTCTGGAGCTTGGTTTCCTCATTTGAAAAAATAAGGAGTTTGGATTTGATTTTCTCTAAGGCTTCTGCTAGCTCAAAAACTCTATGAGGCTTGTAGCCTCTGAAATCCAATTCCTCTCTGCTGCAGAAAATCCACAACACATATAACTGTAAACACCTTTCATAGGAGTTAAACATAGTATCATTAAAGTCACCCAGGAAGATGACGTTATACATTTAAACTTCATTGTTGGAGAGAGGCTGGCGAGATTATTGTTTTTACTGAATAAAGGTGGATAGTGGTCATGATGGAATGCTATACACTTAGAAGGTGAATTTACGTTGGGGGGGTCACGATTAAAAAAGATCAGAAAAATCTCCCATCTCCCTTTGCAAATTATTTTAAAAAGCCCAATTTCCAAAAATGGGGGTTTCCTTTTCGAGGTTCTCATTCAGGAAAAGCAAGTGAGGGAGAACTTCTGCTCCCTGAGGAGGGGAAGCTGCTGTCAGGGGTTGTCTCTCTTGCCGTGGTTTTCACCTTCCTTTTCCCTCTGTTGTCATTTCCGAGTCCTCGTGCCACCCACCCGGACTCTCCGGCTAGCTCATTCATTCATTCGCTCGGGGAACACTCCAGTTTCTGTGCTGGGCCAGGCTTGTGTCAGGCACTGAGAACACACGGGTGAAAGGGTTCCCTAACTCTGAGTGGGGCTGCCTGACTTCAGGGAGCCTCTGTGGCCGCTGATAACATTCCCCAATCGCTCCTTACTGAATACGCGGAAGCTTTTCGCTGCTTTGGGACTCCCAGCTTTTGTGGGGATGCTAAGCATGCAGCTACATTATGTAAGCAGGATCACAGAACTATTGGATGTTCGAGCTAGAAGATCATCAATCTCACGGATGTCTTTATTTCAGATAGGACTCAACCGGATCCCCAGAGGTGACATGGGTCACCTCACGTCCTTCAGGGAGTTCATGGAAGATCCAAGACCCACTTGCTAATGTTCTGCCTACTCTACCCTACAGCCCGTTTGCCAGGTTTTTGAAAAAAAAAATAATAATGAAAAATCAGATTCCTCCTTTGAGCTTACAGGTCTAAGGCCGTGAACGGGAGTCAAACGAAATTATGTACCATTGCCTGGAAATCCACTTGTGCATTAACCAGAGCTTTAGCAATCTGTGCTGAGTTTTGAAAGTGCACATTATCTGCAACAAAGAGAGAGAGTTAAAGTGCTGCTAAATACCAGAAAGCATCAAGTGACAATGTACTGCCTGCAAATGAACACCGACAATTATCTAGTCATGCGGTTGACATTGTCAGCAGTGAGTCATCGCACTCATTTGTGGAAATGTCCCTGACTCTTAGGTACTGACCCTGAGCACAGGCATAGGAGGATGCTTAATGTTTCTTAAACAAAGTGATGTTGGCTCAGTATTTTTATGTGTAAGAGTCTTGCTTAAACCTCACCATCTGCTGTTCCGTGGATGAGAAGATAGTCTACATTTCTGAAATATTCTGCTCTTGCCATCACAGTTGAATTCTGGAAAAGAGGAAAAATTAACATTTTAGTTGCTGCAAGTTCTAATAGAAAACTAGCTAAATCATTGTGCGATGGACTTAGCACCAATACTGAAATTATGTATTGCTTTGGTTGATAAATATTTAAGAGTCAGAGCAACACATTTTCATCATCATTTGCATTACTTCCATCTGATTCTTCGTTTGAAAAACGGGAAGTTTATGTGTCATATGTTACATATGAGTGAGACCTTAGGCATAAATGATGCCCGCTCAAGCTGTGTAGGGGCTGGGGGTGGGCAGGAGGATGCGGAAAAGGGAGGTGAGGGAAGGGAGGATGGGGAAAGAAAGAAGAGAATCCTAAGAGAGTAAATGTCTTCCTAGTGAGGTGTTTTGCAGCTAACAAAAGATCAGCGTATTTGCTTGGGGAGCCAGCAAAAGTATAAACTCTGAATGACTGCTTCAAAATTATTTAGCGCATTTGCAAGAAGTCAATGACCTAAATGAAACAGAAAACGCTTACTTTATAGTGCTTGAGGTTATCGTTCTTTGTTGGGAGGCCCATGAAGCGCTCTGTGTAGATAGATGCTATAAAATATATGAGAATATGTTGTTTACATGTGATATGGGTCATTCCATTAACCAACAAGACCCCCCAATTCGAGAACTGCTCGTCACCTTCCCCCATGGAGCTGCTGAGGAAGGTTCCTGCTTGCCTTTACTGTAATGCTCCACCCAAGTCATTTGCTCTGCGATTTGCCTCAACAGGGCTAGAGAGGCAAAGGAGGAGACAGGCACAGCTAACATTAGAAAGGACTGATCTTAAGCTTTTTCTCTTGCACTCTTTGGTGGGGGAGATGTTTAGCTAGGAAAGACCTTATGGAATGACCTCATTGTATTTTTTAAAAAATCACAAATGCAGCCACCTCTTGTACTTTTATTGGTGTCTTAATTAATCTGGGATGGAACTATGTGCCCCCAGTCCTCCTCTCCCAACACACACACACACACACACACACACACACACACACATTTTTTTTTTCTGAATAAAGATTGCCTGAGAGTTATAGCTGTCTCATTTCTACCCCAACCCAGGGACGAGGATCTGATGAAAGCTAATTTTTGTGCAATTATTAGAGTTAATTCCAAATAATCATCCTGCATTAATGTGAATCATAAAAATAGGCACCCACGGGAGGTGTACTTCTTAACAAAATTTTTTTGTGGCTCTGGTTTCTGGAGCAATGGACCTGGCGGCTGCAAACTGTGACTTGGAGGTGAATAGTTTGGCTCCGCCCAACTTTGCGTAAAATGTATTTACAGGCCACACGTGTGCCTGCAAAAACACAGACTCGGCTCTGGTTTTAAAGGTTTGGTGTATCAGGAGGCACCAGGTTTCGGGGAGAGGCTCAGATACACTGGGTTTTGGAAGAGTCCTCCCTCACTCTTAAGATTTCTTTGATTATTGCAACATGATTACAATGCATCATATAAACCACCTCGCTTCTAGATTATGCTTTCCCCAGTGAAGCTGGGGTGAATTTTACTGCATAATTTGTTTTCCTAGCAACCTCAAATATAGAGTAATTATGTGTTAAATGTTTTCGCAGCCACAGTTATGAAATGTTTCCATACCGTAATATTCCCAGCTGGAGACAGGAGCCACTGCTATCCCACATTTGAAAAGACCGGTTCCTGAAGCAAGGGCCAGGGATGAAACATAGCCTCCGTAGGACTGTGGAGACATCATTACAAGTCAGTCCCAGATTTGCTTTCAGAAAGTCTCCAACATCGTTTTACAGCAACTCTGCTCACAATAAGTACTGATGGGAGTTGGGGATATGCATGGGGCAGATTAAATGTCTATCTTGCACCCTTGGCAGCAAGCTCCACCTGACACAGCATCATTTCACCGCCAGTAAACTAAAAATACTTGGTGTGCTGATTGGAGCATGGTAGGGGCAGTTGAAGAGATATTTATAATTGCAACTTTTCTGCCCAAATTTTTTTTTCCTCTCTATTTTTCCAATGAGGGCCTTGCCAGAGCAAAACCAGGATTGTACTTGAGAGAAATGCACAAAGAAAGGAGATTATTCCCCAAATGTAAAAGCGGGATACTTCCCACAGTCTGCAAAAGTCCTGTAAGACAATACTCACATCTGTGTATTTACTTATTGGTTTTCATAATAGAACAACAAGGGTAAGACATAAGAACCTTTTGGATAGTTAAGGACATGGCCAGAGTTTGTGTATAATGTAGTGTTACATATTCTGTTCTGAGGGGGGATTTCTGGCATAGCAGCTCAAAGGAGGAAAAGCCATTGGTGTCTTTAAAAGTCTTACATAGCCCCCCACAAATTGAATGGAAAAACAAAGAAATACAAAAGGAGTCAGGAGTAGGGTTAGCTCTCATCAATTTTCTTCCCCAAGGAATCAGGGAGATGATTCAGAAATGTGACCCTGATAACAGGAGCTATCTGCCCATGTCACTTGGAAATTTGAACCTTGTCCTAAAAGTGAAGAAATGAACGCAATAAGGTGGCATCTCCCCCGGAAGTGAAATTTGGGCTGTGGAAACATGCTTGAGAGAGAGGCTTCTCCTGGGAATGTGGACTAAACAGTGCTCTGGGTCCTGAACCCCCAAAATGTGTGTGCTAGATCAGGAAGTGATTCTCGGTGCATATTCTTGCCCCAACACAGGAACGTTCCCCACAAGTCACCAGAGGACAGTGGGACTTCCCAACTAGGAATGGGCCTTGTATTTAGGACCTTATTACCACAAACCTCTGGGAGCCATTTTCCCTTGGGTCAGCAGAGATCATATCACCCTTTGCCACAGAGAAGTCAGTCTTCAGAGAGGGTGAAAGAGTGAGAGGGAGAGTTCACAGAGTGAGAGACAGATAGGCAGACAGAGGACAGACATGCTAATGAGGGCAAATCAGTGGGAGGGCTCTATTCTTAACCCACGAAATAATGGAATGGGGGGATAAGTTAAACAATCTTGCTGAATTCATGAGGTAAAGGAAGAATTTTTTAACTAGTGTACAGTTGTATGTTTCCAGTTCTGGGGAATTTTATTGAGGACCCTTGGTGGCAAAACACAGAATAGAAGAAGCAGCTCCAATTATATCATGCCCTCCTTTTATTATACTTAGAGAAGAACTAAAACATGTTCTAATAGGGGAAAATATATTTTAAAAACGGAAGGAACAGTGGGTTTGAAAATCATTTTGGTAAGTGAAAATTTTCACTTATAAAAATGATTTGCTTTGATTTCATAAGTTAGCAACGACTATTATTGAAATGGAAGTCCTCTCCTTCTTTCTTTTAGGTTCAACTGAGAGGAAAGTAAGCTGAGTTAGAAATATTATTGTTTGTGGTTGTATTGGAAAAGCGTGTTCACTACCAGTAACAACGGTGGGTCCCGCTGAAATAGCATGAAGTGAGATTTGAAATGGAAAGCATTTACACATAGTAAAAAGGGTTTTCAACACTTCTGTTCGAAATCTCACAAATTATTAACCTGTATCTACTCAGTGATTAGAGAGCAGTGCTGTCCCTAAATACAATTTCCATGTTTCCAGGATGAATACGAATTGTCTCTAGGAATTTGTAAGAGCAAAACGAGTGTAGCAACAGCACAACAAAAGTAGGTGTTCTTTAAATTCTCAGGCGGCTTAGAAAAGCGATTCCTATTGTAGAAATGAAGAGGAAATAAAATAAACCCGCGTTGACTTTTTTCTGCTCTCCCATGGGTGGGGCTCCAAGGCAGAGTGGGTGGCTGTCGCAAGAAAGGAACCCACGGAGCAGATTGGCCATGAGAATTCTAGAATTTTGTCCTTTGCACTTAGATGCCTTGCCATTTTGTTTAAACGAAGGATATCTTTAAAAACATTCTTAGAAGGGCACAGAATTTTGAGGGGTTTATAGAACGCTCTTATGTGAGCCATAATGCACACTTGAACATTTTACCTACAGGCAGTTATAATGAATAGCTAACGTTTGTACGGCCAAGGCTCTTGCAACCTTCTTGGAGGACCCACACTCTCTGTTTCCCTTCTCCCTCCTCAGATGTTCCCCTGCTTGTCGGCTCTCCTGATGTTCTCTGGACTCTCCAGGCATGATCTAGCCCCAGGACTTTCACAAATGCTGCCACCTTCCGCCTAGAACCCTCTTTCCCCAGGATACGGCCATGGCTCGCTTCCTCCCCATTTCAAGTCTTGACCCAGAGAGAGTCGCACCTGTCCTTCTCATCTACGATGCACCAACCCTGCATCGTGCTCCTATCTTTTTGTGTTTTGTTTTTCACCAGAGCACTCGTCATCGTTTAACATCCTGTTCATTGTACTTACTTGTCCTGCTTATTGTCTTCCTTCCCAACTGTTCCCAACTCCATAAAGGTAAACATTTTCATCTGCCTGGTTAATGAATGTATCCCCATCACTGACAACATGGCGTAGAACACAGAGGGGAATAGAATCAAATAGTCGGGGCGCCTGGGTGGCTCAGTCATTAAGCATCTGCCTTCGGCTCAGGTCATGATCCCAGGGTCTTGGGATCGAGCCCCACATCGGGCTCTCTGCTCAGTGGGAAGTTTGATTCTCCCTCTCCCACCCCCCCGCTTGTGTTCCCTCTCTCGCTGTCTCTCTCTGTCTCTCTCTCTCTGTCAAATGAATAAATAAAATCTTAAAAAAAAAAAAGAATCAATACTTGTCAAATATATCACTTTCCTGTTAACTCAGCTCATCCTCACAGGGCCCCGGTGAGGAAATCACGGCTGCCTTTCACGACGAGGAAGCCGTGGCTGGAGGGAACTTAGAGGGCTCTGGGAGTCAGGAAGCAGCAGAGCTGGGACTCAAAGCCAGGACACTTGCCTCTACAACCCATGACCTTCCTCTCTGTCCTTGCACTGGGGCAAACCTCGTCGGGGAACTTTAAGTTTGGAGTCTAATGTAGTCTCATTAGAGGTGCATTTGTCCTACTTTTACATCGTTGATCGCACATAGCAATTCAAATTGCTTATAATTAGTCACTGGAAGAGAAAGGAACTAAGATTAAATCATGAACTAATGCTTATTCAACACCACCTGGCTAGGCCTATATTAACAAAGCAAGGCCCACGAATGAGGTTGTTATTCTAATAATTTAGGCAAAACCCCTGCTGCTCTTCAATTGTCAGAATAATTACTTCAATTTTTCTTCGCATAAACCAGGGTTTTGCAACCTCAGCACGGTTGACATTTTGGGCTGGGTAATTCTTTTTTGTGGGGACCTGTCCTGTGCATTGTGGGATGTTTAACAGCATCTCTGGCCTCGACTCATTAGCTGCCAGGAGCACTCCCCCAGTTGTGACAACCACAAATGACTCCAGACATTGCCAAATGTCCCCTGAGGTGCAAGATGGCCTGGTGAAGAACCAGCTATAGCAGACACATCCTAGGCATGGTGCTGGGGGCCTGGTGGCTATTTAATAAACAGCCAAGAACAGAGCTACTGGATTTTGGTTTGTGTGAGCCAGAAATATAAAAGGGTAAGATAAAAACGCTTCCTTTCCCCTTCTTAATCAGGATTATGGAGGCAAACATAAGATTTGCAGCTTATTTGCCAACTAACTACCAAAAATGTCTGGGGTCAGCTTTAGTATATGTCTCAGACTGCTAACCTGCCTAACGCTTCATGGAAACAGATACTTTCTTCCTTGATATGAGACACACTAATGGCTAAGTAACGCTCACGGTCATTCTCAACAGCTTCCTCTTCCACATCTCCAGTTTCCCACAGGTCCCTGTTTATTATACTAGAAAACAACACTTGAAGCTCTGACCTCTTCCCACCTCCTACTTCACTGTTTGAATTCAGGCCCTTGGTATTTGTGGCCAATATTACTGCTCCCTAGATTCTTGGCCCACTCCCTCCCCCACCTCAGACCATCCTTTGCCCTGTGGCCAAGAGTATCTTTCTTTTTTTTTTTTAAATTTTTTTTTTTTTAAAGATTTTATTTATTTGTGAGAGAGAGAATGAGAGACAGAGAACATGAGAGGGAGGAGGGTCAGAGGGAGAAGCAGACTCCCTGCTGAGCAGGGAGCCTGATGTGGGACTCGATCCTGGGACTCCAGGATCATGACCTGAGCCGAAGGCAGTCGCTTAACCAACTGAGCCACCCAGGTGCCCTAAGAGTATCTTTCTAAGACACCAATTCTATTCCCTATTGACTTCAAGAGCACGTTTCAAAAAAGGATCCATGGAATCAAATACCTTTTGGTAATACTATATTAATCAAAATTTAACAGGATTCTTTACTGTTCTTTCACCAAGCCAATATACACTATTATGTAGAATTCATGATTTACCATATTATTAGACCCAGAGGACCTTTTCCTGAAAAAGTCCTTGGTTATTAATAAGATACATTTGGGGGAACACTGACTTATAGGATTAAATTTAGTTTAAATAACATCATTGGTGTATGGGATGGCCAAGTATTATGCTAAACATTTGAGAAAAAAAATTAAAAAAAAATACAAAGTCCATTCCCTCGATGAGCTTACATTCTCATGGGAGAAATCAATAGATAGACAAAATAAAACATGATAATTCCTAGAAGAGCAGTATAAAGAACTACTGGAGCACAAAGAAAGTCATATCTGAGTTGGGTTTTAAAGAGTAAGTAGGAGTTTTCCATTTTGGAGGCAGAGGAGCAGGATGGGAGAAGATGGACACATTTCAGGTTGCAGGGAAAAGTCAAATTATTCATAAGGCGTGGGGGAGAAGTGGAAAGAGATGAGGCCAGAAAAGCAGGTTACAGCCAGATTGTCAAGGGCTTTGCATGCAAGGAAATAAGTTTGGGCACCAGGTCAAGATCAATATGTGGCCTTAGAAAATATATAAGCATATAAGCAGAAAAGCAACATGGTAAGAATTATGTTTTGGAATAGCAACTTCATTAGCAACATTGCAGCTTGTGAGGTCAAAGCAGGAAGGCTAGTTAAGAGGCAACTGGAATAGTTAAACTGGTACCACCCAATGGTCCATGGACCAAAAGAATCAGCATTACCTGAGATCTTGTCAGAAATGCAAATCCTTGGGGCTCACCCTGGACTACTGAATCAGAATCTCTAGTGGTAGGGCCCTGGAAACTGTTTCAACAAGTTCTCCACGTGATGCTTATGTAAGCTAAATTTTGAGAAGGTCTGATCTAAATTACATATGAAGAAACTTGAACTAAAGCACTGGCAGTGGGGATGATGAGACCAGATTTAGATTTTTGAAGGTAGAATTGACAGAACTTACCAACCAATGGCATGTTGGAGTCAGGGAACAAGAGAAGTTGAAAAGAGCTCTGAATTTACTAATTTGGGTGACTAGGTGTGTGGTGAGATCCTTTAATAAAGATGAGGACTTGTTTTAAGTAGACTATAACAAGTTTAGCTTGTGTAGGTTAGGCTTGAGGCTCCAGTCAGACATTTGGGATAGATGGTCAGTGAGCATTTGGAACATGGAGCTCAGAAGAGACCTGGGGGCTAGTGACAGGGATCTGAGAGTCAGCACCATCTTTGAAATTACATGGGTTTTCCCAAGGGAGTGAAAAACAGTGAGATTCATGGCCAGACCCTGAAAAACACTGACATTTAAAGAATGAATGGAAAATTAAAAAAATAAATAAATACAAAAATAAAGAATAAATGGAGTGTAATGATCATGGAGACATAGAAAAATAGGAGAAATGTGTCACAGATCCATAGATAGAGCCCATTCTCCTTTATGCAGTCTAAAAGGCCTCCTGTTAATCTGGCTAAGTCCCTACCCAAATTCCTTTCCTTCACCTTCCTCACCACATGCCTTACACGTCTGAAGTTTCCAGCATCCAGACCAACCACACCCTACTCATTGTTACCTCAGGACCCTGTCAAGGCTGTCTTCATTCTCTGGAATGCACCATTATTGATGCACCATTATCTTCACTACCTCATTTCTGAATCTCCCCTTAACTCTCACAGCCAGGATTAACTACTCCGCTCCCTCGTGTTTTCCACCACAAGTTGTATCTGTCTTAACAGTTGGAACATTGCTGAGCAATTGCTTTTTTGCTCTTTTATCTAATAAAGGGCCAGAGCTATAACTTATTCATCTTTTCATCTTCCAAAGAACCTAATATAAGACCTAGTTGAGATCCAATAAAAATTTACTACATTGGGGTAAGAATGCATGAGTCAGTGATCAGATGGATGGATTAAATAAGTCATAAAGAATTGATAAAAAAAAAAAAACAGTATAGTATTAAGGTCTTTTCCCCTCAGGATCTTCTGGGTCCTGCTGATTTAGGGACTGCTCAAATGTTGCATCCATTGGCAGTTGGATGGAATAAGTGTATTCCTTCTTGTGCGCATGCTCTCAGGATTTACCTCACAATCACTGCCTTGTTGGAAAGTAAGCAATAAAGGGGACCTAATATACAACCTCTCCTAGAAGCATTTGCATAGACATGGTGAGAATCTCTTATTGAATAATTTCAGACTGATATGGATGTATTTTGGGGTGCTGAGTGGGTTCTTTAAATCATCCCACATAAATGGTTCTCTACCAAACTAATACCAGGATGTTCTAGAAATGAAATTAAAAGTTCCACTTTATGGTTATTTCAAAGCCTGCAGTAAAAGCAAAGTAAAACTGTAAGAGAAATGTTAATGATTATATGTAAGTGTTCAGCATGAAATCTGAATCTTTCAAAAATTTACTTTAGGAAATTTCATAAAAATGGATGGTAGAAGAGATCTTATCTGAAATATTTCACTATAAAAATATTTCATTTATTTCCACCCATTTGAATTCCATTCTGTTTAGATATTTAACATTTGATAGTTTTAAGAAGGACCAAATGGCTTGAAGTAACAACTTTCCACAAATTCATAACAGCTCTTCATCTGGTCACTGAGCTGAGAGCTGAGCCGGAGCCTGCAGACTCCCTTCAATATTGGGTTTCATTCCCTCCATCTTGTGCAGGCCGCTCTCAGAGAAAACAGCCAAGAAAAACAACCCAAGCACAAACGGCTGCAAATTGACTTGCAAATGTACAAATTCAGACCAAAAAGTGAAACAGGAAATCTTCTTTGAAGGGTAATTATCATAATTTATAATGGGCAAATCTAAACTCTTTCCAATATTTCTCTAAACTTTCCAGTGACTTCATTGCCCATGATTGGGAAGTTTTGCCACTTCCTTTTTATGTGTATTTTGAAAAACTGCTTAGCTCCTCAAATATGGGCAATTATCTCCATGACCTATAACTCAGAAACTAAATTATACTTCTCTCCCATTGGTACAAATTAATATTAGGTCTAGTAAAATAATTTGATTACAAAAAAAAAAAAAAAGAAAAGAAAAAAAGGAATCAAAACAGCCAAGATATGCCTGGGGTAAGCTAGGTACTAGGGAATTTATATTTCAAAAGTTCCTGTGATTTCAAACGTTAGCTTAGCTTTTCATAAAAATGAAATGATGAGATAGAAAAGATATATATTAACTCTAAAATAACAAAAGAAATTACACCTCTGATGAATATAGTTCAGTTCAGTATACTATAATACAAAAAAAAATAAGTAAAAATGTGTCAATTATGAGTTAGTTTGCTATATGAGGAAGAAACTAAATGATTGGAAAAAAGGAACACTTAAAGCCACCACTTTGAAGCCTAGATTATCCAAATTGACTGTTTCCATTGACAGATTAAATGATGTTGCAACATTAACATTTCATGAGAAATCTTATAAGCACACACTTTAGAAAATTATGATTGCTGAACTGAATAACAGGCACAAAACATATAAAACAACTCACCCAGCCCCATATGGCTATTCTTTTTTCATCAATGAAACCCATTTCTATGAATTTTCTAAAGTAAAAGAAACAAATTTTTAGAATTTTAAGTGTGTACACATGACATTTACTTCATTACACAAGCATATTTAATCCGAAGATTTAATAGAAATGCTCCATTTTCTTTGTTTAAACACATGCATAATAACACTGCACTTAACAAATAATTAAAAGAATATTATCGTGTTTTCTGCAAAGGATAAAACGGATCCTTTAGACTCTACTGTACATCTGTTGAGTAGTACTTCTAAGGCTGCAGGTCTAGCATCCTGATTGTGTGAGCGAGTTACTTGGGACTCAGAGAGGTCAAGGCCCAGGCTTACAGTAACACAGGAAGTCATAGCACCACGACTAGGACCAAATTTCCAAATCCCCAGATTTGAGGAAAAAAAGATTTTTGTTGTTGCTGCTTTAAATTTTATCAATCTTAAATGCTTAAATCTTAATGATAATCACCACCTTGTTTTGGCATCCATGGAATAATATCCATCCCTCTCCCATTTCATACTTAGGGACCCTCAATTTAACATGGTATGGATAATTACGTGTGTCTTTTAGGATATGGACATGATTATTTTGAGTTCCATCATAGAAGAGCCTTCCTTTGAAAACTATTTTGAAAATAAATATCTTCTTAGGAGCAAGGGACCATGCTGAAGGGCAACCTTTAAAAAGTCATGGGAAGCCCTCAGAAATGCAACTTTGCAAAGCTGGTACGGGATAGGAATGTTTTAGGCTAATTTATCCCAGGCCTCCTTGAGGGTTGGTGTTCTAGAGCAATTGTGATTTATTTTGGGAATGGTTTGATTCCCAAAACTCAGGGAACTCTAAGAAAAACAGAAGCAGTGGAAGAAAAAAAAATAAGGGGGATGAGCCATTGCAGAGACCAGGATGCGACAGTAGCAGGAAGGAGGGGAGGAGAACAAAGTAACACACAGGGAGCCAGAAAAATACGACTTTTTTGTTCCCTTTAGATATGTTAATGCCCTTTCTCATTCTTCTCTGGAAGTAAAATGGAATGGTTTTATTAGTTGAATAATGGAGTTTCTTATAGGGATTTCACAGCAACCATTTTGCTCGTTGCATTGATTCAACATGCACGTTTCCAATGCACAGAGGAGTTGGGCAAATGCCCGGGACCAACAGATGGGAAGAAGCCCCGTCAGTCACAGCTTACCCTACACCGATTCTGAGGGACACTGAGGAGTCTACGGGGAAGAAATGCAGCAGCAAACGGAGAGTTGTTACCTGTGTGGATGCTGTTCATGGTAAAACAGAGAAAATGTGCAGCAAACTGTGGCATTTCAGCAATTCTTCCATTAACTTCAAAAGCCAAATGAAAGAGGAAAAGGTTCACTTTCTTTGTTAGGAAAAAAAAATCTTTCCACTACTGCTGGAAGACAGTTCTGAGCCATAAAATCAATTTCGATTTTATGATCTCCCAGAAGCTAGCAATCATATTGCCTTGCACCTGGGGTAAAAGCAAATAGCAGGTGATACATGGGAGCAGGAAATTCTTAACAGCTCCCTTCCTCGCTTTATTCTGGAAGGATGACATTTACAAGAAATGATAGTGCAATAGTTAACATGGAAATGAAACATTAACACTTAATGTGGCAGGACTAGGTTAAAGGTTAGCTAGATAATCTGAGCACTCTGAGGCCAAAAAGGCTCCATAAAATTTACCTCCAAATTCTGAAGCGCTCTCAGAAGGGTTATCAGAAACACCATTGATAATGTGGTTAAATAAAGAAAAATGTTAGTAACAAATGAAAAAGCATTTTGGAGGCTGGACTGAACTTTACAACTTTTCTCGCATAAGAACGGCCCTAGACCAAAGGTCAATTTGGAATCCTAGGGATCAATTATTATTCTATTTTGGAATTGTTCTTATTGATACCATGTATAACAGTATGACATGATATTTTCTCATCACCAACCTTCTAGTTATTGTGGGAAATGTGGGAATGTCAAAAAATGCCAAATATACCCCAAATGAGTAGAACTGACCCTATACCTAACAAAGTTTATGGGTCCACGTATGTACCATTTGCAGGGAAGCCTGATGAAAGCAGTTCCCAGTTTCACTTACGCTTTGACCTCACAAGCATCTCCTTTGAAGCATTCTCTTTTGTGTAGTCAAAGTTGTGAGGTTGTCTGGCTGCTGTTTCTTCTTCTTCTTCTTCTTCTTCTTCTTCTTCTTCTTCTTCTTCTTCTTCTTCTTCTTCTTCTTCTTCTTCTTCT